>NW_007248360.1:536493-576483 GCF_000164805.1 Carlito syrichta
TCATACTCAGTGATCTATCACAGAAACAAAGAACAGAGTACCCTATGTTCTCACTCATAAGCGTACCTTGAACAATTACAATACTATAAGAAAGCATTTGGTAGTAATGGGAAACTGTCAGGGGTGGGGTGGGATTGGCAGTTGAGGGAAACTGCCAGGGGAAGGAGGGGCACACCTCATCAACAAAGGTACCTGCATAGTCAATGTTTGTATACTTAACCCTGAATTGTGCCCCACATCTTTATAATTAAAAAAAGACCAAAAAAAAAGATTGAGGTCAGAAGACAGATTGGGGTCTCACGCACCAGGCTGATGAGTGTATTATTTAACTCACTGGACAATGACATGTCACTCAGGGCTTTAACCAGAGGAGTAACAAGATTACAGCAGTAGAAGAGTCATCTCAAGATTTCCATAGAATAACTTATAGTAGAAGACACACAGGAAGTGAGGAAGCAACTGAGTTGACCATTGCAATAGTTTGAGTAGGTGACAATGAAATGTTCAAGTAGGAACTTTGCAGAGGAAATAGAAAAATGAGGGAAGCAATTGAGAAGCTTTGAAGGATGACATCAAGAGAACTTAGCAACTGTTTGAATATTAAGAGGGAAAAAGATATTTGCACACACATGTTTATTGCAGTATTAGTCACAATAGCAAAGACATGGATGGAACCAACTGTGCTGCCCGTCGAAAGAGGACTGGATTTTTTAAAATGTGGTATATATGCACAATGGAATATTACACAGTCATAAAGAAGGACAAAATTACGTACTTTGCAGAAACTTGGATTGACTTATAGGCTATACTACTGAATGATCTATTACAGAAACAAAGAACCGAGTATCACATATTCTCACTCATAAGTGAACTTTAAACAACCATCATAATACTATAAGAAAGGGACTGGCAGTAGTGGGAAACTGCCAGGGAAGGGGTGCAAACCTCATCAACAAGGGCACCTGCATAATTGCCATTTGCATACCTAACACTGAATTGTACCCCACATATTTAAAATTAAAAATTAAAAAAAAAAGAATGGACAGAGTCAATACCTTGGTTAACAATAATCATGTTACCCAGCAAAAAAATGAGATTAGGAGGAGTGGTTTTGGTAGGATTTGATTTGGACATAGTTGGTGTTCTGTATATGGTGCATACCACAATTGGAATATAGGCATAGGGTTTATAAAAATATCTACAAAATTTGGTCACATAGGCTACGCCTGGCTCTGAGCTACATGCATGACCTGTATTATTATATCATGTAAACCAGGAGTCCCCAACCGCCGAGCTGCCGACTGGTACCAGTCTGTGGCCTGTTAGAAACCAGGCTGCACAGCAGGAGGCAAGCGGAGTTCCGCAATCTGCCAGATAAGCTGTGGCATTAGATTCTCATAGAAGCACAAACCTATTGAGAACTGCACATGCAAGGGATCTAGGTTGCTCCTTAGGAAAATCTAATGTCTGATGATCCCCTACCACCCCGCCCAGTGTGTGGAAAAATTGACTTTCACAAAACCAGTCTCTGATGCCAAAAATGTTGGGGACTGCTAATATAAACCTTACACTGACTTTATGAATAAGGTATGATTATACTCATTTTTTATTTTTATATTTTTATTTATTTATTTATTTTTTGAGTTGGAGTCTCACTCTGTCACTCAGACTGGAGTGTAGTGGCCGCCCCGGCCACTGCAGCCTCGACCTGCTGGGCTCTGGCGATCCTTCCGCCTCAGCCTTCCAAGTAGCTGGAACTACAGGGGCGTGCTGCCAGGCCCGGCTAATTTTTTGATTTATTGTAGAGATGAGTCTCGCCAAGTTGCCCACGGGCTCAGGTAATCCACTCACCTCGACCTCCCAAAGCACTGGGATTACAGGCTGAGCCACCGAGCACAGGCTATACTCATTTTTTAAAATTAGAGAATGTCTTGCTCTGATGCCCAGGCTAGAGTGTAGTGATGTGATCATAGCTCACCCTAACCTTGAACTCCTGGGCTCAAGTAGTCTTCCCACCTAGACTCCTGAGTAGCCAGGACTGCAGGCACACGCCATCATGCCTGGTTAAATTTTTAAAAAATTTTTTAATTTTTAAGTCGTTTTAATTTAAATTTAAAATTTTTGTAGAGATAAGTTCTCACCGTGTCACCCAAGATGGTCTCAAACTCCTGAACTCAAGTGCTCCTCCTGCCTTGGTCTCCCAAATGTTGAGGTTACAGTTATGAGCCACCATGCCCAGTCAATTAGTTAAATTCAATTCTGTTGCATATAATACACAGTTCAATATAGTAATGGCTTAACCATTCAGGGTTTGTTCTAGTACATAGAAGAAATCAGGAGGTAGGCAGGATAGAACAGATATGGTGATTCCGTGAAGTCCTCAGAGAGCCCAGTTCTTTCTAATGTCCCATTGCAGCATCATCCATTGGTGGATTTCATTCTCCAGAGTACTTCATTATTCAAGATTGCCGCTGAAGCACCAGCCATCAGGGAGGTGATGACTGAGAATATGGGAATGGGTGCTTGCTGAGAGACAGAATATAAAGAATGAAATGTTGAAAAAAAAGAACTTTGAAGAATGGCCACAAGGTAGAGCCTGGAAGATGCACAGGAAAAAATACAGAAAGGAAACCTCCAGTGCCATGTCCACCAAGGCAAGGGTGTGGTGGCTCATGCCTGCAATCCCAGTACTTTAGGAGGCTGAGGCAGGAGGATCGCTTGAGGTCATGAGTTTGAGAGCAGCTGGAGCAACAAAGCAAGACCCCATCTCTACAAAAAAGAATTGAAAAAGAAACACAAAGCTACAGAAAGGAAGGCGAGATGGATAAGTGGTATCTAATGATACAGTCCATTGGGACTAAAAAATATTTATTGGATTGGAGAATGTGAGGCTCTTGGTGACCTTTAAAAGAACAGCATCATTCAAGTGTTCTGTGACAGCAGATCTTAGAGTTAAGGAACTATTAGGTGTAGTGAAGCAAGGAATCCTTCTCCATGAAGTGTGGTGGCACAGGGAAAAAGAGAAATGGTGGTAGCGACTGAGTTTAGCCATGTTGACGTCATGTTTTCATAGATGAGAAAACCTGAGCACAGTTTCCCTCTATGATAGCAGGTCTCTCTGAAGACTAGTTGTACATCGTGGGAGTGTGCAGACTGGGACAGTCAAGCCCTTCTTCCATGTTCCAATCCAGAATCTCTCAGGGAAAGCAAAGCAAGTGTCAACTGATAAGATATCATAATAAAGGGCTGACGTGACACTTTTGAAAGGCTGTCTGATAACTTAATTAATTCGTTTTGGTTTTGCCCTCCAAAAGCTGGATGGAAAATCATCTGGCTCTGGCTTGGGTTCTTACAGAAAAATTCCATCACAAAAGTGAAAAGGTGTCACTGGCCTTCTGGGCTCCCCCAAGGGCAGTGAAGGCTCTCGGGTGCTTTGCAAAGCTCCAGAATCTGAAATGGCAGGGCCACAGATCCATTTCAGCAAAAATAAATATCAGATTTCAACACATTGTTTTTGCAGCTGACTGAGGCTTTAGTGGAGTAGATATTTCATTCTGCAGTTGCAAAAAAAAGAGAGAAGTTGCTGGCAGGCCAAAGTACTGTGCTTGCATCATTTCTTTGTGATGCCGTTTCCTTCCCTCAAGGGGTACATTCCCAGAGGATTTTTTTTTTCTTCCTCAACAAATGCCTGGTGCTTTTGCAGTGCTGGGCATGCATGACTTGCTTTGAAGGTTGTTCAATATAAAGACAGATAGTTGGACCTGTTCTCTTGGTACCTGTCATTCTGTTCTCCCTAACTTTCTGCTCCCTCCCTTGCTTGGCTCCCTCTCTGGAAACGCTTGTACTACAAAATTATGAAAGAATGGCAGATGCTGAAATCACAGCCTGCCTTTGTGTTTCTAATTTTCAAACCTGAAACTAGTGAGCCATAACACCCTGGAAGCTCAAAGCTGCCTGAGGCAAATCCAAATCTTCTCACTTTAAAATAGCAACACATCTTTTACCATTTTAGCTATTTTGGGGTAGATTTTCATGTACACGCATCCTCATTGAAATGAAATGCAATTCATTGTTATCCTCTTTTCCCCTCTTCTGGAGAGCCAGCAGACTTGAGGGGCACTTGCTTTCTACCTCTTAAATTAAAGAATAAATTAAAATTTCCACAATAGGTAGTAAGTTACCTAACTGTAAGCTTTCTATCTATATAGAGTAGAACTGGTCCAGAAATAGACCCACACAAATATAGTCAACTCATCTTTGACAAAGGTTCAAAGTCAAGTCAATGGAGAAAAGATAGTTTTTTCTAACAAATGGTGCTAGAACCTAGATAGATACCTAACACTTTTCACAAAAATTAACTTAAAATGAATCATAGACCTCAATGTAAAGTGCAAAGCCATAAAAATTCTACAAGAAAACATAGGAGAAAATTGACATGACCTTGGGTTTGGAGATAAGTTTTAGATATAATGCCAAAAGCACAGTCTATGAAAGGAAAAAATGAGATCTTGGATTCTGTTAAAATTAAAAACTTCTGCTCTGCAAAACACACTGTTAGGAAAACAAAGACAGAATGGGAGAAAATAATGGCAAAACACATATCTGACAAAGAATTTATGTCCAAAATATTACAAAAAAATTCTTAAAACTCAACAGTGAGGGGTGAAAAAAATACAAAGATTGTCAGAATGAATAAGAACAGCAGAATGTGATCCTGATTTTGCAAACCATAATCATAACAAATACATATGCACACTATACATACAGAAAAATAATCATAATAAATAGAAATTTTTCTCAGTAGTCAAATCTTTTATTTTTACTGTTTTCAAAACTGTAAACACTTCCCTTTCTAGCTCTTGTTTTTTTAAACTTGAACAAAAGGAATTATACTGCGTGAGAAGGAATTGTAGGAGAGAAAGAATGACGGGCAGATCAAAGGGAGTGGCACCCAGGCTGGAAGGGGGTGTACAGTGGGTTCTGGAAGACTCAGGCCTCATGTCTTGCAAGACCCTTAGGTAGTGGCAAGGCCTCAGAACAAAGCTCAGTCTAAATACTGAGCCTCCCACCAGGGTCAAACTCTCTGTGATCTTCTGGGCTCTGAAGTAGTAAAGTCCCTGCCCTCCTGAAGCACTGGACACAGACAGAGACTGAAGGCTGTTAGGCAGAAGGTCAGAGGTCTTCCCCTACTTTTCTAGCAATACACAAGTCTCCCATTTTTCTCTTTGATCCTTAGCTGGGTCAGGAGCCCTAATATCTACAAAAATACAATCTCTTGACAACCTGGTAGAATGGAGGTTAGAGACATTTTAATTTTATTTGAGGAAAATAAAGTGTGACATTTGTTGTACAACTGAATTTCCTTTTATGAAGCCATGCCCTGCGTGGACTAAATATTTGTGTCCCCTCACTCCATATTCTTATGTTGAAATCCTAGCCCCCCAATGGAATGGTATCAGGAGGTGGAGCCTATGGGAGGTAATTAGGTCATGGGAGTGGAGGGGACTAATCTCAGGGATTATTCCCTCTAAAAATGGACCCCCACAGAGTTCTTTCATCTCTTTCTGCCATGTGAGGATACAGAGCGAAGAAAACTGCCAATGAACCAGGATGTGGGCCTTCACCAATCATGGAAAGTATCAGTGCCTTGATCTTGGATTCCTCAGCTTCAAGAATCGTGAGAAACAAATGCTTGTTGTTTAAACCATCTAGTCTATGGTATTTTTGTTATAGCAGCCTGAGTGGACTAAGACCATACCTACTTGATACATGTGAACGGGAATACAACTGTAAGGGCATATGTCAAAAGGATTATAGGTGGCTCACTCTGAGTGAAGGGATTATAAATGATTTTTTTTCTTTTCCTTTATCCATGCTTTAATTTACATACTTTGAGTATGTTTACCTGTGTGAAAATGAAGACTGAGAGGTTGGTGGTGCAGTACCGAGGGCCTGGGTTTTAGAGCCAAACAGATTACCAGCTATGTGAATTTGAGAAAGTTATTTACATTTCTGAGTCATGTGTCCTCAGCAATAAATGCCAGTAATGTCAATCTTGTAGCATCATCACAGATAATATATATATATTTTTTTTTATTTTTTAGAGTTGGGTTTCACTTTGTTACCCTAGCTGGAGTACAGTGGCACAATCACAGCTCACTGCACCCTCAACCATCTGGACTCGGGTAATCCTTCCCCCTCAGCCTTCTGAGTAGCTGGGACTACAGTAATCCTTCCCCTCAGCCTCCTGAGTAGCTGGGACTACAAGCATATATCACCATGCCCAGTTAATTTTTTAATTTGTTGTAGAGACAGGGTCTTGCTATACTGCCTAGGCTGGTCTTGAACTCCTGGGCTCAAGCAATCTTCCCTGTCTTGGCCTCCTAAAGTGCTGAGATTATAGGTGTGAACTACCACACCTGGTCTGAAATATTATAATTAATCTATAATAAAGAGTACAGAATGGTTTTCCATACAATTGCACTCATACTTATGATGATTATACATTTTAAATAGGTGAACTTTATGGTTTATAAATTATATCTCATTAAAGATATTTAAAACCAACAAAAACCCTTATGATGGTTTTGTATAAACATTTAGATCAACTATGGAACTAGCTAGCCTGGAGAACCAAAGAATTTTGTTATAAGGTTAGAATATGTCCATAATTTATATCTTCAAGTTAAAAATGAAAGTATTGCTTTCTTCAAGTTTGTTTTCTAATACTAACTCTGCAACTACAGGAAAGTCTGTACTAGAACAACTCTGTCTTCTAAGAATGATTTAAAGAGACCCATAGTATAGGTTATCAATTAGAGGTGCTGACTGTTCTCCTTAGTTGATTGTTCAGAATGTCATTTAATCCCTGAACACCTGACATTCTTCTTCTACTAAAATGAGGAGGACATTCTTTGTTATATGCTGAATTGAGTACCCATAAAATTCCTATGGTGAAGTTCTAACCCCTAGTTCCTCAGAATGTGACTATGTTTTGGAAACAGGCTCTTCAAAGAAGTAGTTAAGTTAAAATGAAGCCATTAGGGTGACTGATGTCCTTATTAGAAGAGAAGATGAGAGCACAGACATATACAAGGAGAAGATGGCCTTGGGCAAGTCAAAGAGTGAAGCCTCAGAAGAAATCAAGCTTGCCAACACTTTAATCTCATTTTTTTCTAGCCTCCAAAATTGTAAGAAAATAAATTTCTGTTTAAGTCAACAGTCCTTTGCTTACCTACATTTTGTGAGGAACCTGGGTAACATTTAGAAAAACTATAAGAATCAGTTTAATAAAATAAGTATCATTTATGATGTACTTATTTAAAATTATGGTGTGGTAGCTATTTATATTCCAAGGTATATAGAAAAGATATTTAATCTTTAAGGTTTTATTTTGTTTTGTTTTAGTTACAAGTTCTCACAACCTCTGTCGCCAGATTAGAGTGAAATAGTGTGATGGTATCTCACCACAGCCTCGAATTCCTGGGCTCAAGTAATCCTCCTATCTCATCCTCCTGAATAGCTGGGACTACAGGTGCATGCCACCACACCTGGCACATTATAAAAATTTTTTGTAGAGATGGGGTCTTGCTGTGTTGTCCATGCTGATCTTGAACTCCTGGCTTAAGCAGTCTTCTTGCCTCAGCCTCCCAAAGTGCTGAGAATTACAGGTATGAGAAACTGTGCCTGGCTTAGGTTGAAAATAAAGTGTGGCATGGAGAAAAATACCAAATTACAAGTTTTTGTGACAACATTCTTCATTTCCTCCTATGGATAAAGGAAATCATATTTGCTTAGTTTGCTTACCAAGGACTGAGATTTGTTAAGGAAGGATAGAAGACCTGAAGACGCTAAGACAAGATTAATCTTCTTGTGAAAGAGAAAAGACAGGGAAGTTGGAGAAAAGCTAAGCAAAACTGAATTCAGTTTGGTGAGTTCTTGAGAGAGAGAAGATCCAGAAACAGCTATCAGGAATGGAGCTTTTCGGGGGCGGCATATAAGAAGGGTTATTAGAAAGTTATGTTGGATAGAATCCAATGTGGCATCTCCTTATCCCTCCATGAAAAACTGTCACAAGATTTTCACATTATTCTCCAAGGTTTTTGATTCATGGTGCTTTTTCTGACATTACAGAATGTTGAAAATGTTGCAAAATGAAAACGGGGAGCTTAAGACAGCTCAGTCCATTTTAGTATTTTTCCCTGAAAATTTTCCACAATGTGGGGCACAAAGTAATATACTGTAAAGACAATGATTAAGCAAAGGGTATTTTAACATTTACTTTCCCTTCCATGTGATTTCTCTAGCTTTCAAGTGTCTGCTACTTAGTCCATCTGTTGTTCTATTTCGATTGTTTTTGGCAAACAGACGAAGTAGGAGAACACTATTGCCTTTTCTGTTTTATGTAACCCTGGAGACACAAACATAGTCTTAGTCAAGGGGTTTTTATTTTTGTACAGAAAAATTGCAAAGAACTAAAACACATCCAAACAATTATTAGATGCTGTCAAAGGAAAAATAAACAAGATCTAACATACCTCTCCAGGTTACCTGATCTGTGAGGTCTCTATACCTTTCATCTTATTTGGGATCTATGTAATTCTGTGTGTTGTAAAGAACTGAAAGAAATGCAGATGATTCAAAACTCTGCAGTCATCACTATTGTATTACAGAACATTTTCGTCACTCAAAAGAAACCTTGCATTCATTTACAGTCACTTCCCTTTCCACCTTCCCCTCAGCTTTTCTCAACCACCGATCTACTTCTGCCTCTACAGGTTTACCTATTCTGGACAACTCAGAGAAACAGAATCATGCACTTTATGGCCTTTTGTGTCTGGCTCTTTCAATGGAGCATAATGTTTTTGAGGTTCATTCACATTGTAGCATGAATGAGTACTCATTCCTTTGTATGGCTTATGGCTGAGTGGAATCCCATTGTATCTATACCATATTTTGCTTGTCCATTTATCAGTTGATGAATATTTGGATTGCTTCCATATTTGGGCTGTTATGATTAATGTGACCATTAAAAAAAAGAAATGCAAATTATCTGGTCTCAAACTCCTGGGCTCAAGCAATTCTCCCACCTTGGCCTCCCAAAGAGCTGAGATTACAGGCATGAACCTCCTCCAAGCTTGGCCTCAGATGTATCTCCTCTAAACCCCTCCCCATGGAAGAAGTCATGTACCAGTTATGCAAGTTCAAATTCATTTCTACATCCCTGATAGCCTACATGTATGTCTTCTCTTTGAAGTGTCATTTGAACTAGTTCTCATATTTTACCAGTCTCCTCATTAATTAATGAGCTAAAGCAAATATTTGACATATGTCTATTTCATATTTGCATAAGAGTCATGAGTTTATCTTTACTAAAAAATGACTTCTTTAATACTTTCATAGATTCTCTGTCTTTAAACTTCTAGGAGCCCAGCTGAATTTCTTACTTGAGTTTCAACTGGACACAATAAAGGGAATTACTGTTTTGGAGTGAGGAACCGCAGGACTGAACTGACCTCACAGGACCTCAGTCAAGAGTCTCAACTGTGTCCATCTCCAGTGAATCCAGGGGAGCCTCGTTATACCCAGTTATGATCTGCATGACATTTTTATCTCTGACATTCAGTTTGACTTTCAAGTATCACACAGTAGAAAAAAAATCCCATGAATCCAAAATGAAACTGAATAATATTTTTCAATTTGGCACTGCACCATCTAGTCTAACGTGAAAGAAAATCCATTTCAGTTTGCTACTGCCTGGTGATTAGCATGAACTCGGCTGTCCTTCAAAGGTCCAGACACTCCTAAAAGCAGGTACAGTCTTTGCTGTGAGCCAGAGAGAGAGAGAGAGAAATTGCAAATCTCACGTTTTCTTGAGAGTTGCTATTTGGGGGAAATATATTTAATGCATGGATTTAGCTTACTGAAGAGTGATTTTTTTTTCTCACATATGAAAGTAAAGGTAACATCAAAGACATGTGTTGACAACTTTCAGTAGGCAAAACACCTGCCATCTTGAGATAGATGCTGCCAGAAAACAGAAAATGATGCAAGAGGTTTACTGTATCAGAATTAGAAACACATGCCACATGCTGTCTACTACTGGCAAGTCTGAAGTCACATTCTGGCATTTAGGTTAAGTTTGGCTCTGTTCAAGGCACCCATGGCTTCAGATAGTTTTTACTAATCTTCAGGTCTTGTTTAGATTATTTAAGAGTCTCAGCTTTTCATGTCAAAGGAATTACTTTTTCCTTTCCCTCCTAGTTCAAGAGCATGAGAAACGAATCTAGGTAAAAAAAAATATTAGTCTTACTTGAGTTTCAACTGGACATAGTAAAGGGAACTACTGTTTTGGAGTGAGGAGCAGCAGGACTGAACTGACCTCACAGGACCTTAGTCAAGAGTCTCAACTGTGTCCATCTCCAATGAATCCAGGGGAGCCTCATTATATCCAGTTACAATCTGCATGACATTTTTATCTCTGACATTCAGTTTGACTTTCAAGTATCACACAGTAGAAAAAAAAATTCTTTTTTTGTTAAGAACTTTTTTTTTTCTTTTTTACTCTTACAGAGGCAGGGTCTTACTATGTTGTCCAGGCTGGTCTTGAACTTCTGGCTTCAAATGATCCTCCTGCATTGGCCTCTCAAAATGCTGGGATTACAGACATGAGCCAATTCACCAGCCAAATCTAGGTAAATATCTTAACGAATAATGCCCAAATTGTAATTGTCAAAATATTTAAAATTATACAATTCTCAAATTCATAATAAGCGGAAATCAAAGCTTTATCAAACTCATTAATGAGTTAATGGTTGATTCAAAAAAAGGATACAAAGAATTGTGACTATAGAGTCAATACAAGAAAAAAATTGCAATAAATCACAAAGTTGGATACAAAATTTATATTGCCCTACCAACAATAAGACCATATCCTTTGAGGTTATTTTTTCTACCCAAGAAATATCATTTACACTACTGTAAGATAAAAATAATTCCCATTGTTTCCACACAAAAATTATTTGCATACTATTCATCAAAAATTGTTTATCTTATCTTAAAAATCTTATCAGTTTCCAATAAAGAAATATTCACCTCTACAGACTTATAACTTGTCTGAACCCTAATCAACAGTCAATGGTAAATAAAATAAACATAAATCGCATGACTCTAGGGCAGGAGTCAGCAAATAACAGCCTTGCTTAGCTGCTAGGCCAAAGCTGAAAGCTGGCTCACCATCTGTTTTGTGAATAAAGTTTTATTGGAACCCAGCTACATGCATTTGCTTATGTGTTGTAGATGGCTGCATTTGGTGGGGAGTTGAACAGTTGTGATACAGACTAGATGGTCTACATAGTCTAAAATGTTTACTTTCTGGTTTTTTATAGAAAAATAACAGCAACAAAAATTTGTCAGCCTTTGATTTGGGAACAGGACATTGTTTAACAATGGAAACAAAGCTTCTACTTTTTGGGGGGGGGTGGGCTTACTTCCATGTTTTGAGTAATATTTTTCTTAACAGCAATATTAGTAAAAAATCATGAGAGTAAAATCAGAAAAAGGTCTTCAAGGAAAAGGCACATCAGAAGTAATTCAAATACCATGCATATATGACTGAAAATTATGTGCATTACAGCCACATGGTACAATGAAATTAGCTTGACTGCATTATAGAGTCTGACAATCTCCTTCAGAATCCACTGAAAGCAGAGAAATACCAAATTTTCTTCTTATTTGTAAGAAGAAAATTCATAAACTAACTCCTCAGCACTCCAGATTACTCACTTTTCTTTAATTAAAAAAAAAAGGTTCAAGCATGGGGACTCATACTTGTAATCCCAACACTTTGAGAGACCGAGGTGGGAGGATTACTTGAGGCCAGAAGTTCAAGACCAGTCTAGGTAACCCCATCTCTATTAAAAACAAACAAAAAAATCAACCCAGACCTTGGTATTTAGCTCTCCTGTATCCTGAGATTTTCCGCACAGGCATCCGGTGATCACATACATTTAAGAAAAGTAACGTGATTTTATTTTGAGAACTTTATATATAAAAGAAGGTTAATAAACTTACATACCTGATTAATGTTTAGAAATGGTATTGGAGTGAGAGTTTTAAAATAACGGTCTAGACTAACTCAGTCCACATGATCTCTTCAGAGGTTATATGTTCTATGGTCACTAGACAGGACCACTGTGAATTATAGATATTTGGGAGATTTTATAGCTCCATCTGCAAAGTAGGAGTAGGCAAGATGCCATCTTAAACCTAATTCAAGAAGCAAATTTTAAAATTATTATTATTATATTGAGACAGAGTCTCACTGTGTTGCCCAGGTTGGTCTCAAACCCTTGTGCTGAAGCAACCCTCCTGCCTCAGCCTTTCGAGGAGCTAGGACTATAGGCAGGCACCACCGCACTTGACAGAAAGAGGCAAATTATGGCAAAGGTTTATCTAGGTTATATGCAGGACTGAGATTCAGCCAGTAATCACAATTTGCTAAAATATGTAATATTTAAGCACCAAGTAATAACTAGCCATGTCTCTGAGCCACTCAGATAATCCTCAGGTTATCCCAGCCATCCCAGCCTCTCCTAGAACCCCCAGGATTAGCAGCTACCAAAGGGTTAACCCTAGCACCGAGTGGAAAGTGAAGGGCCCAGTGATTGGGTGGTACCTACACCATGTCAGAGGTTAAATCTTTTACATTTTACCCAGGCTTTACATTTTCCACATTGCCAAATTGTTCACAGTCCCTTTTCAGTTATATTCTTTCTGGCACCCACCAGCTGTATCACAAAATCAATGCAAATCTCTTTAAAAACAGCAGGAGTAAAAAACAAGTAAAGGCAGGAAGACCAAGCCTAGAGTGAGAACAAATCTTAACTCCACAGCTAATGCTGCCCAAATGAGGAAAGGTTATGCAAACTACTCTAACAAAAAGTGTTATGTATAATTTTTTAAAAGCCTGAGTGTTGAAGAACTGTACAGCCTAGTCTAGTGGAAAGAATGAAGGCATTTGTACACCAACTGGCAGAGGAGGCTCCCCATAAAAAAAAAAGCCTGTAGGGAAAGTTCCTAGAAAAAAAAAAGGAAAAGAAAAACAAGACAAGGGAACTTCTGATTTTAAACTTTTACTCAACCTAACCTGGATGCCCAGAATTACTTATCCATTCTGATTGTAGTTCTCCTCAATTTTTTTTTTAATATTTACTTTAATTTTACTTAAATAGAGATGAAGTTATACCATGTTGACCAGGTTGGCCTTGAACTCCTGGGCTCCAGCAATCCTCCCGCCCTGGCCTCCCAAAATTCTGGGATTATAGCATGAGCCATTGTATCTGGCCTTCCCTCAATTGTTGAATGCCACACATGCACATGCTGAACTTTCGATGCTGCTAGTGCCCCATCTGTGTCCTCTGATTCCTCTGCATACTTTTGTGCACATTGACCTGGTGCGGTGGCTCATACCTGTAATCACAGCAGGGCGGCTGAGACAGGAGGATTGCTTGAGTACAGGAGTTCAAGACCAGCAAGATCTCATCTCTACAAAAAATTTTTAAAAATTAGCTGGACCTGGTGGTGCACATCTGTAGTTCCAGTTTCTTGGGAGGCTGGGGTAGAAGAATTGTGTAAGTCCAGGAGATTGAGGCTGCAGTGAGCCATGATTAGGCTACTCCAGCCTGGATAACCGAGTGAGACCCCAACTAAAAAAATATATATTTCGGTGCACATCGGCCTAACTTTCAACAGTCAGTCCCTGAATTTATTTTCCTAAGGACTTTCACTGTCCTCTAAAGCCCTTTCTGCCATTTGGAGTAAATCTCAGTTTTTTTGACCCTCAGGTAGGATACTCTACATTCACTTTCAGAATTTCCCCAACAGAATTGAACTCTAGTCATCCATACCAGTAGCTGGTTTGATAAGGAATATTATCACCGGTTCCTTTCTCTTTCCCTGTCTCTAATTCTCAACTCATGTTTGCTTTACCTTCTAAATAATCTCATAACCTTCACCTCCCAAATTAAGCTCAAATCTTTGCCTCAGAAACAGTTCTCTGGTAGAAGTCAAAACAAAACACAAAAGGTACTTAAGAAACATTTACTCACACATTCAAGCCTTTCAAGTACCTCTGCTTTTTGAACTTATTGAGGTTTCCCATGTGCCTTTTTTTTTTTTAAGTGGTCAATATTTCATGAGCAGTTGAAAAAAATGCATATGTTCTATTTTCAGGGTATGTGTTTGATGTATATAACATTGAGTTTTACTTTAAATTATATTATTTAGATCTTTAATATTCTTATTTTTCATCCACTCAAACTATAATGAAATAGACAACTTGATTTGCAGTCTTCTGCTACTGAGTTCTTCTGTCTGTTTCTCTTCATATCTTCTATAGTTTCTGCTTTAGTTTGCCATGTTATTTGACACATAGACATTCATAACTGATATAATTTTATAATCTTTGCACATTTCATAATTGCAACGTATTCACTGCTTTTTGTATATTAAAAAAATAATTTCTGGATTTTTTTTTTAAATTGCCTTTTCTAATAGAGTTTTGCTTATCCTTTCATTTTAAACCATCCTGAATCACTTTTTTTTAGATGTGTCCCTTATATATGGCATACAATTTACATTGCTTTAATTCTAATCTAATTTAAAATGATTTATTTTCAAAATGTAAGCTAAATCTATTTATACTTACTGAGATGACATATATGTTTGATGTCAGTTCTGTTATATTTCACATTTTTTGGTTTTATATTTTTTGGTTTTATTTATTTCAAGAATTTTTCTATGCAGTCTTTTTCCTTTGGTTTGCTTTGTGTGTGTAGTTCTAAGATTTGGGGAGGTTATGGTGGTTACTTTTATTAATGCAAAGTTGTCATGAATGATAGTCCCCTGCAATATTATTTAATGCATAGATATTTGTAAGAAATAAAAAATAATAAAAATAATGTTTTCTCCTTCTTTCCTATTCCCTTTCTCTCCTCCTCACCACCCAATTCGAATGAATAATATTACCTTTCTTATTGTTACCTTAGAATTATAAAAATATTAATATGTCTATGCCTAACACTTGATTAGTCAGCCTTTTTTTTTTTTTTTTGAGTTGGAGTCTTACTCTGTCACCCAGACTGGAGTACAGTGGCCGTTCCCAGCCACTGCAGCCTCGACCTGCTGGGCTCAGGCGATCCTTCCGCCTCAGCCTTCCAAGTAGCTGGAACTACAGGCGCACGCTACCACGCCTGACTAATTTTTTTGATTTATTGTAAAGATGAGGTCTCGCCAAGTTGCCCAGCCGGGTCTCGAACCCGTGGGCTCAGGCAATCCACTCACCCTGGCCTCCCAAGGCGTGGGATTACAGGCTGAGCCACCGAGCCCGGCTGATTATTAGGCAGCCTTTAATGATGTCCTTTAAATCAGCATACTTATTTTAACTCCTACCTTCTCCAGCCCAATTTGCATTCAGTTACATTTCTATATTGTCCATAATCATTTCAAGATTAGTCCATCACGTAAGCAAGTGTATTCTTATGGGACTTTCTGAAATCTGTTTTTTATCTGGGTTCTTTCACTAATATTTTGCTATTTTTTTCTTTCTTTTTTCCCCAGTTGCTCTTCTTCTCTATTGCTTTTGTATTTTACAGTCTATGAATCATATTTGTCTCCTACTTTCATTGGAGATGAAATCTATGGGGTGTGTTTTTTTCATTTGTCCTGAAGATTGTGTGTAATTTTTAAGAGGAGAAAAAGAAAGAGGCTTACTTACACAGACTAGGTTTTACTGGAAGTCCCTGGACCTGTGTTTTTTTGGTTGTTGTTATTGTTTTGTTTTCTGATCATGCTACCTGCCCATCTAGGATTAAGATTTGCAGAAAGAGAAAAGCAATGACTCTGATTACAGGCTTGTAAGTATTTTAACAAAACAATAAAGAAATCACCTGAAGAGTGAGCTTTTCAGCACCTCTCAAGGCACAGAAGTGTTATGTTTTGAATGTTTGTTCCTTCCAAAATTAACGTTGAAATCAAATTGCTACTGTAACAGTGTGAAGGGTGGGACCATTAAAAGATGCTTAGATCATGAGTGCTTTGTTCTCCTGGATGGAAGTAATGCTCATATAAAAAGGAGAGTTCAGTCCTCTCTCACTCCCTCTTTGCATTTCCACTATGTGATGACTTCTACCATGTTCTGACACTGAAAGAAGGCCCTTGCCAGATACCAGCACCTTGATACTGGATTTGCCAGCCTCTAGAACTGTGAGCCAGAACATTTATGCTTCTTAAAAACTACCCAGTCTGTTATAGCAGCACAAAACAGTTGAAGACAAGAGGTAAATGACTCTCTACTCTAGCAGTACAATTATCAAGACCAACTCCTAACCATCCTCATCAGATAAGAGCCATTTTCTTTTCAGCTTAGTTTTAAATATCTAATTTTATAGAATGGCAGTTCACTAGCAGTAAGAGTGATGCTGAAGCGTATGTTTTCAAAGATACTTCGGTCATCGATAATTTTTCACAGAAAGATAAATGTCTTGAGCTTATTCTTAATTACTCAAGTGATTTTTAAAATTTGGACATAATCATAACTGTCAAGGTAAAGATGACAGTGAACATTTTCACTTGGAGTACTTTGGGAAAGTTAGAAATGATTGGAAAGTATTCTTTGTCTATAAAGTTATGGAACTGAGCAGAAGAAAACCTATTGGTTCAGTTACTTTTAGTCATTGTTTAATGCCGATAATTTCCTGAAATAATTGACCAGCCTCACTGAAATTGTAGCTGACTGATGGCAGCTAACTAGTAACAAAATTCAGGTCACTGTCTACTACAGGCCAGAGAGTCTGTATGTCAGCATAGTCTTAGTGATCAAGTTTGTCAAATGCTGTACAATATTTTAAAAGAAAAGCTGTTCATGCTATGATATTCCACTGGGCAACACAAGACCCTGGAGGGCAAAGGAGAGCCATCTGTTGCAGTAGAACAAAAATAAGCTTTCAGAACCAACAGTACATGTGTTCAAATCTTAGCTCCATCATTTACTGGGCTATCGGGTGCCCATCTATAAGATAAAGAAAATTATCCTACCTCATATAATTGGTGTGAAGATGATAGAATAAGATAACGTATACAAATACATGGGCCATAAGCCCATATATTAAATATCAGTGTGCCCTCCTCCCACCTTGTGTGCTTTCCAACTCATCCTCCCTTCATTCATTTCTTCCTTTTGTTGCTTGGACTTCCCTTGGCAAGAGCCCTTTTGGACTTCCTAAAAAGTAGGAAACTTTTTGTTGGGGATAATTTTTTGTTTAGTGGAGTATAATGAAGTCCACTAGTGATCAGGAATGGAATGTCCCATTTTTGCTCCTAAATACTATTTGGTTCACTAGTGACTTACCCTTATAATGGCATTTCTCACATTATTTTATAGAATCTTTTTTTTTTTTAATTTTAAAGATGTGAGGTACAGTCCAGGGTTAGGTATACAAATGTTCATTATGCATTTACCCTTGTTAATGAGGTGTGCTCCCCCCTTCCCCAGTAGTTTCCCCAGCAGTTGTAATTTGCCAATCCTTTTCTTACACTATTACAATAATTGTTCAAGGTCCGCTTACAAGTGAGAACATATGATACTCTGTTCTTTGTTTCTGTGATAGGTTACTTAGTATTATAGAGAATCTTGTTTTCAAACATCTCTTCCATCTTTATTTCAAAACACAGAAAGGCAAAGACTCTACATTTTCCTCTTCAAATCTATGATACCAATTGTCTTAGTCCTCCATCTTTGCTTGGCAAATTACTCTACAATTTATCAGCTTAAAACAACACACATTTATTTTCTCAGAGTTTCTCCAGAAGCAACTTAGCTGCATGGTTCTGGCTCAGGGTCTCTCATGAGACCACAGTCAAGCTGTTTGCTGGGACCACTGTCATCATGTTTCATATACTTGGCTGTGTTATATAATGTTCAACAGAGTCTCTCTCTCTCTCTCTCTCTCTCTCTTCTCTCTCTCTCTCTCTCTCTCTCCCCCTTTCTCTCTCTCTCTCCTTCATTTAGATTTGATATGAGACAGAAATTCCAGAGTCAATTTGTTTTTGAAAAAACCCTCAAATTACCCCTAAAAGACAGTCTGTATCCCATCCAAGAAGTTTAACACAGTCAAAGGCCTGGTTAAAAGCTAGTGACAGTAGTTGGTCTGGAATCAGGGGACATGTATAAAAAATTATATAACTTTAAACACAAAAATTATATTCAACTCAGCTGCATAGACACACACATACACGCACACATGCACGCGCACACACAGACATTTAGGGACTGAGAAAGTTGAGGGAACAAAGACTTCCTTCTCACACTGACTACAGGGCTCACTCTTAATTAGTGGATTGGCAGTCACAATTTAAAAGATTGTTTATTAGTTTTTGCCAAGTTGAATTTGCATACATGAAAGCATTGAATCATGCTTGCATGATGTAATGCTAACATATTAAAACGTATAGAAGCTTTATGATTCATCTATAAGCACCGAATTGTTAGTTCTCTAGGGTTTGATTTCTCACTGTACGCTTTATCTGCCCAGCATTCCAGTAATTTGCTCTGCTTGCTGACTTATGCTAACCAAACAGCCCTCAGAATTGCTCTAGTATTAGAGCACTTGGAAGCTGAGATGCTTTTCATAGAATATGGTGAAATATTGCTATGCTGTATTACAATTACACAAATAATACTTTAACACAAAATTATGCTGGGTTATTTTAAGTTTACACTGAGTATAATCATCACATTTAATTAAATTGACTCAGCATGGAAGATAATAGAATATCATGATCACAAGTATACAAACCCACCTCCCTACACATACACACACAAGCTTTTGAACCAAACTTATCCTTTAATATTGGTGTGTTGCATGCTCATTTGTCTAGTTGCTGGCTAGCCTTCTCTGGCTGATAATGGCATTGGACAAAAGTTTAAGAAGCTAACCTTTTAAAAATTTTTTTAGTTTTAAAGATGTGGGGTACAATTCAGGAGCATAATCTTTTTAAAAAGTATTGTGGAAAAATAAATTTGAGAAAAATCTTCTAGATTTATTAATTTTGTCCCATACTAGAATAATGTTACATTTTTAGCAGAACTCCTTGTGATTTCTTTTTTATTTTATTTTATTTTAAAGTTGTGGGGTATGATTCGGGGTTAGGTATACAAATGGTCATTGTACAGGTAAAGTTGGGCCTCACTTCGGTCCCCACTTCACCTGGTCTGAGATCAGGTACCCTTATTGATGAAGTGTGTCCCCCTCCCACTACTGCCAATCTCTTTCTTATAGTATTATAATTGTGTGATTTCTAATAGAAGATCAACATTATATTGCAACTGAATAAACATTTCCAGTCTACCCCATGAGCTGAATAGAAACCTGGAGGTCATAAAATCTCGAGTGTTTTTATTCTTGTTAAAAAATAAATATCTTATTCCTGATCAAAACCCCAATAACCCATGCCATAAGAAATAAGATTGACAAGTGGAACCGTATCAAACTGAAAATCTTCTGCAAAGCAAAAGAAACCATTAAGAGAGTGGGGAGACAACCCACAGAATAGGAAAAAATTTTTGCCAAATGTATATCTGACAAAGGCCTAACATCCAGGATCTACAAAGAACTCAATGTGCTGAAAGGAAAAAAACAAACAGCCCTATTAAAAAAGTGGGCAAAAGATATGAATAGACACTTCTCAAAAGAAGACATATGAGCAGCCAATGGATACATGAAAAAATGCTCAGCCTCACTAATCATCAAAGAAATGCAAATCAAGACTAGACTGAGATATCACCCAACTCCAGTCAGGACAGCCATCATTAATAACTCAAAAAACAACAGATGCTGGAGAGGATGCAGAGAAAAGGGAACGCTTTTACACTATTGCTGGGAATGTAAGCTAGTACTGTCTCTGTGGAAAACAGTGTGATGATTTCTAGATCTAAAAAAAAATTTGACCTTCCATATGACCCAGCAATCCGCCTTCTGGGAATATACCTGGAGGAATACTCACATGTTTATTGCAGTCCTATTCACAATAGCAAAGTCATGAAACCAACCCTGCTGCCTATCAAAAGTAGACCAGATTTTTTTAAAATGATGCATATACACAATGGAATATTATGCAGTCATAAAGAAGGACAAAATTATGGACTTCGCAGCAACTTGGATGAATTTAGAGCCTATCATATTCAGTGATCTATCACAGAAACAAAGAACTGAGTACCACATGTTCTCACTCATAAGCAGACCCTGAACATTTATCATAATATTACAAGAAAGGGATTGGCAGTAGCAGATGACTGCCAGGGGAGGGTTGGGAAAGGCACATAACATCGATAAGGGTACCTGATCCCAAACTAGGTGAAGTGAGGACCAATGGGAGGCCAAACTTCACCTGTATTATGACCACTTATGTACCTAACCCTGAATTGTACCCCACATCTTTAAAATAAAATAAAAATAAATAAATAAATAAAATAAATAAATCTCCTATCTGAAAATGTAGAGCTTGAATTCTCTATGGAGAGTAAGTGCTTCCCCAGTTGTGCAATCTTTATTTTCTGAGTCACGTTGTTACTACTAGCTGTGTTTAACAATTGGTTCTGATATAGTTCACAGACACAAACACTCCTTGGTTAAGTGTAAAGGGGCTTTGAATAAACTGGCTTCTCTAACCAGAATACTGCTAGACTGTAAGCGCCGTGAGTGCAGGGATCTCTGTAGGTTTTGCTAACTGGTATTTTTCCTAGATAAGTGCCTGGCACATAGTATATGCTCAATAAATATTTGTTGAAGGGTTTTATGGTTGATACCATTGCTTATGTTCCATTAGCTTTTGCCATAGGTTTTATTTTTATACCTCTGTATTAGTTTCCTGGGGCTGCCATAACAAATTACCATAAACTTGGTAGCTTAAAGCAATAGAAATTTGTTCTCTCACAGTTCTGGATTTCAGAAGTCAGCAGGGCCACACACTCCCTCCAAAGACTGTAGGGGAGAACTTCTCCTTGTTTCTTCCTGTTTCTGATGGCTCCAGGCATCCCTTGGTTTATAGTTATGTTACTACCATCTCTGCTTCCATCTTCGAGTGATCTTCCTCTGTGTCTGTTTCTTCTTTTTTTACATGTACATTTATCACTGGATTTGAGGCCCACCTGGTTAATCCAGGATAACTTAATTTCAAGATCCTTCATTTAGTTATATCTTCAAAGACTTTTTCTCTAAATAAGGTCACGGTCACAGGTACCTGGGTTGGAACTTGGACATATGTTTTCAATGATCACAATGCAACACACTACAACCTCTAACCACCAATTTCAAGATTGCACATTTGTTACGTGTCTATTATGCACCAGGCGCCAAATGGTGAAAATACAAACATCAGTATGATGTGTCCACTGGCCTTTTTAGCTAGATGATAACTTAGCAAAGGTTTTTATTCTAAATCCCTCAGTAATAAAATAAAATAAATTTTAAACTCACATAAAAGGATATCTTATCTACTGTGAATCACTTTGTATTAATTTTTTTCATAAATTCTAATGAACACTCCTCACTGGTGTCAATTTTTCAATTGCCCTACCATTCGTCTTTTGAGATGTTACTAGCTCAAGCTCATTTCTTTTAAAAAATTCCATGGTGTGAAAAAATTTTAATTAGTTTCAACGTATTTTTTTCTACTACAAAGCAGACTTGTACAGGAGCATTAAATTCAGTAAGAACCTATTTATCCCTGCACCATTTTGTCATTAAGGTAACATCAACAGCCCTCTGGCTGAGGTTAATTATATTTTATCTTAGTCTGGTTTCTTTGGAAAGCAGAGTCTGAGAAAATGTCGGTAGTTTATTTGGGAAATAACCCCAGGAAGCAGAAAAATGAGATGGGAGATAGGAGTCATCAGGGCAGCAGAAAGAAATAAAAAAGAAATAGGTTGTCAAGGAAACCACTACCATGCAGTAACTGGTGTTTGACCTCATGAGACTTTCTGATGTCTTATGAAATACATCTCAGGGGCAGAAGAGAGAAGCATTTACCTACCCATTGGCCTCCATTTCTCATTCATCCAGGGTCCACACCTCCACCCATCTGGGACATACGTGTGTAGATACTGAGCATTTCCACAAAAGGAACCTGGTGAGTCTGAGTGAGATGTATTTCCCCAAAGCTGGTCAAGGGGTGTCCTGAATTGGTCACTGGTAGCAGGTGGAATAAGAGGTGGGACCAAAAAGATTCGCAGATGAGCACAGGAGTAGGCCAATATACTTTTACTTCCCAGGTGGTATTTCTCCGTTTTTTTCCCACTGCCAGGTGGGATATCCTTAGTTTATGAGACTTGGGAACAGTAGGGCATCATGAGTCAAACCTCTGGACTTTGACATTAAGAAACTGGCTGGGCTCGGTGGCTTAGCCTGTAATCCCAGCACTTTGGGAGGCTGACGCAAATGGATTGCCTGAGCCCATGGGTTCGAGACCCACCTGGGCAACTTGGCAAGACCTCATCTCTACAATAAATAAAAAAATCAGCCGGGCATGGTAGCACGTGCCTGTAATTCCGGCTACTCAGAAGGCTAAGGTGGAAGGATCACTGGAGCCCAGCAGGTCGAGGTTGCAGTGGCCAGGAGTAGCCACTGCACTCCAGTCTGGGTGACAGAGTGAGACTCCAACTCAAAAAAAAAAAAGAGAAGAAAAGAAATCAGACCTCTGATCATGGGGAACTCAACCTCTGTGTGCTTCGACCTCCTAATTTGTATGAGAAGATGACAGCCATGTTTATAGGTTTCCTTTAAGGATGAAATGAGAAAATATACAGAAAGTGCTTAGCCCTGGGCATATATGTTCTGACATCAATTCTCTGACACAAAATGAGTGTCCTACAATTCAATTCAATTCTAACACTAGCTATTTGGAGTTAGCACAGACCCTACAGTTTAAGAGGCTCAGTCCCACAAGACTGTCCCCACTTCAGACGCCAAATGCAAGTCCCAGGTGTTCTCAAGTCACTGGCACTTCTGCCCAGCAGACCACAAATTTGGGGCTTCCCAAAACCCCCTCAGGTTTGATATTTCGCTAGAATGACTCACAGAACTCAGGAGGACACTATACTTACAATTACTATTTTCTCATAAAGGATACAAATGACTAGCCAGATGAAGAAATGCATAGGAGGGCAAGGTTTGGAAGGGTCCTGAGCATAGGAGCTCTGTCCCTATGGGGTCATGGTCTGCCACCCTCCTGGTACATCAGTGTGTTCATCAAGCTCCCCATACCTCGTCATTCAGAGTTTTTATTGAAGTTTCATCATGTAGGCATGGTTGGCTAAATTATTAGCCACATTAGCCTCAATCTCTAGCCTTCCTTCCCTCTTTAGCTGGGGGTAGGATGGGGCTGAAAGTTCCAACCTTCTCACCACCTGATTGACTTTTCTAACTGCCAGCTCCCATCTTGAAGCTGTCTAGGGGTTCTGTCTTAAGTCACTTCTTTAACATAAGTGGAGTAGAATGGAGAGGGGCTCATTATGAATAATAAAATACACTCCTATCTTTGAGGAAATTCCAAGGTTTTCTGAAATTCTGCGCCAGGAACCCAGGGACAAAGACCAAATACACACACACACACACACACACACACACACACACACACACACATTTTAAGTTGGAGTCTCATTTTGTCACCCAGTCTGGAGTGCAGTGGCATGCTCACGGCCACCACAGCCTCGACCTGCTGGGTTCAGGCAATCCTTCCTCCTCAGCCTTCCAAGAAGCTGGAACCACAGGTGTGTGCCACTACAACCAGCTAATTTCTTGATTCATTATAGAGACGAGGTCTGGTCAAGTCGTCCAGGCTGATCTCAAACCCTTGGGCTCAGGCAATCCTCTTGCCTCTGCCTCCCAAAGTGGTGTGATTACAGGCGTGAGCCATCGCACCTGACCAAAATATATATATTTTTTATAGTCCAGAATATGATACAGAAGAAGTACTCATCGAACATTAATGATGATTACTCTCAAGGTGTAAAAGCTCTGTCCTCTGCCACACCATCACCACCACCCACAACTGTGCTCTGTTAACTTTTCAATTAAAAGAGTAAACCTTAATTTTTTAAAAATGCTCAGAATAAAAAATAGTTAAAGAAGTACTAGCTCAATTTAATTTCCTTTGATGAAATATAAGAAGCATATATAGTCTATCAATGTTTAAAACAAAAAATAAAAACAAGCATTCCTTAAGGGTCTCCTAGATTAAGGTATTAGACTGTGTAGGGTAGGATTACCTGGAAGTACAATCAACAGTTCTTGTTCTTAAGGAGTTAAAATTCTAGGCAGGGAAAAATGACATTAACATGGCACTTAGCAGAATGAAGGATAAATACAGGGTAAAGACAGCAAGCAAAGTAATATTGCAAGGCAGTTCTTGAGTAAATTAATAAATGAATTCTGCAAACAATTAATGCCAGCGAATAATGTCTCTGGGTTTGGAAGATTAAGAATGGGTTTAGAGGCAAGTTTCAATACCGGGTTGGCAGAATGTAAACCTTTGTTAAGAAGACAAATAACTGTGAAAGAAGCAGAAGAACAAGAGCAAAAACATTGAAGACATGAAAGATAAGATGTGGCAGTGGCTCACACCTGTAATCCTAACACATTGGAAGGCAGAGGCAAGAGGATTGCCTGAGCCCAGGGGTTCAAGACCAGTCTGAGCAACATGGTGAGACCTCATCTCTACAATTAAAAAAAAGAAATAGCCAGGTATGGTGACATGTGTCTCTAGTCCCAGCTACTCAGAAGGCTGAGGTGGAAAAATCACCTGAGCCCAGCTGGTCGAGTCCGTGGTAGCTGTAATCCTGCTGCTACACTCGAGTCTGGCTGACAGAGTGAGACTTTGACCAAAAAAAAAAAAGATATGGTTCTGATAGTTCTAGGACAACTAGCCCATCCTTGCTAATGTTTTAGATTTAAAATGAGCAACACAAAACTAAAAATAGAAATTTCAGAATTATAAAGGGCCTCATGTATATTCATGATCTTTTTACTGTGAGTACACTGTGCCAATCTGTTGGGAAGTTTATTGTATCAAAGGAGGAAAAGATATTGAGGTCAGTTGTGGAAAGGGAATGTTTGAAGTCAATAAATTCAAAGGAATGTATTCAGGTCGCTAACATCTTGTGGAGAAATAAAATGAGGAGGAGAAAAGTGAAAATTATTTGCATTCTTGGAAGCACAAAAGTGAATTGAGGCAACGACACAGTTGCAATGTGATTCAGTGGAAAAGGGAGCCCCATGGAGCCTGAACACATGTTTACTTGGGGTTCCTTGACCGGGACCTACCCTCCCCTATGCACTAACAAGAAAAAACACACTCAAATGAAGCAGACAGTACTGAGATGCGGAGCCAGCAATGGTCTCTGTAGCTCTACCTTGGGACTGAGGTTACAAAATGTGAAGCTGAGAGAAAACACTCTCCTGTTACAAGTTAGTATAACAGGGTAAGGGGCTAGGCATGATGACTCAAGTCTGTAATCTCAACAGTTTGGGAGGCCAAGGCAGGAGCATTGCTTGAGGCCAGGAGTTTAAGATCAGCCTGGGCAACATAGCAAGACCTTGTCTCTATAAAAAAAAAAAAAAAAAGTGAGGCAAAGTGACATGCGCCTGGCCTGTAGTCTCAGATATTAGGAGGCTGAGATAAGGAGGATCCTGTGAGCCCAGGATGTCTAGGCTGCAGTGAGCAATGGCGGTACCACTGCATTCCAGCCTGGGCAACAGAGTATGGCCCTGTCTCCAGAAAAAAAATTTTAAGGTATTATAACAAGGTAAAATTGAACTTACTTGTTTGAGAGTTTATAAGTCCAAGTGATATTTCTCTTTCTGACCTTGGTCAAAGCCAGTTATAATAAGTCAAATGATAGCACATCCATGTAGTCTTGCATATTCTTCTGTTGGCATTACTACTTGGAGAAACCTTTGCTGGGAAATGGTGGTTGATTCTTCTCTCCTGAGAAGGCTGGCTTAGGGTCACAGCCACTGCAGCAGCCTGAGTCCCTACTCTCACTCAAGAAGAAGGCCTGCCCAGAGAAGGTAGTGGGAATAGCACAAAAGTCAGTATTAATGGCTATCATTTCATTTGACCTTCACAACCCTAAGAAATGAGAACACTAGGCTTTATCATTCCTACTCTATAGATGAGAAAACTAAACTTCAGAAAGATTAAACAGTTTTTGTAGTGATTTTTTTTTTAAACTAAAGCACATAGGTCACTCTGACTGTAAAACCCAATGCTGTGAGCATTTCATAAATTAACATTTTTCTACCTAGTTCATAGATATTTTCTATGATACACTTGCTAAGTCTGTTTCCTGTATTTGGTAGGTCTCGTATTTGCACAGAGACTCAAATAATCTCTCAGAAAGTTCAATATCTTTTTCACTCCCTCAAGTAATGTTTCACTTTGCTATGTTTGATCAATAGTTCATTTCTCATTTCTAACTTGATAAAAAATAACTCTTCTTTCCAGACAATAGAAAGGCTGAATCAACAATAACAATGTCTGTGGTCAGAGAGTCCGTAGAGGAATCCTGAGTATGAAATTGCTATGTGAAGGACTGAATATTATGACATTCCAGGGGAGATGAGAGGCAGAGGGAGCCAATACAGGGCTCATTGCCAGAAAGTGTAAACATTGTCTTCTGTAGTTGAAAGTCATTCTGCTAGGGGCCGTTCTGATGCAGGCGTTTATCTGTGTTACTAAAAACTTTAATGGAAAACTAACATTTTTTAGTCTCATCTCTACTGCTTACTAGTCATGTGGTGATGGGTGGGACACTAAAACTTAGTTTTATATTCAGTAAAATCAGGGTATGATTTGAGATGTTGCTAAAATTATATGTAATAAAACATCACAATCTCTACTGAGTTACCATCCCCTGACCACCATCCTCATTACCAACACCATCTCATCATAAATAGCAGGAGTGATTATTAGGGAAATAAAATGAAAAAAATGCCTATTTCTCAATAATAATACATTATTCATCCTAAGTTCTTGATTCTCTTTTGTTGCCATCAAATTTTCAAATTTCTGTTTTATTCGTTTTTATTTATTTCACAATACTAGAACTATTTAATGTTTTTTGGAAAGGCCTTTGGATTCTAAGTCAGTGATAGTAAGTTCATTATAAAACAAAAGCATAAAGGTTTATATAGCCTACACATAGTCTATATAGTCTTTCATGCTCCCATTTTACAAAGAAATGGTCAACATGAAATAGAACTATAGAAGTAATGAACTGTAGACAGAAGCTTGAAAAACAAATAATTTGTACAAATTAACTTTGGTGAAAAATGATACACTCTTATAATCCTAACCCCAAAGTACACGCCATCCTTAGAGCGCTACATGACCATCCTAGACATTTCTTTTAGAATACTAGAAATGCCTTAAAAGTCTCAGGAACTTGGGATAAAACTATTTGATATTTGCCGTAGTTTACACAGTAAGTACGACCCATGAATTAAAGAGTTAAGAAGAAAAGTATGGGTCAGGTGTGGTGGCTCATGCCTGAAATCCCAGTATTTTGAGAGGCCAAGCCAGGAAGATCACTTGAGGCTAGGACTTTGAGAGCCAGTCTAGGGAACACAGCAAGACCCATCTCCATAAAAAATTAAAAACATAAAGAAAAATATCCAATAAATCTGCAGTAGAGGAAAAAGTATTTGTCTCGATTTTATTCCGGAAATTCTGTTCTTGAATGGGAATATAGACAAGAATTAAGGAATATATTGAATGAAGATATTCATTTATATCTATAACATTTAGTAATCAAATTTGTTTCTGTCTTTCTGGTCAAAATAATGGTTGGATTTTCCTTGGTTGAAAATGTTAAAATAACATTTCTAGAGCCCAATAGAAGTGATGGTATTGTAAAGAAGGACCTACCTTAGTGGTTTTCAAATTCTTTAGGTGGAAAATCTGGAAATCATGATGCTCTTCGTAAAGTACCATGAAATATGAGTATATTTAACTACTACATCATGATAAATTGGCTTGATGCTCATCAAGCTTTTTTCTTTTTCTTAGCATATACAACTACATTTTCAAGCTTCCTTTTAACCATGAATTGCAACCATGTGGCTAGAATCTGACCCATGGAATATGAATGGAGTGAGGTAGACTGGACATATAACCAGCTGCACCATCTCTATTCTCTTCTGTGGTACCCATGGCACCACACATTACAGGACACAGCAAGAAAGACGCCCAAAACCCGAGTCACTGCTTGAAGGAGAAACTCCCAGGGTGCCAGATGACCAGAAAATTCTACAGTGAATTTTCCTTGGATGAAAAATAAATCTTTATTTTGGGTTTTGTCGAGTCCTCTTCTCATATATACATATATACCTTTACACGCACGTATATCATATTGATTGTGTCTCTTTAAGGAACCTGGACTAACACGCCTACTCTAATGCAGTGTTATCAAACTATAGCTTGGATGTAGGCCTTCTGATTTTGTAAATAAAGTTTCATGGCAACACTCCCATGCCTGTGTGTTTACTGTGGTTGCTTTTGTGCTACTATGGCAGAGTTGGGCAGTTACAACAGAGATTTTATAGCTCATAAAGTCGACGTATGTACTATATGGCCTTTAAGGAAAAGGTTCTCTTATCCTTGCTCAAACTAATATACATATAAACTGCAATTTAGCTCCAAATTAATACTTAATTGCTTTAAATTTAAATTTACATAAAAGGTTGGATTAAATTAATATTTAACAGATTCAGGCCAAGCACAATGATTCACATCTATAATCCCAACACTTTCGGAAGTTGAAATGGGAGGATTGCTTGAGCCCAGGAGTTTAAGACCAGCCTGGGCAACATAGAGAGACTTTGTCTCTACAAAAACTCAAGAAATTCACTGGTCATAATGGTGTGCACCTGTAGTCTCAGCTACTTGGGAGGCTGAGGCAGAAGAATCACTTGAGTTCAGGAGTTTGAGGTTGCAGTGAGCCATGATCATGCCACTGCACTCCAGCCTCTGTGACAGAGTAAGATCTCCACTGAAATAATAATCATAATTAGCATATTCATACAATTTGCCCCCCAAAATCTGACTGTATCAAATGTTGGCAAAGATGTGGAACAATAGAAATGCTTCAGACTGCTATATGTAAATTGTGTATAAATTGAAACAACTTTGGAAAATGAGTAATATCTAATGTTAACTGAATAAATAAGTCATGGCATAGTTATAAAATGGAATACTATACAGTAGTTAAAAGAAACAATCTATAGTTATATGCACCAAAGAGATGACACTTACAAATATAATGTTGACCAAATATAGCAAGTTGCAGAAGATTTCACACAGTATATTACCTTTTAGGTAAAGTGTTAAAAGATGCACAAAACACTATCTATTGATTAGGGATACATTCACATGTGAAAGATAAATGAATGAGAATATCAATCACCAAACTTGCAATGGTGGTCCACCGAAGAAGAGACAGTTGTAACTGGGCAAGAGAAAACAAGGGCTTCAAATGTAAAGGTAAAATTTTATTTCCTAAGCTGGGTGGTGGGTACATGCTTTGTTATCCCTGTATTATTCTTTATACGTTGTCTATTTTTAAATATCATAATACATTTTATTTATTTATTTTTTGAGTTGGAGTCTCACTCTGTCGCCCAGACTGGAGTGTAGTGGCCGCTCCCGGCCACTGCAGCCTCAACCTACTGGGCTCCGGCGATCCTTCTGCCTCCGCCTTCCAAGTAGCTGGAACTACAGGCGCGCACTATCACGCCTGGCTAATTTTTTTTTATTTATTGTAGAGATGAGGTCTCGCCAAGTTGCCCAGGCGAATGTCGAACCCACGGGCTCAGGCAATCCACTCACCTCACCCTCCCAAGGCGTGGGATTACAGGCTGAGCCACCGAGCCCGGCTATACATCTTATTTTTAAATAAATAGTATTCAGTACAAGTTGCTTTATGTTTATAAAACATAGAAATGTTTGATTAAATCAAATGTTTGCTTGGTGGATTTGTCATCACAAGTAGACCTTGAGCTCATCCAACTTTTCAAAAGTGAATATACAAATGAAATTATTTGCTTTCATTAGAAGGTACTGTCATTTTGACTTTAGATGAACTCAATCTATAAATGATTTTTTAAAATACTGAACAATGATCTTGAGCTTTCATGCAATAATTCATGAGAAAGAGATGATTTTGTGAAAACACTAAGAGAACTTTGCAATAACCTAACTGTATTCTCATACTACAAAAATAATTCAATTGGTTTAGGCTCAAAATCTAGCCATTGTGTTGCTATAGTACTTTGCTTGATGTTATTTCTTGCCACTTCTGAAGGCTATTGCAATGTATTCATTTCTTCAGTATTGTTGTTCCTGTCTGGTTATTCTCTAGAGGGAGACTGGAAAATACAGATAGAAAATAAGGCTTGAGATTTCAGTGACAACAGTTTGGTGGATGCCTATGAAAGTGAATGAGAATTAGCTGCTATTTCTACATAGTCTCTATGCAGAATAAGAATATCTACAGTCATAAACATTTATATATTGACACCTTTGGTTAGGAGAATTCTAATAAGAGCTTTACAGAATTTTACAGAAACAATAATTAACAGGTCTTGGGATTTCAGTTTCTGCTGATGTCTTTGTCCTGATTTTAAGAGAATCTAAAAATAGTTTCAAATTGGAGTTCATTAAATAAACTCACACTTAATATGAAAAGAACACCAAATAGCACCTTCAAGTGTCATAATTTTAAAACTCAAGCCAAAAGCCATTTGGTTAATCAGAACTTCTCTATTTATTCCGTTCCCCAATCATTTAATATCTAACTCACAACACTGATGTAATGCAAAGAAGGGTGCTTAGATTTTTTAAAAAATAAATTTCAGTATTGTCTCTGTAACGGTAAAAATGGAAGACAGAGAAATTGAAATCTCCTTCTCCTGCTACTTCTAGAATTTTATTTTGTAGAAAACATGTCTTTTAGTAAAGTATAGGAAAGCAGTTAATTTCCCCCTTGTGACAAATGAAATTGAATAAATACATATTTATTTTATAACGCATTTTATGTTCACAGGTTAAATAGACTTCTAGAGGAACAAAATGATAATACTGAATGGAATGCAAATATTGAAAGAGAATATGTATTATATACCTTAGTGCAAAGCTTCCAGTGCTTGTCAGATCAATTCTGCAACCTCATTACACACTTAGACATTTAGAGGATTTCTGCTTTAAACATTCTCACGCTTTTCAAACATTTTCAACATCTTAGCAGAAAGTGCAGGAGCTGAGCCTGCTAAGGATAAACTTAACAAAGCCTGATGCTGGAGCCCAGGTGATGTCTGGGAGTCCAGAGAGCCTTTGAGGAGACGGCAGCTTATTAGAGTTACCAAATCTGTGGGAAGCTGACAGTAATTTGGGGAGACGAGATTCTTGCGGATTTCAAAAGAACAGTCATTTCTTACCCCTGAAATTATAAAGCTCAGATGTAATAAGGCAAGTTTCACCTCTGCCAGGTTAACCACCAGGTTAACCACCAACCCTGAGTCACTAAAGACTCCGTCATGTGCTCTGCAGAAGACACAATCCCAACAATAAATTTGATTTTATTCAGGCTATTAAAATAGAGAGAACACCCCACAATGTCTCAGCAGGGTAGTTTGCCTTCCACTTTTTACAGGGAAGTGTAGACAAGTTGTAAATGGGGTGATTTACAGTTGGATTATTTTGCAGTCAGGATAAGTCTCCATCAGTCAGCAGAATACGAAATGTTACCTCTATGTCTAGCTAGACTCAAGGGAACAGATAGATCTAATCTCAGATAATCATTCATGAGACAAAGAACAGTAAAGTGAAGAGTCTGTCTCTGACCTATCAGCAATTCAAGCAAAAACTCTGTGGCCTTGTCACTGGTAAAGAAGGGAGTCCTCCATGCAAGTCTGATGGGAATCATCAGTCTTACCTAAACCCTATGGAGGAGGGTGGCTCTTTGCCAAAAGTCTTTTCCTAGAACACAAAAAGATTGGGGCGATTTTAGAGAACAAAATGTTGGGAGGATTTCTTAACTGTGCTGTTTTCTGGGAGCAGAGGGCTCAGGTAACGTTCAACATTGTCAACTCATGTATTAATCTGCATACCCACACACATCAAATTGCCCCCCTTACCAGAGAACAAAACCAATTCTCTATTGCCACATTTTGTCTTATCTAATCATTTACCAGCAAAATATCATAATTATCACAAGTACTGAAAAGATCAGGCACCCAATGTTGGTCAGAATGTATTTATGCTAAGGTAAGCGCCTAAAAATTTATATATAAATCAAATGCTTATAAAATAGGTTGGAGAGCGCATTAACTAATGGTTAGATATCTGTGTTCTGCTTATCAGTCTTTCGCTAAATTCACAATTTCCAGGTCTTTCTATGTTTCTGTCTTCTTATCTTTTAAATGACTAATAAATGGAGATAATACTCCTTCCATCCTTATATGGTCATAATGAGAATTAATTCTGATAATGTGTCTAAAACAGCACTCATCAAATTTTAATGTATATCAGAACCCCCAGGACATCTGGTTAAAATGAGTCAATGGGTCTGGTTTCTACCAAGCCTCCAGTTGATGCCTATACTACTGGTGTCCAGACCACAATTTGAGTAGCAAGAAACTGAAGGGTCTAAAGTCTTGATCACACTGCCAAGTACAGTCAACAGTTAATAAATAGATGTTATTTTTATTAGATTATATATCTGTGCATAAATGAGGCCTCCATTAGAGAAAACTTGACATGAAGGCTTTTGTAAGGTACACATTCACCCTATGTATTCTTTGCCTTATCAATGTCCACATGTGATTATAAAGTAATGAGAAATATAAATGACATGTGAAAATCACTCTCCAGTAACTTTACTTTCTCAAGTTCTGGTCAGTGTTAGATTCTGCTAGAATTGAGTGCGCTTTCTCAGCTAATTCTCCAATGCCTTAATAATTATACTCCTGAACTTTTCTCATTAAATTGGGGGTCCCCTCTACTGCTCTCTGAAGTTCAGAAATAATCAAATCAATACACCTGGTACTGCTGAAGAAGACTGGTCAGGGAAGAGTACAAAAACCTACTCTGAAGTGCCATGAAGCTCACAAAACAGTGAGCCAGACATTTTTCTTTTGAAACTCTTTTTAAAATCATTTTAAAATTTACTTTAAAACAAAGCTCACCCATGATAGATAAATGAATTAATATGTGTGGAGCAGTTACAGCAAAATGTACAATCTAGATGCCGGCATCTGAGTGTTCACAATAAAGTTCTTTCAACTTTCCTGTAAAAAAAATACATAGCTCACACCTGTAATCCTAGCACTATGGGAGGCTGAGACAGAAGGATTGCTAGAGCCCAAGAATTCAAGACTATCCTGGGCAACATAGCAAGACAACGTCGCTACAAAAAAATTTAAAAATTAGCTGGGCATGGTGGCACATGTCTGTAGTCCCAGTTACTCAGGAAACTTGAAGTGAAAGAATCACCTGAGCCCAGGAGGTTGAGGCTGCTGTGAGCTGTGATTGCACCACTGCACTCCAGCCTGAATGACAGAGTGAGACTCCAATAACAACAAAAATTTTTTTGAAAAGGGAGAGATAGAAGGATTGCTAGAGCTCAAGAATTCAAGACATGATTTGATTATTTATGAAATTATATAAAAGATAAAGGTAAAAAGAGGTTTATAGTTCAACTGAGAGGATCTTTACAGATACAAGACAGAAGGACAACTTCAAATACTTATACTGAAAAATCCCATGACCATGCATGGACCCCGAAGAGCTTCCATGGACTGCTGATGGGAGTGTAAATTGGTACAACCACTTTGGAAAACGATTTGGTAGTGTCTACTAAAGTTGAACATATGTATGCCTAATGACCTACCTATGGAATCCCACTCCTAGGAATGTACATGCATGTTCACCAAGGGACATGCACAAAAATGAAAGCCCAGACTGCTCACAAGCCAAATGTCCATTCACTGTAGAATGCTTAAGTGGCATACCATATAATAAGGTACTAAACAGCAACACAAACAGTTGAACTACAACTTATTACAACATGGATGAATTTTCCAAATATAATAATATTACACTGAAGAAGCAAAACGAAACAGTGAAATTCAAACAAAATTAATATATGATCTTAGAATTTCAGGTGATAGCCACCCTTGGGGTGGGGATCATAAGAAGGTTTTCCACAGTGCTGGTTATATTCTATTTTCTTATGTCTGTGAGGTAGGCTGGTGCTGCAGGAATAAAATAAACTATTGTACAGAAATTATATTGGAAAATATAGCTTATTTAGAAAGTAGATTAGAGTGAGAGCAAGAGGTAGGGAAGTGAGCCAAAGGTTAGGGAAACAAAAGCATGGCCTGACTATAATTCAAAGACCAACATCGCCAGACCAGAGTTTAATAAAAGCAATGGCCATGGCTGCTTGAGGTTGAGTGCCTTTTAAACAATTCCTTTGACAGGGGCAGATCTTTAAGGTGATTGGGTGGTGGTTTGTTTTACATTATTACGAAGAGGCAGGTAAGCACAGGTACTGACGTCACAGTGATGGATGGCAGGCAGATGGATGGGTTAGTTACACAACTGTTGCCATAATGACAGGATCTGATTGTGTCCCATTTGTGTCACAAAGGGCTGCTTACAATAGATTAGGTCATCCTGGTTTCCTATGACTGAAAGACAAACTTGGAATAGAAAAGTAAATGGTACAAAGCAGGCTTTGGGGAGAGGGTTGTAAGACAATTATCAATAGCTGTCTCTGGGAAACTGGTTCTGTCATGATTTGAGGGTAAATTAAAGTGAACTGCTAGAAACACATGACAGAGCTAAGCAATGTTAAAACGGTTGCTCTTTGGTTATATTTAATCCATTTTTGTCTTTTGTCCTTTCATATTTCTTGGTCTGGGTACGGTTACAGAATATGTAAACTTTGTGCTAAGTCATTAAAAAGGAAAAAAACAACAACTGGTTTTCTAAACTTTCACACTTCTGACATCAAATATGTGGGTTTGTCATACCAAGCAATTCTCCAGTTCCATGCAGATACCAACTGGGTATCCTATGATTCAACTCTGACACTAACTAACCAGAGTTAGTGCAGACCCCATAGAACAAGAGCTCAATCCCACGAGACTAGCCCCTATTTAAGTCCCAGGTTGTCAACTGTACTTCTGACCAATGAGCTATAACAGGGGTTCCCACAATACCCTCCTAAGGTTTGATAATTTACTACAATGGCTCACAAACATAAATATTTGCTTACATTTACTAGTTTTTTAATAAAGAATATTACAAAAGATACACATAAGGCAAGATTTTAAGAAGAGAAGGTGACCTTCCATGCCCTCTCCAGGAGAGCTACCTCCCAGCAACCCCATGTGCTCACCAACCCAGAAACTCTCTGAACCCCATCATTTAGGGCCTTTATGAAGATTGATGTGAGGTTGTCACGTAGGCATGATAGATTAGATTATCGGCCATTGGAGGTCAGGGGTGAGGTTCAACCCGCTAATCACATGGTGTGTTACCCTAGCAACCAGCCCCCATCCTGAAGCTATCTAGGGACTTTCATCCATCAGTCATCTTATTAACATACAAAAAGACACTTTCATCCCTCCAGAGATTTTAAGAGGCTGAGAATTTCTTGGGTCTAAGACCAAATACAGTGAGCCTTTGGTATCTGCAGGTTCTGCATGCATAGATTCAACCAATTGCAGATCAAACGTATTTGGGAAAAAAAAAAAAAATCAAAAATAGTAATACAACAATAAAAACAATACAAATTTAAACAATATATTATAACAACTATTTTCACAGCACTTACATAGTATTAGGTATTCTAAGTAATCTGGAGATTATTTAAAGTGTACAGAAAGATGTGCATAGCTTATATGCAAGGACTACATCATTTTATTTTATTTTTACTTTTTTACATTTCAGGTTTTATTGCTGTCATCTGAGAAAATAACTTTAATTTTTTTCTTTATTTCAATAACTTTGGAGGATACAAATACTTTTTGCCTGGGCTTTAAGTGTACCCAGCACCCCACCTGTGCACCTTATACCTGATAGCTGGTTTTTCATCCTTCTTCCCCTTCTCCCTCCCCCTTCGGAGTCTCCAGCGTCCCTTATGCCATTCTCTATGTCTTTGTGGAGCCTTAGTTTAGCTTCCACGTATAAGCGTCCCTGGATGGGATTGGAGAGCATCATCCTTGTTCTCCACAAGTTATCTCTGTTCTCCCCTTGTTATCCACAGGGTGTCCTGGAATCCATCCCCCATCCCCCGAGGTTATTGAGGGATGACAACAAAAGTTTTGCAACAAAAGTTGTTCCTAACACTTCATCACTCACAAAATTACAAGAGTTTTGTAAGCTATGTGCTAGAAAGGGGGTGGGGGGTGTATCTGCAGGCCAGGTGGTATCCATTTCTCAGGAAGTCGCAGTCACCACTCTGCCCACTTAGTTTGTGTTTTTCTCTCTGTGCACATTGCACATCGACCAAATTTACATTACAAAAACCCTGAGACTGTCTGAAAAGTAACAGACTTATGAGGTGCCCTGCTTTTCTGTTCAGGAAAGTATTTGTGAGGAAGCGATGACTTGCTTTTGAATATTCAACCTATCTTTGATCTGTCACATCTCAGCTTAGATTCACTCTTTCAAAGATGATGCTGAGAGGAAGATTCTTAGGAATATGCTGAGGCAGAAAAGCAGCGTGTGTTTCTTCAAGGCAGGCTACGATCTTCCAATTTTTCTCTACTTTTCACTAACCTGTTATGATCCTTAAACAAAGGCCAATTAAATAGAGGAGACCCAAGAGAGCCTTCCCCTCTCCCTGCCATGAAAAACAGTCAAAGAACACCTGAGGACTTCGGATGTCAAATTAAAAGAGACCATGAAATTTCCTTTTTCTTCTTTTTCATTTTTTTTCTTCACTCAGAGTCTTACTCTGTTGCTCAGGCTGGAGTCCAGTGGCATGATCACGGCTCACCACATTCTCAGTCTCCTGAGTTCAGGCTACCCCTCTGCTTCAGCCTCCTGAGCAGCTGTAACTACAGGCTTGCACCAATACACCCACCTCATTTTTTAATTTTTTTGTACAGATGAAGTCTCACTGTGTTGCCCAGGCTGGTCTTGAACTCCTGGACTAAAGCAATCCTCCTACCTCAGCCTCCCAAAATGTTGAGATTACAGACCTGAGCCACCATGCCTGACTGAGATTTCTATAAAACAGTGATGGGCAAGACATTCAGAACCACCCACCACTCACCACATTGATGCTGATGAATTCAAAGACTGGGGGAGAGAAAAGGGAGGCAGCTGTAAACAGCTTGGGGAGTGAATCAGCCTCTGAGATAATTAGCTCACATACGAGATGCCATTTCTGGGTGTTCCCAAAGCTCTATTTCCCTCATTCCATTTCTTCCCTAAACTCTATCTCCTAATTCAAATCAGTCTCTTTTTTATTGCAAGCTTTCCTAGTTGGAGCTCTGAGACTGGCCCCTGAGGAGCCAGACAATTTTCATCTAAACCCAGCTTGCTTATGGGAAGAAATCTGTTAAATGAGCTTTTTCAGTGCACACCACTGCTGTTGTTCGTTTGTTTCCCTTCAGCTTTTCCCAATCGATGCTCATTCTATTTAATTTTTTACAGCAACCTACACCTTGTTGTTTGAATTCTTTTATCCATACTGCCCAAAAGAAAAAGCTCTGAAAAACTAAAAGTGTCTCTTGAAATGAGTGGTAAAACTAGAACTTACGTGAGGCTGTTTATAATGGCTGTTTATCTCACTGTGAATTTTTGTGTTTCACTGTCTATTATAGGATGCTTCTTTAAATCTCCCTGGAGAGGGAATGCCATATGCAACATATGCACTGTATTACCCTTCCACAATCCAAAAATTTCGAATTCCAAACACACCTAGATTGTAGAGGTGTAATCAAGAATTCTTCTTCAAGAGTAGAGATAAAGTTGTTCAGGGCTGGAAGAATTTGGGTTCAATTTAAGCAATAGTCTTATGTCCATAAAAGTTGTTCAACACAGATATTTTCTCCCAAAGGACTGTGTTAGGTTTGAGAGATCAGAATCAATATTTTCCTTATATTTAAGTTCAAACTTAAAAATCAATTTATAGCTGTCTACAGGATTCTAACCCTATATATTGGATCTTTTTCCTACTGATAAGGTAAGGGGCTGTTTGGGAATGCACAGTGCAACACATAGGGGGTGTCACTGGATTAAGAAGAGAAGATAGGCTGAGCTCGGTGGCTCAGCCTGTAATCCTGTGCTTTGGGAAGCCGAGGTGAGTGAATTGCCTGAGCCCGCGGTTCGAGACCCGCCTGGGAAATTTGGTGAGACCTCATTTCTACAGTAAATCAAAAATTAGCCAGGCGTGGTAGCATGCCCCTGTAGTTCCAGCTACTTGGAAGGCTGAGGCGGAAGGATAGCCGGAGCCCAGCAGGTCAAGGCTGCGGTGGCCAGAAGCATGCCACTGCACTCCAATCTGGGTGACAGAGTGAGACTCCAACTCAAAAAAAAAAAAAAAAAAGAAGAGAAGATAAAATGAGTATTATGGTAAACTTTTGATGTGCTAACTGTGATATGTCTAAAGTATGTGGTAAGAACTCAGTTCCATGACTGAGTTTGGTATGAAGTTAATAAATAATTGGGTTTTTTAGAGTGATGGCCTTGGTATAATCTGAAGGGCCACCGCCAAGCCACAAGTAAAGCCACATTCCCTCCCTTTCCTGGAAACAGCAACCCGGCAAACTAGAATGGCGATTGAAACGGTGCCTTCCTTTGTTCTCCCTCCGCACCCTTTCCCGCGCCAGCGAAAAGTCTACCAACCTACATGAAGCTCTGCCAGCCAACCTGCGGATGACAGACAGGTCGCCCTAAGCCCCTATAAAGACTGGAGCGCCCTTGCTTCAGTGCTACAGCCTGACCCTCAGGTCCTGCAGCCACCACGTTCGACCCATTAAATCTCTTGGCCTTAACGGGTGTTGAGTCTCACTGTGCGCCACCGTCTTTCATTGGTGCCATGACTCGGATTGGGTTCCTCTACCCTCAGGTGGGACCCCGTTCCGGCGCCAGCGGGACTCACCCCTTAAGGCCTTCGCCCACTTTCTTCAATGCCAGCGCTGCATCCATCACCGGCCCTTGGATTGGTTAAGTGCCCCTAACTGGAAAACCTAAAACCTTGCCCGGGATAACCGGAGGGAACTGACCGTGGATCGTCCGGCAACCCTTTTGGCCCCAGGCAAGGGGGGGACCACACCCTGCCTAGGTCTTTAAGGCCACAGCGGACCCCTACTGGTTTTCCCCTCTCCCGCCTAGGTCTTTAAGGCCACAATAAACCCCGACCGGTTTTCCCTTCCCTCCGTCGTCAGGTATTTTGAGTCTGCTCCCTCCTGCCGTCCGGTTTTGGGCATCCTCTTCGTCGAAAAATCCTGGTACCAGGTTGTCCTCAACCTCCTCGATTCTTCAGGAGAATCGCGGGTTGTAATAACGTCCTGGGACGACAGGCTTTATTGCAACCTCCTCATGTCCTAACAGCCGGCTGTCCAGGGGACAACCTACTTGGCCCCAGCTGTTAAAATAGGAAACTCGTCATCCCTGCCGGCCGACTCTCCCCTCAAGTGTCCCTTAAACAACCTCTCCACTCTCTCTCTCTCACTCCCAGCATTAAACCCAAGCGTCTAATCCGCTTCAGTACCCAAGACTGTCCCACCTATCGCTTAGACAACCAAAATAAGTGACCCCTATGGGTCCCTAAACCCCGACATTATATGAGACCTCTAAAACTTCTACGAGCGTTCAAAAAAGTGGGCAGAGATTCCCCTCCCTTCCCCGTCCTGCTTA
>NW_007248360.1:576576-579413 GCF_000164805.1 Carlito syrichta
CTAATCTTTACCCACCCCTTCCTCCAGTTCCTGCCATCCCGTGCAGTCCTCCTGTTACCCACTCCAAAACAGCCCCAGTCATTCTTGCTCCTCTTGGCGAAGTGGCAGGCGCTGAAGGCATTGTCCAACTTCATGTCCCATTCTCTATCTCAGACCTAACCCAGGTAGAAAAATGCCTCGGGTCCTTTACAACTAACCCAACCACCTATATCAAGGAATTCCAATACCTCCTCCAAGCCTATAGCCTCACTTTTCACGACATCTACATGGTTCTCTCCAATACCCTACTCCCCAAAGAGTGCAGAAGAGTGTGGGAACAGGCTAGAACATATGCAGATGAGGTTCATCGAACCTCCCCAGCACACCCCCTCGGGGCAGTGGCAGTCCCGGACCAGGACCCTGGCTGGGACTATAACTCCCCCAATGGCCTTGGTACCAGAGATCAGTTCTCCACCTGTCTCATTTCTGGGTTAAGGCGGGCAGCGCAAAAGGTTGTTAATTTTGAAAAACTCCAGGAACTGGTCCAAGACAGAAACGAAAACCCTTCCTCCTTCCTTGATCGCCTTACCAAGGCCCTCCAACAATTTACTAATTTGAACCCAGAAACCCCAGACGGCCGTCAACTTCTTATGACTTATTTCTTCTCCCAAAACTACCCTGACATTAAAGCTAAATTTGAAAAGCTAGACCAAGGGCCTCTTACACCCCAAAATGAGGTTTTGGCTGCCGCCTTCAAGGTATACCACAACCGGGACGAAAAGGCTAAGCAGCAAAAATACCAAATGTTGGCTCAGGCTCTCCGCGGGACAGACACCAGCCCTCGCAGCGGTTAGAGGAAGCATCCAGAACAAACGTGACCCTCTGGGGCCCTGTTTCAAATGCGGCAAGGAGGGACATTGGGGGCGAGCCTGCCCTAACCCTAAACCTCCATCAAAACTGTGCCCCAAATGCAATCTTCCAGGACATTGGGCAGTAGACTGCCTCAGCCCCCAGAGAGGAGCAAGGTCAGCTCTCAACTCTACCCTGGACTTACTGGGCGTGGCCGCTTTGGAATGACGGGGCCCTGGGTCTCCCCACCTGATGCATATCTCAAATGCTCGGGAGCCTAGGGTCAAAATTACGGTTGAGGACATCCCATCCTCTTCCTGCTAGACACTGGAGCCACCCTTTCTGTCCTGCAGGAGTTCTGTGAACCAACCTCACCATCCCGGTCCCCCGTAGTCGGGGTAGGGGGCCAAACCTTCATCCCACACACAACTCCTATGCTAACGTGCATATTTACTGGTGTCCCATTTACCCACTCCTTCCTGGTCATGCCTCAGTGCCTTATACCCCTTATGGGTAGGGATATCCTGGCCAAATTTCAGGCATCCATCACCTTCAACCCCTGCGCTGCCCTCACCAACCCACTACCGACAACTTCCCTACTTCTCCTTTTGGCTTCTAGTCCCTGGCTTCCCTCCCCACAATCCGCTTCGCTCCCTCCCCGACTCGCCTCGGCGGTTAACCCACTAGTCTGGGACATCCACACGCCTTCATTAGCCCAGTGCCTGCCCGTTCACATCCAGTTAAAAGACTCGTCCACTCACCTCAGTCAGCCACAATACCCTCTCCTCAGGGCCAGTCTGCTAGTCTGCAACCTGTCATAAACACCCTACTATGCAAGGGATACTTAAGGTCCACCAACTCACCATACAATACTCCCATCTTGGCCGTAAAAAAAGCCTGATGGAACCTACCGGCTAGTCCAAGACCTTCGACTAATAAATGCAGCTGTTCTCCCCATTCACCCGCTGGCTCCCAACCCTTATACCATCCTGTCTACCATTCCTCCGACAGCAGCTCACTTTTCAGTCATAGACCTTAAAGATGCATTCTTTACCATTCCCTTGGCAGCTGACTCCCAGGACATTTTCGCGTTTACATGGACTGACCCTACTTCCCGTCACTCCCAACAGCTTACATGGATGGTCCTCCCACAGGGATTTCGGGACAGTCCCCATCTGTTTGGCCAGGCTCTAGTGGCTGACCTTGAACTCCTGTCACACCCCAAATCTGCTCTCATCCAGTAAGTAGATGACCTTCTCTTATGCAGCTCCTCTATAACCGACTCTCACACAGACACTGTCCTGCTTCTCAACTTTCTAGCACAAAGGGGATACCGAGTCTCCCCCCCACAAAGCTCAGCTATCCAAAACACAAGTCACCTACCTTGGTGTTGCTGTTTCACACCAACAAAAGGGCATAACAACCAGCTGCAAGTCTGTTATTCAGTCTCTCCCAGTACCCAAAACAAAGGAAGAAATCTAGTCATTCCTGGTTCACGGGCTACTTCCAAGCCTAGATCCTCAATTTCACCCTTCTCGCCAAGCCACTCTATGACCTGGCTAAAGGTGACCCTAAGGAACCATTACTCTCCCTCTCAGCCATTAGGCAGCCTTTCACCGCCCTCCAACAGGCTCTCCTCCAGGCCCCCGCCCTACAACTACCCAATGTTCATCGACCTTTCACCTTATATGTCCACGAAAACAAGAGCGCAACCCTAGGAGTTCTAGGCCAATTCAGTGGACAAACATTTGCTCCTGTAGCCTATCTCTCAAAACAGCTTGACCACACGGTTCAGGGATGGGCCCCATGCCTGTGGGCCCTGTCGGCCGCCCACTTGCTCATGTGTAAATCCAAAAAACTCACGTTTGGAGCACCTATCACCGTTACTTCCCCACACCATCTATATCATCTCGTAGGATATAAGGGCCTCAAAACACTCCCTCCTGGTCGGGTCCTATCCCTTCTGGTTTTCTTTGTCCAAGACCCCTCTGTCTCCTCCCAAACTTGCG
>NW_007248360.1:579433-677799 GCF_000164805.1 Carlito syrichta
ATATATACATGAGGGGTCTCAGGTGGCAGGATATGCCATCACCTCTGCCACTGACATCATCGAGGCTAAGCCCCTCCCGCCCAACACCACTAACCAACAAGCAGAACTCACAGCAGTCACTCGAGCATTCCAACTGGCAGCAGGACACTCCCTATCGCTTTACACCTACTCCAAATATGTCTTTCACATTTTGGTTTCACACTCAGCCATCTGGCAAGAACAGGGGTTATTAACCACCAAAGGGTCAGCCATCATAAATGCTAAGCTCATTTCCGACCTCCTTCAAGCCTCCTTGCTTCCCAGGGCCATAGGCATCTCACACTGTAAAGCCCACCAGGTCGATTCATCTTTTATCACCCAAAGAAACTCGCAGGCCAACAGGGCGGCTTGCCAAGTGGCTCTAAAACCCCTTCCTACCATACTCGTCAACACTTCCTCATCACCAGCCTAACATACAGGTGAAGTTCCACAATTGTCCAATCTCATTCCCTACCTACACTCAATTTTCCACTCAAACCCGGCGGCTCTCACTTCATTTCTTAAAACTTTCTTCCACCTTACTCCTGAACATAACAAAACTCATACACACCCTTTCCTCTCAATGCTCTACTTGCCACCAAATAAATCCTAATACCCCTTAACGCCCGGAACGTTCCCCACTCACCAGGCTAGGGGAGAGCTCCCTGGGTCAGACTGGCAAGTGAACTTCACCGTCATGCCCCCCGTCCATAACACCAAATATCTTCTGGTCTTGGTTGACACCTTCTTCGGGTGGGTCGAGGCTTATCCCACCTCAAATAAGCGGGCTGCTACAGTGGGATCTATCTTAGCCAACCACATCATCCCTCGATTCGGGGTCCCGTTCTCCCTTCAGTCAGATAACGGGCCTGCATTCACCTCACAAGTTGTTCAGTTTTTAACGACGGCCCTCAACATCAAATGGCACTTTCACATTCCCTATCACCCACAGTCAACAGGAAAGGTTGAACGAACTAACCACACACTAAAGGATATCCTCACCAAACTCCCTCTTGAACTCCATCAGGACTGGGTCTCCCTCCTTCCCCTAGCTCTCTTCCACGTTTACGTCCTCCCTAAAAAGCCCACTCAGCTTTCACCCTTCGAGGTCCTATATGGCAGACCTGTACTTCCTCCTGGCATTCCAACCTCTCAACCTCACATCCCCCTTCATATAATCTACCCTCTCCTGTCCTTCATCTGGTCCAATATCTGGCAATATCAAGATCTCCTTTTGCCCACTCCCACAGAAACACATGATCCAAAACCTCTCACCCTGGGACAATGGGTTTTCCTCTCGGACCCAGAAACCAGAACTCGCTTCCAACTGAAATGGCAAGGACCCTTCCAAATAGCCCTCTCCACCCCCACGGCAGCCAGGCTGCTCATAACTAAAGGACAGCTCAGTCCCTGGATTCACGCTTCTCGCCTCAAACCAGCTAAATTGCCTCCCTTTACCCCTTCCTCCACAGAGCCACTGACCTATTCTTGTTCCACAAGTCCAGGCCAGCCTCTCAAACTTTGAGTATCCCATGTTGCTCGCCCCACAGTAATAGTACCCTCAACCTGTCTTCCACCGGAGAGGCCATCACCAAACCTCACGTTCCACTTTGGGAAGTGGCATCCAACTCCTCTTACCTCTGTATTGGTCCGCCCACATCCCCACTCTCTATGCAAATAACCCTCTCTGTTCAACCACCATAAACTCTACAAATGGGCACGTCCTCCCGCCCGGCCTCTTCATATGTTGCAACGGCACTCTCCTCTCCCAAACTTCCAATCTCACCTCTCCCTGTATAGTTGTTATGCTGATCCCACAGCTCTCTCTTTACTCCACTGCTGACCTCCAGGCCCTCTTAACTCCCAAACACCGACGCAAGAAGGTTGTCTTCCTTCCAGTCATGGTAGGATTGTCCCTAGTTTCCGCAGTCACCTCCATAGGTGTATCAGGAGGGGCTCTCGGCTACTCACTATGGGCCATGGAAGACTTACCAAACAAAATCCAACTAGCTATAGACACCATCTCTGATTCTTTCCAATCATTACAAAGACAAATAACAAGCATAGCACAAGTAGTCCTCCAAAATCATCGGGCTCTAAGATCTCCTAACAGCCGAAAAGGGAGGCACTTGTCTTTTTCTCCAAGAGGAGTGCTGTTATTACATTAACGAGTCAGGAGTCATTGAACAAAACATTAATAAATTACAACACCTCTCCTCACAACTCCAAGGGGCAAAGCCTTCACAAATCTGCAGCCTATTACAAAACTTCCTACTCACCTGGCTTTTGCCTATTGTCATACCTGTCATTCTCATTTTCAGTCTGTGCTCCTTTCTCCCGTGTATCATCAAGTTTCTCCAGTCACAACTTTAAAAAATCTCTAATCAAAGCATTAATCAGCTTCTCCTACAGAATTATGACCTCCTGCCCACCGAAGATCCAGGTCTCAACTGTCCCAACCCTACAGACCTCTAACCTTGTCTTCTCATTTCAGACATGCTCGCCTCAAAGTTTACCCCCCCACCTACCACTCAGATTCTCACCATTTCTTGACCACCTTCTTCGTGACAGCTGGCTCCTCCCTGTTCCGTGTCCACTCGACGACTGGCCGGACCAGCTTGCCGTTTTCCACTTACAAGGCACCTTCCAGGACTTCCACCCAAATGAAATTTTTTTCTTTTGGTGCCTACTTGTGGGGTCTCATGTGGCTTGTCCTTTCACCCACCTCACCCACCGACGCCCATTTCCAGCAGGAAGTAGCCGGACAGACAAACGCTGCCCCTTTCCCATATAACCAAAGAGGTGGGAATGAAGGGCCACCACCAAGCCACAAGTAAAGCCACATCCCCTCCCTTTCCTGGTAACGGTGACCCAGCAAACGAAAATGGCGATTGAAACAGTGCCTTCCTTTGTTCTCCCTCCGCATCCTTTCCTGTGCCCGTGAAAAATTCATCAACCTACATGAAGCTCTGCCAGCTGACCTATAGACGACAGACAGGTCGCCCTAAGCCCCTATAAAGGCTGGAGCGCCCTTGCTTCAGCGCTACAGTCTGACCCTCAGGTCCTGTAGCCACCGCGTTCGACCCATTAAATCTCTTGGCTTGAACAGGTGTTGAGTCTCACTGTGTGCCACCGTCTTTCATAATCCATTTGCCTCCTACTTAAAAGGCCCCTCTGTCCAGGTGTGGTAGCTCATACCTGTAATCTCAGCACTTTGGGAGGCCAAGACCAGGAGGATCAGTTGAGCCCAGGAGGTTAAGACTGTGGTAAGCTGTGATTGTGCCACTGCACTCCAGCCTGAGCAACAGTGAGAGAGCCTATCTGAAAAAAAAAAAGGCGGGGGAGGGATCTCCTCTATGTGACAACACAAAGTTTATGAGTGGGGGTGTAAAAAAAAAAGAATTAATGTGACTTTCCAAACCAAGAAGTCATGAGTTTCATTTGCTTTAATGTTGAAAACCACAAGCTTCAAGCTGAACTGCACACGCCATGTTGCACAGAGAGGGTGGTTAATACATCAGACTTTATCTGATCAATTCTCTACCTTCGCTACATGTTAGAATCATTTCTGGGAAGCTTTTAGAAAAAGACTGATAATTGTGTCCTTTCTTCAGAGATTTGGATTTCATTGTCTGGAGGGCTCCTTGAATATCAGCATTTTTAGAACTACCAGGTGACTCTGGTAATGGTTGGAAATTCTGCTTTAGAAGAATCCTCTTAAGAAATGTGAAGACCTTTGTGCCTCGTCTCTCAAGATATTTTTTAAGTAAACCTTTACAAAGACTTGATGAAGTTATCCCAGGGGACAGTATATCAGTTAGCTATGCCTGTGTTTCGCTTAGTGGCTTAAAGTAACACCATATATTTTATCTTGTTATTAGTCAGCAAGTTGGTTCCATAGACCTGGTCTGACTCAACTGATTTTGACTGCTATCAATTAGTGAATCAGCACAGAACTGACTCATCAAGGTGTGGGAAAATGGACTCTGCTTTTTTTGTGGAAGTAGCTTTAATGTCACATTTCAAAGGACTTGGATGGGGGTGAGGAGGTGTATTTGGGTGGTTTTTGCAATACTGTTAAGATATAATGAGACAATATGCTATCACAAGATCCATTTCAAGCCTCTATAATTTGCCATCCATGCCCTTATAATCAATGAGTGATGGCTTCCATTAATGGCTTATTGCAAGGGCATTACTGAGTAAATGTCCCCTCTGGCTTCTTGCCCAGGCTAGAGTACAGAAACAATGTCATAGCTCTCTGCAGCCTTGAAGTCCTGGGCTTAAGTGATCCTCCCATGCTGTGTGTGCCACAGGCATGTGCTACCATCATCAGCTAATTAAAAAAAAATTATTTGCAGAGACAGAGTCTCACTGTGTTGCCCAGCCTAGTCTTGAACTCTTGGCTGCAAGCAATCCTCCCACCTTGGCCTCTCAAAGTGCTGGAGGTATAAGCCGCCACACTCAGCCTGTCCTCAACTTTTAAAAGATTTATTAAATAAAAAAATAGTCATTCATTTTTAAAAAATCAGAAAGTATAAGCACAAAAAGAAAGATAAAATCACATGTGTTTTCACCTTATCAAAGATAAACACAGTTCATATTATAAAGTGTAGCTTTCCAGATTTTTTGCATATTATTTTTACAAAAATAGGACTATACTATAAAAGCACACATTCTAGTACAAACCTTGACTCTACCAGTTACTAGTCCTTTGAACTTGGAAAAGTTACTTATCCTTATTTAATGTTTCCCTATTTGTAAAATGGTAACATTCAGGCCTAACTTATAGAGTATTATGTGTAATAAATGAGTTAATGCACATGAAAATTTAGAATGATCCTTCCTACATGGTAAGTGCTTGATAAAAGTTAATGCATGCTATCATTATTTAGTTCAAAATAGAATGTGAATTTTTATGTGTAAGATGCTTTCATAGTGTTCTTAAATGAAAATTCCACTGTATTGATGTATCAGAATTATTTAAATAATTTCTTCTTTTTGGACTTAAGCATTATTCTAATTTTTTGATATTATGAACATTGTAATAAAACATGAACACACCTATATATGAAGGACCTTATCCAATTACTCTCTTAGGATGCCTTGCTACCAATGAATCTCAGGGTCCAGTTGCATGTAAGTTTCTAAGGATTTTGATATTTATTGGAAAATTGCTCTCCATTAGTTTGACCTATTTTGACTTCCACTGGGAAACCATGAATCTGCTAAATTTTTCTAAAGCAAAACAAAACAAACAGAAAAACAAGACGCATGGGTCACATGAGAAGAAGGAGTCTGGTTATCCAGATAATTGACGGGGACCCAGTGGACAAGCTTCCTCATCATCCCCACCCCAGCAGGGTCCTCTGGACACTATTACATGCCCCCACTTAATATCCAGACAAAATATAATTTTGTATCAAAAAACCTGCTAAGAACAAGATAACACATGAGTCATAAAACTTGTGAGATTCTTCAGCTATCTAAACTGTCCTAAGACAGTGTAGCTTTTGCATTTTCCCCAAAGAAAGAACAATAATGAAGGAAAACTCCGAGCATTAGTTCCACAAGAGACCTAAGCTACCAGTGTCACCTCAGGTGGTCCCCTCCCCAATACCCACTGTCCTGGGTCTACTGGGTCCTGAGAAGGGGAGACAAATAGTTGTCTAATTTTCATGTCTCACAGAAGCCTTCACCTGACCTTTGTCAAAAAATAAAACAGATTACTAGAGCTAGAAGAAGAAGAAGAGGAAGAGGAAGAGGAGAGGAGGAGGGGGAGGAGGAGGGGAGGAGGAGGAAGGAGGAGGAGGAGGAGGGGGAAATAGAAGGAGAAAGAAAAAAATTTTAAAGCAAAGGTGTAATTATTAACCAGCTGGGCTTGGGAACACACTGTTATAAAGAAATGCAATGAGTAACTCTCCTGGAAACAAACAAAAAGCAGCAGTAAGGATAGGCAGGAAGTAGGAGGTAGGAGGTTTTGTGGTAGTTAAGCCAATTCAAGATTGAAATGGAGCACTGTAGACAGAACAGAAGAATGAAGATTTAAATCTATCTGCCCATGGTCACTGTTGGTTAAAATAATTCCCATAAGTCATTGATTAGGAAAAAGTCTTAAATCAGGCCCAGTTGTCCGTCCCAGAGTGAATGCCTCTGCCCGATAACTTTAAGAACACACTATCCTTTCTGAGCCAACAAATGTTTATGCAATTTTAAATGAGAATGAAAGGTAGAAGAAAGAGATTAGATATAAACGATATTTTTAAGCTTGGAAGAGTTTTTAGGTTATCATTAATAGCATTAAACAAAATAACTTTTAAAACTGTATTTATTTTTATTTTGTGATTAAATTCCATTCAGGCTGTGAGCTTTTAAAGAGAACAACCTTCCCCAGAAGTTCATTGTAAGTTGGTGATATTTGTCTTCAGTTCAATATTTAACACAAAGCCAATTGACATTCAGCCAAAATAGTATCTGGTACATTTCCAACATTAATCTTAAGAACATTAATCTTAAGAACCAGAGTGCTCCCAAGATTCTGGGTCATACAATGCTTGCTCATCCCTGGTTAGCTCGAGCAGGTCATACCTCCCACCCAATTCCCCTAGCCTGGCACTCTGGTCTTGTGGAGTCTCGCCCAAAGCCAAAACCATTGTGTTGATTTCCTTTCTTCTAAGGATTTGGTGGGGCAAGAGTTGCCAGATTAAATACAGGATGCCTAGTTAAATTTGAATTTCAGATTAACAATCAATTATTTTTTTAGTGTATGTCCCATGTGTAGGGGCCAAGAGTAAGTTTCTCCACTGCCCTCTAAAGGTTTGCTGAAAGTGGATGGAAAATAGGCAGATCAATAGGAGAAAAAGGCACACAAATTTATTTAGTGTGCCTAAACACAGGGGAATTGCAGGAGGATGGTTACCCACAACCTAATGAGGTCCAGATACTTATGCACCATTCTTCATAGGGAAAGAGAAGATGGGGTTGTAGGAGTAAATAACTTGTAGGGGGGAAGGAATGAACTCGGGAGGCAGACATTGTCTTGTGAATGATTCCCTTTGGAAATTGGATGGGACCAGAGAACAAACAATGGTGTGGTACAATTCTTCTGGGCTCTAGATATGGCGTTTAATGTCTAGTCTCTTCCTCTTTGATATGAATTTTAATCTTATTAGGTTCATGAAATTTAGAAACAGAACCAAAGGCAATTGTGTTATTCTTTGGCAGGTCTAGTTTCTAGGAAGCTAAGGGAAGTTCAGAGAAGAACCTCATCTTGTGCTTTATGAGAGATAAAGGGTTGAGAGAGAGAAGAGGGATGAAATTAGAAAGATCTCAAGATTTATTTAGGTCAGCATGTCACAGAGTCAAATTTTGGGGTATCATTTTCTCAGTTCCAACATATGAAACGCACAGGACATTCCTATATTATTATTTGCTATATCTGGCAGTATTAGACGAGGTCCCAGCTGCAGGAAACTTGTTATAAGATAGTGTCTCTGCAACTTAATATTTCTTCCCTTCTATCATCAAATGGGAGACATATAGGGGGAAATCATAGGTCCTTTAAATTTATAAAGTATTGTATAAAAGCAATTTGGCAAAGGCTCCAGGTTTGAGTGGAAAATGTCACCTAGTCATTAAAACACTAGTTTAAAAGAAGAAACTTTAGTTCCAGTTCCAGTCCCAGTTCTACCTCAGGCTGGGCTTGGGATTTTAAGATAATCATTTATCTTATTTCATAACTCAAAGATACCAATGCTTATAAAATACACCAGGAGAGGGAAAAAATGTTGCTAATTAAACTATGACAAAATACTAAAACACTATTGATGCGTGAAGAGACATCTTTATTTCAGAGATATTAAGCTGTGAGGAAAAATGAGCATCTTAGAATTCATCAAATATGATATTTTGACTTGTCTCACTTATATAATGAAGATAATTATCATTTTCTCAACTAATACACATAATGATAAGACCAAGAAATTAATAATCAGCTCTTGCTTCCCAATCCAGTTTTGAATTGCACAACAGGGAGCTTTAGCTTTCAAAGTAGAACATTTTCCAATGACTATTCCTCTCAAAGTAACATAAAAGAAGGTTAAAATTTCTTATAGTCTTTTTAAAAGGTTCTTTTGTGTATAGGTCATAATTATCTCAATCTTGTGATCCACTGGGTGAAAAATTATCTTTATGGTTATTATGCATCAGAGTTCAATGTTGTTTAAATAAGAAACAGCTGGATGCATAAATTTGTATCATATGCCTGCTCATCTATCCATTGATTCATTATCCATTGATCCATTGGTTCATCTATCCATCCATCCTTCCATCCTTCTATTTATCCATCCATTCATTTATTCATCTAACAATTCACCCAAAATTTATGAAATTCTGCCATATTCCAGATAGATAAGCTTTGAGAACACAGGGATGAAAAAGTCCTTGCATCCAAAAGGATGCCAAAAAGCAAAACAAAACAAAGAAACAAAAAAAGTACTGAAATGCCCTACTTACTAAAAAATCAGACATTTTATATCAGAAAATAGTTCACATCTTCTTTCACGTGGAATATTCTCCTTTCTCCTGTCAGGGCTCTGAACACAATATTCTGAAGTATTGTGATACTTTTGGCATACTGGGTATTTTTGAACTGAAAGAGATGGGGGGGCCTCAGAAGCAAGAAGGTTTCTCTGAACTTCTTCTCCCACCATCTTGTCCCTCACTCCTTTTTCTTCTCCAAAAGCAAGTCATAAAACCTAGAAAGGTTACCTTCTGACCTACCCTTCCTGAAAGTGAGGTATAAGACCCTCATAAGACATTGTTCTAGAGGAAAGGAATACTACCCAGAGAGACCAAGAGGAATCTGAACAAACAGATGTTGCTGGATTCCTTCCTCAGTTTATTAGTTAGATCATACTCTTTTTGTTCAGCCATGTTTCTCCACAATGATCTACTCCCTTCATCAGACTCAGTCTAAAAATATAGTTTTTGCTGCATCTTTGGGTCTTTAATTGTGAAGATTCTTATGTCACATAAAACTTTGATGAACAAATTTGCTGTGCTTTTCTCTTGTTATTCTATCTTTTGTTATAGGATTGTCAGTCAAGTCAATGGGTATTAACTTTTCCACATCTAAACTTCTCATTGACTATTCAAATCCCACCTATCTCTTAGAAAGTCAACTCAAATCCTCTTGTTCTATGAAGTCTTTCCTAGCTATTATGAATGTACCCCTTTCCCCAAACTCTCAAATTGCTTAAAGTATTTGATTTGGCTCCTAATTGCATATTGAATAAGTAAAACACATAGTATGTTAAATAATTATACAAGTCAAGGAAAAAATTCAAGCAGGAAAGAGAAAAATGAATATCCAGAGAGAAGGAAGTTTGCAGTTTTAAATAAGGTGATTGGTGAAAGTCTTACTGAAAATCAGAATATTCCACACCTTTGGGAGGCTGAGGTGAGTGGATTGCCTGAGCCCGTGGGTTCGAGACCCGCCTGGCAGCAAGACCTCATCTCTACAATAAATCAAAAAATCAGCCAGGCATGGTAGTAGCGCATGCCTGTAATTTCGGCTACTCGGAAGGCTGAGGTGGAAGGATCGCCGGAGCCCAGCAGGCGAGGCTGAGGTGGCCGGGAGCGGCTACTGCACTCCAGTCTGGACGACCGAGTGAGACTCCAACTCAAAAAAAAAAAAAAATCAGAATATTGAATAGTGATCTGAATTAAGCAAGGGGTGAGCCATTTGGCTGCTCAGGAAAGTAAAATTCTAAGCAAAGAGAACAGCTATTACAATAGCCCTGAGGTGCCAGTTTGTCAGGAACATTGGAGAGGTAAAAAGCTATGTCTTGTAGGGCCTGTAGGCTTTACTACGAACTTTGTCTTGTTTTGAATGGGATGGTGTACCATTGGAGAATTTAAGCTGAGAAGTAACATGATCTAATTTATTTGCTTTTTCTTAACCCAGTTTTTTGTTTGTTTGTTTGTTTTTTAGCTGGGTTCTCACTATGTCACCCAAGATGAAGTCCAGTGGCATGATCATAGCTCACTGCAGCTTTGACATCCTGGGCTCAGGTGATCCTTCCGCCTTACCTTCCTGAGTAGCTGGGACAACAGGCATGCCACCATGCCTTGCTAATTTTTTAATTTTTTGTAGGGATTAGGTCTCATTATGCTGCTCAGGCTGAAAGTCCTGGGCTCAAGAGATCTAGACCACCTCAGCCTCCAAAAATGCTGGGATTATAGGGTTGAGTCACCATACCCAACCTTAATGAACCATTTTTAACATAATTGTTTTGTCCTCTGTGTTGAAGACAGACTGTGGGATGGGGAAAGGGTGGATGCAAGAACACCAGTTAGGAAGATTTTACAATAGTTTAGTCAATAAATAATGGTGGTTTGGCTCCTGTGGTGGCACTGGGGATAGAGAGAAGCAATTGAATTTGGAATAAATTTAGAAGTAGATCTGTTAGAATTTGCTGATAGGTCATGCATGAGATATAAAAGAAAGTTAAGGATGACACTTGGGCAAAGGATAAAGATACCACTAACTGAAATAAGGAAAACTGGGAAGTACAGGATTTGGGGAAAACCACATGAGCTTAGTGTTGTGTGTGTTAAGTTTGAGATGAGTATAGTATTAAATGTGTAAGTTGACTGGGCAATTGAATGTCAAACTGTAGAGTTCAGAGGACACATCCAGTTAGGAGTAGAGAGCCGATACTTAAAGCCATGATGCAGGATAAAATCGACTAAGAAGAGAATGTAGGTAGAAAAGTGAAAAAATGTAAGAACTGAGTCCTAGAGATGTTGCAGTAATTATCTACATCAGAGCAGAACACTCTGACCTGTCAAAAAGAAATGCTGCACAAGCCTTCATGATCCTTAAAACTTAAGACAGGATAAAAACTCCTCTGGAGTGGAAATTACAAATGTTCACTGAGTATCTTTGGCATAGGGAGAAGATGGAAAAGACAGAGCTTTGGAACACAGACTAGAAAGGTTTCTGAGGTTTTTGTGATACCTGTAAGCTGTCTACAGCATGTGGAGTGAGCATTACATCTATAAAATTACCCTTTAAGACAAGCGAGAATAATAAGTATATAAAAAGAAAACTCGGTAACTGAAGAAGAACCAAGGTCATGGTATGAATGCCCTGACTCCAATTCTGTGATACCAACTGGGTGTCCGGTTATTCAACTCTGACACTAATTGAATACCTAGAGTTAGTGCAGACCTCACAGGTTATGGGCTAGTCCTCTATAAATTTGCTCCCACCTCATACATCAGCCACAAGTAGGGTACCCAGGATATCTGCACTTCTAAACAGCTGGTTAAGAAACTCAGGGGTTCCCATGACCCTTTCAGGTTAGACAATTTGCTAGAATGATTTCCAGAACTCAAGAAGATGCTGTACTTACGGTTTTATTGTAAAGGATACAGAGCAGAAACAGCCAAATGAAGAGATGCATTTAGCAAGGTCTGGGGGTAGGAGGACACACAGAGCTTCTAAACTTTTCCCTTGTGAAATCCAGGTGCATCACCCTCCCGGTGCATTGATGTGTATACCAACTGGAAACTACACTGAGCCTCAGTGTCAGGAGTTTTTATTGGTATCTTATTACTTGGTGAGTGATGACATCACTGGCATGTTATCGAACTCCATCTCCAGCCCTTCTCACCTTCCTAAAGGTAAGGCTGGTCCAAAATTCCAACCTTCTAAACTCATGGTTTATCTTTCACCTCATTAGCATAACACATACATTGCTATCACAGGAAACTCCAAGGACTTTTGAAGCTCTGTATCAGAAGCTGGGGACAAAACCAGATATATTCTCTATTATACAATAGTGTGGTATATTGCATGTCTCCAAATGGCCACTATAGTATCTGCCATCCCATATGCTCTTCTTACAATCTTCCTATGAATCTATATTCCCACTCCCTAAATCTGGGTGTGCTGTGACCGCAGTGACAGTGACACTAAGTGAAGTTGAGCCATAAAAGGTGATGCAATTTTTGCCTGGTTTCTCCTAGCACAGTTGCCCTCGTTCTCTCATCCAGGCTGGAGTGCAGTGGCATGATCCTGGGCTCACTCTTGGCTCACCAAAGGCTCGACTACCTGGGCCCAAGCACTCTTCCTACCTCAACCTCCTGAATAGCTGGGACTACAGGCTTGCACCACCACTTATGACTATTTTTTTGTAGAGATGAGATCTCACTATGTTGCCCAGACTGGTCTCAAACTACTAGGCTCAAGTGATCTTCTTGCTTCGGCCTCCCAAAGTACTAGAATTACAGGTATGAGCCACTGCACCCAGCTAACATTTGCTGTTTTTTTTTTTTTTTTGAGTTGGAGTCTCATTCTGTTACCCAGACTGGAGTGCAGTGGCACACTCCTGGCCATTACAGCCTCAACCTGCTGTGCTCCAGTGATCCTACCACCTCAGTCTTCCAAGTAGCTGGAACTACAGGCATGCACTACCGCGCCCAGCTAATTTTTTTATTTATTTATTGTAGAGATGAGGTCTCACCAAGTTGCCCAGGCGAGTCTCAAACCCACTGGCTCAGGCAATCCACTAACCTCAGCTTCCCAAAGCACGGGATTACAGGCTGAGCCACTGAGCCCGGCAACACTTGCTCTTAAAACCCAGGCACTATGCCCTGATGAAACCCCAGCCAGGTGGAGAAACATGCAGGTGTTCTGGCTAAGAGGTCTTGCAGAGGTCACAGAGGACAGCACCATCCGTTATTAGACATGTGAGCGAGGAAGACCTCAGAGGATTCTGGCCACAGCTGCCGTTTAACTGCAACTGCATGAGAGACCACTGACTGAGAACTGCATAACCAAGCCTGGTAAACCTCCAAAATCATGAGAGAGAATGATAACAATAAAAATGATTGTTGCTGTTTTACATCAAGTGTGCGGTGGTTAGTTTTGTGGCAACAGGTAATTGATATTTTGCTGCCAGATGCCATCCTTTGAAGTAAAATCAAGACAAATGCACCCCAAAATGAAAGTGCTGGAGGAGCAATGGGAGCCTAGACTCTGTTCCTAGTTCTCTCATTAGCTCCTTGCAGGACTTTGAAGAAGCCCTGCCATCTTTTTGAGTTCTTGTTTCTCATTTGTTAAAAGACAGAGCTGATCTGTTTTAAAAATTGTATTCATGGGCTGAGCATAGTGGCTCATGCCTGTAATGTTAGCATTTTTGGAGGCCAAGGCAAGAGGGTTGCTTGAGTCCAGGAGTTTGAGACCAGCCTAAGCAACATAGCGAGAACTTGCCTCCAAAAAAATTTAAAAATTAGCTAGGCGTGGTGATATATGCCTCTAGTTCCAGCTACTCGAGAGGCTGAGGTAGGATTTCCTGAGCCCAGAAGTTTGAGGTTATGGTGAGCTATGACCATGCCACTGTACTCCAGCCTGGGTGACAGAGTGAGACCTCAACTTTAAAATACAATACAATACAATAAAATAAAATAGTAACTGGGCCCTTGAGATGTCAGCATCCCAACATTTTTAGCGACTGAAAGAATGAAAATTCTGATTAGGCTCTTTGCTTGCTTGTGCATGTTAACTACTTGCTTTTTGCTCAGTATTCCTGTTTTCACAATGTAATTATGAACTCCTAATGTACTGTTTCTGTGTCAAGCAGGAGGAGAAAATTTCAGGGTCACAAAAAAAAGTCTGCAGAAGGAATGAATCCCTTGAAGCACATTGCAACCACCTGCTGATGCCCAGAAGTCTGGCTGCTATAGGTGTTATTTGAAATTGAAGAAATACAGCTTCTTTCTCTCAGTTCCCTGAAACTACTCCTTCCTTTACTCTCTGGCTGCATAAAAACTCCTTGCTGCTTCTTTTTGTTAAGATATATTTGAGAGAACTTGCCCTCCTGCCTTCTCACTTTGACCACATGAAATCAACTTTTCTCGGTCTCCAAGCTGCTGTGTCAGCATTTGGTATCAGCTAGGCATTGGGTACATGTGCCCGAATTTGGGCTTCTATAGCAGAAGGTCTTATCCAACAAGTTTCTTGAGTTTTCCTTTCTTATTTATCAAACTTCCATAGTTTATATTTCTCTTCCACAATAGACAGCAATGAAAGATTGGTTCATTTAGCATTTCATACTGCAGTTAAAGAAAAAAAAAAGCCTCAGTTCACAAGGTGATAGATCTTCATTATCCATTTTGAGTAAGAAAGAGTAAAATTGTCAGCAATTAGACTACTGGCTAAGATTTGAGTAAATGGGCTTGAATTATTCTAACCTGACCAGGAAGCATCTTTCACTCAGAAATTATTTTCAACCCTTTCCTAAATGTGCCACTTTGGACAATTACCTGTGACAGATGATTTTCCTTCTATCTTTCTGAGGTTGAGAATGATTAAACCAAGCTCTGTGATTTCTAAGCTGAGGCTTTATATAGCCAAGGTTAAAAAAATGCCTGAACTTTAGGCTCTTCATGTTCCTTGGGTGACCCCGGCTCATCCTTTTCACTTGTGCTGATGGTAGCTGATACCACACATGGCTCTGCTATTCCCCTGGGTAGGTTTTAAAGCAAGAGAAACTAAGATATAATGAAGACGGGTGGTAGTGGCAGAATTTTTGTTTTCCTGTAAATAAGGTGATTTATGTTGGTCGTTAATCATGCGTACTTTTCCCTTTATTTCTCTTATTAATGATTGGTATTTTATGTCTTTTGCTTCACTTTGCTAGTTGTTGGTAGGTGTTTTCAACTCAGGCTTATTTATAGGGTATTTCTAAGGCAGGATGGAGGAAAAGGAGGAGTTTATGCTGGGAGATGAATAAAAATTCTTGAATCCACTGATTGTCTTGTTCATAAGCACTGATTGTGATTATGAGTATCAAGGGGATACAGTTAGAAAGAATATATTTTAAAAACATATTGAAGTCTGTAAGCATAAACACCTTCCCTATCCCCTTCCCCATCAAATATATCCTACATTAGTTCTGGGTACACATACACATGGTTGCCTTATCAATCACAAAGGCAGATCTATTCTTTTTTTGATTCATCTATTTATTTTCCTCTTGATGAACATTTGGGTTGTTTTCATTTCAGAGCTATTATGAATAATGTTGCTAACCAATAGTCTCATGCATATCATTTGGTTAACTTAAATATGTACTTCTGTGGGTATATAATGAGGAATGGAATTGCTACAACATGACAAAGGTGGCATTTCAGGCAGTGGGGGAAGAGTGGTCTTTTCAGTTATTTGATTATATATAATATATGTATAATCAATCCTTTGGAAGATTTCTCAGTTATGACTCTACTGTTCAATGTTTTTTCCACCTGCATTATTACATTAATTCTATGTAATTAATAGGTATCCCATTTAATAGGTATGTTCTTAAAAATGATAGAGTTAATCAAATTTGGATAATTTAGGTGCACAAGTGGAAGCAGCTATCTAAAGCAGTGGTTCCCCAACCTTTTTGCCATCAGGGACCAGTTTAATGAAAGACAGTTATTCCACGAAGAGGGGGGAGGGGACAGGATGGTTTCAGGATGATTCAAGAGCATAGCATTTACTGTGTGCTTTATTTCTATTATTATTATATTGTAATATATAATGAAATAATTATGCAACTCACCATTTTTTTTAAAAAAGAGGCATGGACAGAAGTGGTAAATAAAATAATGGGCTGGCCATGTGCAGACTAAAATAAGTGTCAGATTCTGACTTAAAGCCTGCCCCCAGATGTAGCTGTACAACTGAAGTACATCAACTCACTTGCCACTCACTAATAGGGTTTTGATATGATTCCAGCAACTTGGGAGACTGAGGAAGACATTGCCTGAGCCCAAGAAGATAAAGCTGCATTGAGCTGAAATCATGCCACTGCACTTCAGCCTGGGTGACAGAGTAAGACTGCAACTCAAAAAGAAAAAAATTTATATATATATATATACATATATATGTATAAAATAAAGAAAGGATGAAACAAATTATTTGAGAAAATGAATAATTATTGACGATGATGACATCTCAGAGTTCAAATGTTCTCAAAGTATGCCTCTTGTAAACTCTCCTTTCATACTTCAACACTTCTATTGATAGGTGCAAGATTAAATTAAATTAAATTCTGTTCACTTCAGAACCTCATCATTCTAAGACCTTTTGAAGATTTCTCAGTTATGACTCTACTGTTCAATGTTTTTTCCACCTGCATTGAGTCAAGGTACCCAGAAATGTTCTTTTGAACTTCATAAATTATAAAAGCACTTAGAGACAAAAATTCAAAGCCATGCTCTATAACTATTTTTACGTCAAAGATATTATTATCAGAAACTCAGGAAAATTAATACGACACTCAATAACTTTCAAAAAAGCTTTTCTAATGTTGAATTGTAGGGTTTACAAAAATTGCTACTGCTCTCTTGTGATAGCAAAATATTTTACACTTTTAAAACTTATGGGGGAAGGCCCCCCAAAACCAGAATTTATAAAAATATGTGCATTCATTCTTACATGTTTAAACTTCAGTTACCTTCAAAGTACTCTCCGATGCACTACACCAAGCTGCTTTTTCCACTATTCAAAATAGTTTTGAACTCATCAATTTTAATGTCTTTTAGTGCTCCTGCTGTTTTTTGTTTCACCTCTTCCACATCAGCAAAACATTTATCTCTGAAGACGTTTTTCATCTAGGGAAACAAAAAACAAGCTGCTCGGGGTGAGATAAGGTGAATGGGAGGTTAGGGCACAGGGTCATACATTTTTGGTCAAAACTGCTGAACACTTAGTGTGGTGTGGACAGGTGTGCTTGTAAATCACCCATAATGAAATGGGCAAACACTTTGAAAGAATTTCCAAAAAAAAAAATTCACTGAAGCTGAATGCACCATCTTACAATGGTAGCAGATGTGCTAATGCCAATGGGCCTCTAGAACAGTTAACTAATGGGGGAAGCCTGTACTACAAGGAGTCTACCCTCCAAAAGATGATATGGCCATCTGCATTCATGGCCACTGCAGCCTCAGCCTGCGGGGCTCAGGTGATCTGCCTCAGCCTTCCAAGTAGCTGAAACTACAGGCGCACACCATCATGCCTAAATAATTTTTTGATTTATTGCAGAGATGAGGTCTTGCCATGTTGCCCAAGCTGGTCTTGAACCCATGGGCTCAGGCAATCCTCTCTCCTTTACCTTCCAAAGTGCTGGGATTACAAGCATGAGCCACCAGGTTTCTTTGTAGAGGTGAAAACCCAGTATTTCTATCCAATTCTATGTTCCACCAGAAGTCCAGTCTGAAATGGAATTATATGGCTGTCCATTAATAAGTAATCTATCAACAAATATTTATTGAGTGCTTGTGTGTTCCATGTTGTGCTCAGAATGGTTTTGCATTATTCCACTCAATCTTCACAGAACCCACATAAAGTAACTATTTATTATTCCCATTTTACAGATAGTAACAATGAGGCACAGAGAAGTTAAGTAATTTGTCCAATGTCACTCACTCAGAATTAAGAGAAATGAGACAGAAGTAAAATTTATTTAACATCAAATTTATGCCCTTAATGATAACATTGTTCTCTATAAGCGTAAGCGTTTAGAAAATACCCTGAGCATTAGAGAGTAAGGAGATACTACCATCCTGACCTGACTTTCATATTTTTCCAGTAATGTCTCTGGTACTCTTATTCTTCAAAGTGTGGCCTATGGGCCAGCAGGAGAAATACAGAATCTCAGGCTCCATCCCAGACCTTCTGTCTCAGAATCTTTGTAGTGGGGAACCAAGGGAACCTGTAACAAATTCTCCAGGTGATTTTATAACAGCTGAAGTTTGAGAACCACTACTTTAGACTCTACCAGGCTGGTGATTGCAGTTGGCTGCATGATCTGTCTCCTACTCTGAGACCAGTTTAATGAGATAGAAGGAGAATTGCAACTCTGGATTATGTCTTTGGATTTTTATGACTAGGGAAAGTAATAAAAATAATGTTTCTCTTTCTGTTTGCTGAGCTTTTCTCTTATTTATATTTTTTCCTCTATCTTTTGTTTTTCATGTACTTCTCCATTTTCTTCCTTCTGCCATTCCCATCCTTGAAATCTGTGCAGCTATTGTGTTAGTCTGGAACTCCTTGGTGCTGAGAAATACTCCACATCTTCACCAAATCACTTATCACAGGTACCATGCCAGATACTTAAGTGTCTAACCCCTGGCCCCACCAGACTTTTTGAGAGCTGTTACTCTCTTGTTTGGCCCCTTATCAACTGTTGTCATGCCTAGCACACAGTAGGTACTAAATGGTTTCTGCCCGAATGAAATGAAGGCAACGAGTCTTCCCTTGAACATTCATGTAATGGGCCTAACCCCACAATACAGACAAGGAGTGTGTATGGGCAGGGTGGGGGTGCAAAGTGGGGTGAACAAACCCAGGTGTCTACCTTTGAGATAGCATAGCCTCATAATCACAGCAAACCAGATCAAGTGTGAGTCAAGATATGGGAGACAGAAGTGTGCGCTTACTGCTGATCAAGACATACAGTGGTACAACTACTTTGGCAATTTGTGGTACAAATGACACCAGAGGAATTATTCTGCTAGTTCCCTCCTGTCTCCTGTTTCCTGGTGGTCAAGTTTGATCCCAATGGGAAGGGAGGCAGGTGGAGTGCAGAGATCTGAGAAAGAGTACAAGGTTGGTTTCTAGTTCAGTAATAACTGCAGAATTCCTACCCTTAGGGATATTTACTCTAGTTAACATATTTCCTATTGACTTGAATCCACTTCTAAAAAATACTAGGTTTCTTTTTTCATCATGTAAGTCATATATCACTGTAAATAATTTTAAAATAATAAAAATGGAAAGATAGTCACCCATACATTTAATTACTCAGAAAAGATCAAAATTAGTAATTTTGATCTTATGTAATTTTTATTTTTTGAGTTGGGGTCTCACTCTGTCTCCCAGGCTGGAGTGCAGTGGCATGCTCACGACCACCCCAGCATTGACCTGCTGGGCTCCGGCGAGCCTTCTACCTCAGCCTTCCAAGTAGCCAGCACTACAGGCATGAGGTACCATTTTTTTCTTTGCAGTTAGGAATAACACTCTACACAAGAATTTAATCTGAAACATACATCAACATTTTTCCATCCTCTACATATATTTAAAATGTATAAAGTGATATGGGGTTGTCCAGTGTGATGCAGGATTTCTAAAATTCTGGTAACAATAGTGTAACAGAACAAATGAAAGTTGCTTGTTCTGTAGGTTAGTCCAAGCCAGAAAATAGTCCCAATGATTTCCTAATTTGAAAGTCAATGTGCTTTTTGACTGAAAGTATTGAAAGTGACCATATAATCTAAATGTTTTCCTTTTTATAAAGTGTATTTTCCTAGAAGTAAGTCAGTTGTTTTTATCTACAGAGTGGGTATGACAAAGTCATCATTTTACTCATTTGACATTAAATTCCACAAGATAATACAATTTTCTGAACAGGTCTGACAATCCTAGGCCAACTGAATGTTCTCAAGGTGAATAATGATATGAACTTCATAGATAGTCTGTTTGATTATACCTTGAATTCAGAGTTGCACAATAGGCTGCTTGAAGTACCTTTAGGCAGATTTATTTTTGTAGCAATTGGAAATATAAAAGCAAGAGAAAGGCAGTGGTTTCCACTTCACTGAAAATAAAAGTGATATTTATTTTAAGACTAGTACTCATTAAACTTTACATTATTCTGTTTAGATGGCAAGCTGTTATTAACAGGAAACAAAACGCTATTCCTAGCACATGCTAAAGAGTCATCACTAACTGTGCAAGACAGGTTTTTGGTAGCCTTTCAGATAAACACCCTGATTCAGCTTGGTTAATCCTGATATTTTCTAACCTGGCTTAATATATTTTAGAATGTAAATTTCAAACAGGAAAACCAAAAAGAGCTTTCTCATTTGGAATTGGCAAGTTCATGTTGTATAAGTAGGTTTTTCAGAAAATCCACTTGAACAGTAAAATGCAATGTTTTAAAATTTTATAAAAATGAAATAAAGCCTATAAATTAAATTACTCATTTTCTTGTAAATTTTAGCATTTGGTGCTGTTACCAATTATATCCCAAAAGATATGTTTCTGAGCCAGTAGGGAGGGGAGTACATTTGTAAAACTGTAAAATCACAAAAGAAAATGTAAAAAAAGTTCCAACCAGCCCTCTTATGATTCTAACTGTACTGGCAGTCCTAGCCAGTGCAATGGGGGCAAAAAAGAAAGGAAGGGTCAAAACTATAATTATTTGCTGATGATATGATTACTTATCTTCAGTGGCCAAGAGAATCAATAAAATTATTAGAACTAGTAAGGGAAAGGCAGGGTATGGTGGTTCATACCTGTAATCCCAGTATTGTGGGAGGCTAATGCAACAGGATTTCTTGAGGCCTGACATTTTTTAAAACTTAATTAGCCAGGTTTGGAGGCACATACCTGTAGTTCCAGCTACTCACGAGGCTGAGGAAGGAAGATCACTTGGGTCCAGGAGTCTGAGGCTATAGTGAGTTATGACGAAGCCATAGCACTTCAACCTGGATGACAGAGCAAGGCCCTGTCTCTTAAAACAAAACCCAATTAGTAAGGATGTTAAGGAAGGAATTTGAATAAACATTAACATACAAAAATTAGCCCTTCCTATAGGTTAGTTATATCCATTTGGAAAATGTGACATAAACATTCCATTCACAACAACAAAAATACTTATAAAATATCTAGTAATAAACGCAACAGAAGAAACATGCAAGTATACAATGAAATAAATAAAAACTATAAAAGTGTCAAATGCTAACTAAAACTCAAGTAAATGGGGAGAGATACCATTTTTCAGGATAAAAAGCCTAAATATTACACAGGTGCTTATTATACAAAGAATACAACTCCATCAAAATCTTAAAAGGTTTTCATAGAACCGTCAAACTAATTTTAAAATTCACCTGAATCCCCAGACCCTAGAACAGTGCCTAGCACATAGTAGGAGTGTAGTCACCATATGTTGATTGAATGAATCAGTGAATGAACAGCTTCAATAACATCTATATGAAAATGACTCACCTGGTTCTAGCCCAGATTTATCCTCTGAGCTTCAGACTTGTACCTGTCTTATAAACCTCTTCGCTCGATTAGCAAGAAAGCAATTCAGACTCATTATGTTCAAAACAAAATTCCTATCCGTTTGCAAACCCTGTCCTCTACCTGTGTCAAGCTGAGTGAACTGAGAACAGGAAGTTACCTCCAACTATCCAACTGGCCATGTGTGATGATATAAGTCATCACACCCTCTCTTGGCTTTGCTAAATGTTTCTTGACTCCATCTGTCTCTCGCATCTGTACGGACACCACCATCTGCCATAATTACTTCCTTATTCTAGTGAATAACGTCCTAACTAGTCTTTCCTCCCCAGACTACTTCTCCCCTTGAGGCCCCTCACCTCAACTTAGAACGTTGTCAGTATTTTCTACGCTGATTTTAGGATTAATTCCAAACTCCTCATCATTACAAAGTTTGGCCTGGCCTGGCCCCAAGCAACACCTTCAGAATCATCTCCCAAAGCATTTTTCCTCAACCTCTAAGTTTTGGCCACAGTGGCCTCCTTTCAATTCCTCAAATATGTTTCTCCAGCCATAGGGTCCTTAGATATGCTGCTCTTGCTGCCAAGCATCATCTCATCTTCTCCTTTCTCTAATTAACTCTAATCATCCTTGAGATCTCATCTCAATCATCATTTCCTTAGTTAAGATTTCCCTGATTCCCATTATACCGTCATATAAAAACCATATTAACTCTTCTTTATAGTTCAGTTGTAAATTTACTTTCTTTTCTTTTCTTGAGTCAAGGTCTCATTCTGACTCCCAGACTGGAGTCCAGTGGCATGATCATGACTCACTGCAGTCTCGACTTCCCGCACTAGGGCAATCCTTTTGCCTCAGTCTCCCAAATAGCCGGGATTACAGGTGTGTGTCACCACACCCGGCTAATTTTTTTATTTTCTGTAGACAAGATCTCATTATGTTGCCCAGGCTGGTCTCAAACTCCTGGGCTCAAGCAATCCTCCTGCCTTGGCCTCCCAAAGTGCTGGGATTATAGGCATGAGCCATCGCACTCGGCTAAATTTACTTTTATGTGAGTGATTTTTAGATTTTATGCTCAATCAGAACAGGGACTATGTCTTTCCATACTTATTATGGCACCACTAACTATGGTGCTGGGAACTAAATAAACAAATGAATGAATGAAGTTGGACAGGAAAAATGTATACACAATGACTTGACATGGTAAGCAATCAACAGATCTTCATTGAATTAATGAGGAGAAACTTAATCTGGTTCTAAGAAAGTAAGAATCATGGGTCAAAAAACCCCCCAAAACTGAGAATGCCCTATATTTAATTTTATATTTTGAAACTGTTTCCAAGGCAGAGTCTCAATATTTATACCAATGCATTCATTACAATGAAAATAAAACCAGAAGGAATTCAAATATAAGAAAAGAGATATGAGAGTAATCAAGAGTTAATTTCTAGTATAAAATGACAAAGATTTTTTAAAATAATGCTTAATAAAGAAAAAAAGAATATTTTAACAAGAACTTGAATTCATCTGTGTTTTAAAGACCTTGGCTTCATATGCTATAAATATTAAGATAAAATTTTCCATTATACTTTATCATCAAGTAAAAGTAGCCTAATTTAATAAAATGTTCATGCATAGTAAATTCATAAGTGAAATAAATATGAATGGCCACTCATTTCTCTTGAGAAATTGATAGACATTTATTTTAGTTTAAAAGTTCCTTAATTTTAATAAACAATTCAAGAATAGCTAAGTTGTCATATAACTGTAAAATAGATTCGAACTTATTTCATGTGTATTTATTCATTTTATACAGCCAAAAATATAAATGAGAGTAAAGACATGCAAAATAATAGTTCTGATAATATTTCAATCACCATTGGGAACAAATTTTAATAATTTGTTGACAAAAACTCAACCCATTTTTCTTAAATCCAGGGAATATTAAATTTCTTTATTATGAAATCATCTATTCAATGCTTATAGCTGTATCTGATGCACTGATAAAAAGTGAAATGTAGCACATCAATCTTTATTTCGAATGGAAATACAGATGGTCCAAGACTGTCAGGGAGACTTAATAAATGTGTCTCTTGTGTATAGTCCCTAACATAACATAAAAGAATTCTAAGATTATGCCCAGTTAAAGTTACTAAGCTTATAAGAGGACTTCAAAATTAGGCAAAAAATGATTGAATATCCTTGTAACTACTCCACTCAACTTATAAATTGACAGTTTTGGCTTATCTCTGTTAAATTTTAAAAGTATTCTTAATTTTTAAAAAATGTCTAAGATAATGTGGGACTGTTAGCCTGTTGCAATTTACTGGAAGGCTTTGTTTTGTTCACTTTTACTGAATGCTGAGTATTGCCAGGTTCTCTAGTAAAAGCTTTTAATTCATTTCATTTACTCTTAAAACAATCACACGAGGTTAAAAAGCTCACAAAAGTTAAAAGGTTTACTCAAGTATTTATAACAGGGTCTCTTGTCTTCAAAAGACCAGAATTCTCAAATACATATATGACACCTCCTTCTGTTTATATAAATTGCACAGGTAAAGTTATTTCTTCAAATCTGTAAAGGTCTATTCACCACACCATCAACTTTTTTTTTTGAGTTTGAGTCTCACTCTGTCACCCAGACTGGAGTGCAGTGGCCGCTCCCGGCCACCGCAGCCTCCACCTGCTGGGCTCCGGCGATCCTTCTGCCTCAGCCTTCCGAGTAGCCAAAATTACAGGCGTGTGCTACCACGCCCGGCTAATTTTTTGATTTTATTGTAGAGATGCGGTCTCGCCTGCCCAGGCGGGTCTCGAACCCGCGGGCTCAGGCAATCCACTCACCTCAGCCTCCCAAAGGCGCGGGATTACAGGCTGAGCTACCGAGCCTGGCTCACCATCAACTTTAAAGATAACTTTTGTGTGGGAAAAATAAAAACCAAATATTGTGCACTTTGATTGTAAGACATGTTCCAATTTTAGAAAAGTTAAATATGAAAATAATTCCAGCCTTATGTCTCTTAAACGTATCTATGATTTATTATTAGTAGTGAACAGTATTCGTGGTCTTTCAAATATATAGAAATATAATATGGGGCATTTAGTAATGGAAAATCATCCCATTCAAAATAGCAACAAAACATGAAATACTTAAAAATAAAAATAGAAATATTAAAAATCTATAGTTTTAATATTAAATATCTTAATTAAGATCATGAGGCTGGGCGTGGTGGCTCACCCCTGTACAGTATTCTCAGTAATTTGGGGGGAGGTCAAGGTGGGAGGATTGCTTGGGCTTAGGAGATCAAGACCAACCTGGGCAATATAATGAGATCTCGTCTCTGCAGAAAAATTAGCCAAGTGTGGTGGTTAATGCCTGTAGTTCTAGCTACTCAGAAAGCTAAGGAGGAAGGATTGCCTGAGGCCAGGAGGTCAAGGCTGCAGTGAGCCATGATCATGCCATTGCACTCTAGCCTGGGCAACAGAATAGGACCCAACACCAAAAAAAAAAATCATGAAATGAGATATGAATAAATGAAATGACTATTACATTCTTGAGTGGAAACACTTAGAACTCCAAAATGTCAATTTTTCTACAAATTAATATATAAACCTAAACTGGTTTCTCATTATAATTCATTCTTTAATTGCATGAAATGATCTAAAAGTTCATACAGAAGAATAAAATGTAAACATAGCCAGGGGATATATTAAAGAGAAAAATAGTGAACTAGTAAATTCCTTTACCAAATAGTAACAATTTTATGATGCTACTATAATCAATAGATGTGGTACTATTTTGAGAATAGGCAAATAAATCAGTAGAAGCAAAAAGACAGTCTAGAAATGAATTTCCATATAGATGAGGATGTAATATATGATAAAGGTGATATTTCAACTCATTTGGAAAAGAATTTTTTAAAACGTTGGCACAACTGGTTCACCATTTAGAAGAAAGTTAAGTTGGACTTCCCCCTTATACAGTAAGTCTCCTCTGTACGAATGAGTTCCATTCCGAGAGTGCTTTTGTACACCCAATTTGTTCGTAAGTCCAACAAAGTTAGCCTAGCTACCCAACTAACACAATCGGCTATGCTAGCTCTATTGCCGCTGCTTTTACTCTTGCTTCCAGACATCTCTGACTTGAAATAAAGGTACTGTACTAATACTGTACTTTATACAGTACTGTAAAGTATACAAAAACAACCCACTTGTAGAGGATGCACGCATGTGACAATGTATGCCAGACAAGTGAACTAACTTATACAATTGAACATGTGAACACATGTTCACATCTTTGAAAGTTTGCAACTTGAAAATTCATATGTAGGTGACTTACTGTATCAGATATTAAAATAAGTTATAGATGGATTGTACAAAGTAAAATTCTTAAAATATTGAGAAGATCTAGGGTTTTTTGTTTTTGTTTTGTTTTTTGAGTTGGGGTCTCATTCTGTTGCCCAGATTGAAGTACAGTGGCATGATCATGGCTCACTGCAGCCTTGGCCTCCTGGGCTCAAGCAATCCTGCCTCAGCCTCCCAAGTAGCTGGGACTACAGGTGTGCAGCACCATGCCCGGCTGATGTAGAGACAAGGTCTTGCTATGTTGCCCAGGGTGGTCTCCAACTGCTGGGCTCAAGTAATCCTCCCACTTCAATTTCTCAAAATGCTGGGAATACAGGCATGAGTCACCTTGCCCAGCCAGAAGATCTAGGCTCTTTTAATCAAATGAAAACCCCCCCAAACTAGAAAACACAGACATATTTTGTTAGAGAAAAATGAAAGCCCTTTAAATGGTGAAGTATCGCCGGGCTCGGTGGCTCAGCCTGTAATCCCCGTGCTTTGGGAGGCCAAGGTGAGTGGATTGCCTGAGCCCGCGGGTTCGAGACCCGCCTGGGCAACTTGGTGAGAACTCATCTCTACAATAAATAAAAAAAATTTAGCCAGGCATGTTAGCGCGCGCCTGTAGTTCCAGCTACTTGGAAGGCTGAGGCGGAAGGATCGCCAGAGCCCAGCGGGTCGAGGCTCCAGACTGGGCGACAGAGTGAGACTTCAACTCAAAAAAAAAAAAAAAAATGGTGAAGTATCAGCAATTGAAAGACATAGAAAACAATATGCAAAAAATACTTGTATCACAGAGGACAGATGAGAAGTTAATATCTATAATAATGACTAAAATGTCCAAAGCACTTTTTTTTCTTTTTCTTTTTTTGAATTGGGGTCTCACTCTTTCACCCAGGCTGGAGTGTAATGGAATGATCATGGCTCACCGCAGCCTCGATCCCATGGGCTCAGAAGATTCTTCCACTTTACCCTCCTGAGTAGCTGAGACTATAGACATGTGCTACCATGCCTGGGCTTTTTTTTTTTTTGGTAGAGACAAAGTCTTGCTATGTTGCCTAGGCTGACCTTGAACTCCTTGGCTAAAGCAATGCTTCCACTTTGTCCTTCTAAAGGGCTAGGATTACAGATGTGAGCTGCCGTGTCCAGCCACAAGGCATTCTTACAAATTAGAAAATGGGCAATAAATACAGATAATTCAAAGAAGAAGACATTTAAATCGTTAACAATATTTTTTTAAATATTCAAATTCACTGGTAAATAGAAACTTAAAAACAAAATAGGAGCCAACAATAAAAAAGAAACAATACCTATTAGCTACTAGTAGGGACAACAGGTTATGGGCAGTGGTACTCTCATGCATGGCTGGTGGAAATATGAATTGTTACAGTCTTTTGCAAAATAATGAGGCTATGTTTAGTAAACAGTACTCATCTTGGGGCCAGGCATGGTGGCTCACACCTGTAATCTCAGCTCTTTAAGAGGCCTAGGTAGAAGGATCACTTGAGTCAAAAGTTTGAGACCAGTCTAGGCAACATAGTGACATATTGCCTCTTAAAAAAAAAAAAAAGTACTCATCTTTTTTGACCTAGAGATTTCACTCATTAGAATCGAACACTTGTAAGTTAAAACATAAGTAGGCAAGAATATGTGCACAAAAATGACGTATGTACATAATCCTTGGCTATGGGTACACACACACACAGCAGGAGGGTAGACATAAAAATCTCCTTGGCATAGTCTGCCTGGCAAGGTTGCCTCTGTTGGGACTGAGAGCATTTCTCTGACAAGGGCTTAGCTGTAAGTCATCAGCAGCCAACACTTACAGTATTTGGGGATGGGTACACCAGGCCAGCTAAGGGGACTTAGGTGGGGCACCAACATCGTCCACAATCTATAAAGGCACATTATGTGACCACAAAAATAATGAATTAGCTGTTTCAGTTGACTGGGAGACCTTTCTGAAAAAAACAGATACAGCTATATAAAATTATCTTATTCTTTTTTTAAAAAGACAATGTAAAAATATGTATATAGTTGTATATAAATTATATGAGCAAAGAGAAAGTAGAGAAAGTATGGGATAACAGTCAATAGGTGGTTTGTCTGTGCAATCTGGTGCAGGAGAGTAAGGATGGGGCAGGTAGAAAGGAATGTCAGGTCTAGGGTGACTTAAGGGAAGAAAAAGAGGAAAAAGAGAGTGCACTCTCCAAAAAACATGTTTATAGTGAAAAAGCAACAATAAATAGAGAAATGGTTTGAAAAGCTCTGTGGCAAAACCAGGCCTTGATGCTTTCTGCCCAAACTGACCACAGGCTGGCCTTTCATATCACAGGTTCTGTATCTGTAGGTTCAACCAACCATGGATGACTCATATTTGAAAAATAAAAAATAACAAAAATACAGTAGAACAACTATTCACTTAGCATTTACATTTTATTAGTTATTATAAGTAATCTAGAGATGCTTTAAAGCATACAGGAGGATATGAGTAGGGTATATGCAAATATTGTGCTATTTTATATAAGGGACTAGAGCATCCTCAGATTTGGTATCCAAGGGAGTCCTAGAATCAATCCCCCAAGAACATTGATAGACAACTGTGTTTTATTTTATGTGCAGCTGTAGACCTGGGGAAGAAGGATTTACATCATGGCGACTTTTTATCTGTAGTGAGTTGAATGATGTTCTCCCCCCGCCGACCCCCCCCCCCCACCCGTGAGTGTGAACTGTTTGGAAACAGGGTCTTTGCAAGTTGAGGATCTCAAGATGACATCATCCTGGATTTAGGGTGGACCCTAAATCCAATCACTAGTGTCCTTATAAGAAAAAGGAGAGATATGTTTAAGGCACAGAGAGGGAAGAGAAAGGCCATGTGATACAACAAGCCATCAACAAGCCAAGCTGGGAAAGGCAAGGAAGGACTGTCCCCTAGAGCCTCTGGAGGAAGTATAGCCTTGAAAACACCTTGATTTTGAATTTCTAACCTCTAGAACTATGAGAGAATAAATTTCTGTTGTCTTAAGTCACCAAGTTTGTGTAAATTTCTTATGGCAACCCTAGGAAATGAATATACCATCCCATTTCATAAACACTTAAAGAGTTAGAAGGTTGTAAAAATTCAAGGTCAGTCGTTGGTTTACTATTTTAAATTAATTATACTATATATATGTTCTTCGGCTGTCTGTGAGTGACAAGTCAATAGAAAAGTACAAAACTGTGCCATTAAAAATGACTTGGCTGAGTGTGGTGGCTCATGCCTGTACTCCCAGCACTTTGGGAGGTCGAGGTGAAAGGATTGCTTGAGCCCAAGAGTTCCAGGCCAGCCTAGGCAACATAGTGAGAACTCATCTACAAAAAAAATTTAAAAATTAGCCAGGTCTGGTACGCACCTGTAGTCCCAGCTACTTGGGAGGCTGAGGCAGAAGGATCACTTGAACGAACCCAGGAAGTCAAGGCTGCCCTAAGCTGTGGTCATGCCACTGTATTCCATTCTGGGCAGCAGAGTGAGAACTCAACTAAAAACAAAACAACAAAAAAAGAAAGTCTCATGTTTATGGGATGTGTCACTGGTTAGGAAATTTAGTCCACAAAGAAAGGCCATACATTTGTTTCAAAAACTTACCTAACATGTACATATCTTTACTGGTGCATGGGAGAAAAATAAATATAAAAATATAAATGCATATGAGAAAGATGAACTTACTGATAGAAAATGTGGGAGGCATTTAAGAAGCATTTGAAGCTGGGCATGGTGGCTCAGGTCTATAATCCCAGCACTTTGGGAGGTGGAGGTGAGAGGATTGCCCGAGCCTAGGGGTTCGAGACCAGCCTTCGTGAGACCTTGTCTGGACAATAAATTAAAAAATTAGCCAGGTGAGGTGGTGCATGCCTGTAGTTCCAGTTACTTGTTAGACAGGCAGAAAAATCACCTAAGCACAGCCGGTTGAGGCTGTAGTAACCATGCTACACTCCAGTCAGGGTGACAATGTGAGACTTGGATTAAAAAAAAAAAAAGCATTCAATTAAAGTGTAAAGTTGACTAGAAATGGAAAGACAAAATGTTATGCAATGGTCACCCTGATGCTATATCAATATACCCCACCCACAGTGTGGAAGTGCTCATTTTCCTGAACTTTTGACAACACTAGCTATTATATTTGCCAATTTAAAAACCAAAAATGGACTCTCCCTTAAAAATTTGCATTTTAAAAATTATTAATGAGGGTATACAATATATATCCCTTCCATTTCCAGTACATTTGGACCCAAAAATTCTAATTCTATTTATTCTGAGGAAATAATCAGGAATATCAGAAAAAGATAAACACATTTTCAGTGCATTGTTGCTTACATTAATACAAAAATTGAAAACAATCAAAAGCGTAACTAATATCAAGTTCATTAACTAAATCATGGTATAGTTTCTGCAGCTGAACTTTCTTTAGGCATTAAAAGTGATGTCATAAACTGGATGCGGTGGTTCACACCTGTAATCTCAGCACTTCGGGAGGCAGAGGCGAGAGGATCGCCTGATCTCAGAGGTTCGAGACCAACCTGGGCAACTCGGCGAAACCTTGTCTCTACAATGCATCATAAAATTAGCCAGGTGTGGCAGCGTGCGCCTGTGGTTCCAGCTACTTGGGAGGTTGAGGTGGAAGGATCGCCTGAGCCCAGCAGGTTGAGACTGTGGTGGCTGTGCCACTAAACTTCAGCCTGGGCAACAGAGTTAGGATTCTGACTCAAAAAAAAAAAACAAAACTGTCATAGTAGAATGTGTACAAATTTACATGCTTATAATGTTCATGACATATTAAGTAAAAGGAACAGATTATAAAACAGAACATACTGGCTGGACATGGTGGCTCACGCCTATAATGGCAGTACTTTGGAAGATTGAGGTGGGAGAATCACTTGACACCAGGAGTTCAAGACAAACCTGAGCAACATAGTGGAATCCTATTTATACAAACAAACCCAAAATCAGCCAGGTGTGGCGGCACATAACTATATTCCCAGCTACTCTGGAGGCTGAGAAAGGAGGATTGGTTGAGCCCAGTAGTTTAAGGTTATAGTGAGCTATGATAGCAACACTGTACTCCAGCCTGAGGGACAGAGTGAGACTATCTCTTACAAATAAAAATAAAATAAAATAAATAAGGCTGGGCGCAGTGGCTCAAGCCTATAATCCCAGCACTTTGGGAGTCCAAGTGGAGGGGATTGCCTGAGTCCTCGGGTTTGAGACTAGCTTGGGCAACTTGGCGAGACCTCATCTCTATAATAAATCAAAAAATTAGCTGGGAATGGTAGCGTGTTCCTGTAGTCCCGGCAACTTGGAAGACTGAGATGGAAGGATTGCCTGAGCTCAGCAGGTGGACGCTGGGGTGGCCGTGAGCATGGCTGGGTGACGAAGTGAGACTACAACTCAGAAAAAAAAAAAAATCAAAAACCAAAAATAAAGCAGAATGCATTGCATGATCACCTTTTTGGTAAAGTATTTTCAGAGAACATACTGAAAAGATGCATATAAAATGTAAACAGTGGTTACCTCTGGGTAGTGGGATTACTTTATTTTCCTTGAGTGTGTGTGTTGTATATGTGATTCATGTATTCCAATGTTGTACTATTATAGCATAAGCTTTAGAACAATTTTATAAAATTACTTTTTAAAAGTAAATATTTAAAAAATGTCTTCCTGGCTAGATGATTAGCTCCTTGAAATCAGAGAATGTGAATGTATCTGTTTTTTAATTTTTTTCTCCTTACCTCCAATACTCCTGACTACCATGTCTGGCAAACAAAAAGAGCTCGATTACTACTTCCCCAAATGAAATCCCAATACTCCAACAAAAGCTAGAGGGCTAAAAGAGGAGGTTTACTATAAATATTTCATCAAAGTAAATTTTTAATAGGAGATTGTCAAGTTGTTTTATTTCCCTCTAAAGTCACAATTTAATAATCGTATTTCATGACTTTTAACATACCACATCTAATCAAACAAAAGGGTTGATTCATATAGAAATAGTTTTTGGGAGGAACAGCATTCTCTAGCTTTCTTTTCTGTTTATTTTTTATTTTATTCTATTTTATTTTATTTGATTATTTTTTGAGGCAAGGTCTCACTCTGTTGCCCATGCTGGAGAACAGTGGCATGATCATGGCCCATCGCAACCTTGACCTCTTGGGTTCAGGCGATCCTTCTGCCTCAGCCTCCTGTGTAGCTGAGACTAGAGGCACGCACTACCATCCCTGGCTAATTTTTTGATTTTTTTGTGGAGATGAGATCTCACTATTTGCCTAGGCCAATCTTGAACTCCTGGGCTCAAGCAATTCTTCTGCCTTGGCCTCCCAAAGTGCTGGGATTATAGGTGTGAGCCACTGCACCCAGCCTTCATTCTTTTGTATGTATATTATTATATTCTTAACAAAGTAGAATAATACTTATAATCCAAAAATACAGAATAATATTGGGTTTAGATGCATTTAAATTCAAATTTTGTAGGTAAGTGGCAAAAATTTCCAAGGACTATGAGACATCATAGTTACTAAATGCAAACATTTAACTACATGAAAAAATGTATAAAGATACCAGATATTCGAAATTGACTTTTTCTTCAGATTAAGAGATAGATTTATTTAGACAGCTGAAACAGGGTCCTGTAAGAAATGTTTAGTCTCTTTGACTATTCCCCAAAGATTATCAGAAAGGCATAACCTAACTAATTGGATGTTTTGACAGGGCCTGCATTGATTATGAGAGTGATTTTTGTACATGACACTCTTAAATAAAAAGTGGCATAATTTATATGACTGCAACAATATTATTTCATTTTAACATTATCCAAAGAACTGTTCAATAATATAAAAATAGAGTATGATGGCTGGTATAGGGGTACTTAAAATTTCTCTTCTATCATGTGAATGCTGAAATAGCCTTGATTATACAAATTAAATGGTAACAAGGACATCTATGGTAAAAGACATTAATAATATAGAATTTAAATATCTTGTGTAAAATACTCCACTCTTGTGTAAAATGCTTCAGTCTAATGATTGATTTAAAATGTCTAACTTATAAAGATTCTCTAATGTAGTACAAATGAAGTATTAAGGAAGTGGATTATCTACAAGACCAAATAAGTGTTTTGACTTAAAAGGTTCTTTTAATTTGCTTTAGTTCACTTTTTTCCTTGCTGTCAAAATCCTAACCTCTTTTGATTAATAAGATGTTAATCCTGTTGGACTTTTATGGTTCAATAATCTTTAATGTTACATGTCCTCTGAGTCCCACAAAAGTATTGAGCAACCGGGCGCGGTGGCTCATGCCTGTAATCCCAGCACTTAGTGAGGCAGAGGCAGGAGGATTGCTTGAGCCTACGAGTTCAAGACCAGCCTGGGTAACATAGAGAAACCTTGTCTCTACAAAAAAATATTAAAAAATTAGGGCGAGTGCAGTGGCTCACACCTGTAATCCTAGCACTTTTAGAGCCCAAGGTGGGAGGATCATTTGAGCTCAGGAGTTCAAGACCAACCTTGGCAACATAGAAACCTCATCTCTGAAAAAAGCTTAGAGAAAATAAAAAATGTTAGCCAGGCATGGTGACATGCATTTTTGTCCCAGCTACTTGGGAAGATGAGGCCCAGAGGGTTAGGATGAAGTGAACCGTGATCATGCTATTGCACTCCAGCCTGGGCAACAGAGTGAGACCCTGGTTTAAAAAAAAAAAATTAAAAAAAAAAAAAATATATATATATAAAGCAGCTGTCACTGACTTCATTCTCTTCTGCATACTCTCCCTCTCCTTTTTTTTTATAGCTATCAAGATTTCCTATTCTGTCTCCTGAGGTACCTTGTAATGCAATATTCAGACCTCAATTTTACTTTAAGTTACAAAACAGTGCCCGAGGCCTAACTTAGTTGCTATTTTCACTCATCTATTTCTATCAAAAGGAACTCCTCTGAAATAATTTTCATCAAAAATTTTCATCCCATGCTTTTTTTGTTTTTTTTTGTTTTTTTTTGTTTTTGCCTGAAATTCATCAATTTTACTTTTGGATATATACCCAACAGAAATATACGTATATGTTCAATCATACACACGTATAAGAATGTGCACAGTGGCAATATTGATAAGAGTTGAAAACTAGAAATTACCCATCAATAATAGAAATCAGACATATGAGTATACATATTTTATATTTCCATTTATATAAAATACTAAAACAATCAACATGTATGCAATGATATCGTCATCCCATGTTTTAACATCTGAGTTTGAATGCTGACTTTCTTGAACTATTAAGGAAGATGTTGGGCTTTCCCCCCCTCATTTCTAGCAAGGACTATTACAATTTCAGGAAATAGAAATGAATTTATAAAAATACCTCAAAAAATTTGTGATATACTCAAAATGAGGACATTAATGTTTCACCTAGGAATGTAATCGAATTTTATGGGAAAGCTAAAAAGGACAGAGTTTAAAAAAATGACTATCAAAAAAAAAAAAAAAAAAAAAAAGGCTATCATGAAAAGTGGAAACCCCTTACCTAGAATCTATGAGAGTTTCACTGTGTCACACCTTCTTGAAGGAACTTGGAAATGCAGGATAGGGCCAAGGAGAATCAGGACAATCCTCATATGTGACACACTTTCTTCAGTGTCTGTGATAAAATATGTGTGATGAAGAACATGTCGTTTATGTCCAGAGTGATGAAAATGCAAAGGTAGGGCATTGAGAATACTTTTTTCCATTTGTGTGACCAAGTTTTCCATCAGGAATGCATTACAAATCAGTGTTTCCTCCTGCCTTTATTATCGATTGCTGCATAACAAAGTACACCCCAAACTTGACTTAAAACAACACGGACTGTCTCACAAATTCTGTGAGTCAGAACCCAACTGAGAGTGGCTCAGCTGGGTCCTCTGCTTCAAGGTCTAACTTATGGCTCTAGTGGCAGGGGCTGCTCCTCTCAAGGTTCCAGCAGGGAGAATTCACTATGGTATTGGCAGGACACAGTTCTTGTGGGCTGCTGGCTAGAAACCTCCCTCAATCCTTATTATTTGGACTTTTCCATGGGGCAGTTGCCACCATGGCAGCAGGCCTCCATCAGAGAGTGACGGATCCAGAGACAAGCCATCATTTTACAACCTGATAACTGAAGTGACATCCTATCACTTGTGCTGTTTTCTATTCATTAGAAGGTAGTCACTAGGTCGCACCTGTACTCAAAGGGTGGAGTCTCAGGAGGTAGGATGGTTGGGAGCCATCTTAGAGGATGCCTACCACATGCGACATACATGCCCCCTCCCCAACTCCGCAAAAGTTTCACTGCATGACAACATCAGCTCAAAATCAAGAATCCCAACATCGAATGAAGTCAGGGTAGCTGAGGCTCTTGAGGGGTAGTTTTTCAAGTACAGCTCCCAGAAGCACAGTTGTTTTCATTTGTAGACACATGAAGCTAAAGAGACAAGTTACGTGTCCTCTACTCCCAGCATAAAATGATGGCTAAGGCATAACCATAACCAAAATCATAATATTCCTGTTCACAAAGCCAGGAAATGGGAGTCCTGCCCACATTCAAGGGAGGGGCAGAATTATGCAAGGGTCTGAAAACTAGGAGGCAGGGATCACTGGAGACCATCTCAGAGGCTGCCTAACACACTGCCCTCCTAGTTAACTCTAATAATTAAAGGAGTAAAACTTTAGAGGAAAAAAAACTATTTTTTTTTGAGTTGGGGGTTTCATTGTGTTGCCCAGGTTGGAGTACAGTGGCATGATCATGGTTTACCGCAGCCTTGAACTCCTGGGCTTAGCCAGTTCTCCTGCCTCAGTCTCCCAATTAGCTGGGACTTCAGGCACATGCCACCACACTTGATTAACTTTTTGATTTTTTTGTAGAGATGAGGTCTTGCTATATTGCCCAGGCTGGTCTCAAATTCCTAGGCTCACATAATCCTCCCAAAGTGCTGGGATTACAGATGTGAGCCACCATGCCTGGCAAAGAAATATTTTATGAAGTTTGAGGTGATTTTTCAATATATACATTTATATATATTATATACATCATTACATACTATATTATATATACATTTATATTTATATATATGATATAAATATATATTTATATATATGATATAAATATATATTTATATATATATAGCATTGGTGTGTTTGCATTGTAATTTTTTTCTTTGGATCAGAGTAAAAGTTCTTTTGGATTACAAGAATATTGGAGGAAATTGCTTAAACATTGTATTTCCTTTTGTTATGGCTATAGCTCTGATCACTGACTTTTAGTTTGCTTCATTTTCCAAAAATTTCCAAAATGTTTTCCTAAAGTTTAATATAACACCTGTTACAGCTCCATACTTATTCCTCTATTTGCATTTTGTATTTCTTCTTCTATTTATGACTATACCTTATATTTACATAAAATTTAAATTATGTTTCTTGATGAACCATCAGTGTCTCTGCTTTGAATATGGGAGCTGTCCTAGTTTCTTTTTTGCATTATTGACTGATGTACAGATATAACTTCCACTTCCTTTCTCTATGCTGCTTTCTGAAGTCCTGGTCAAACACTCCTTGTTTTCCTTCCTTTTCTATCAGTTTAAAACAGAGGTTCTCAACCAAGGACAATTTTACTCTTCAGGGCACATTTGGCAATGTCTGGAAATATTTTTAGTTGTCACAAGCTGGGGTGTGCCACTGGCACTTAGTGGTCAGAAGCCAGCGATGTGCCAAACAACCCATACTGCCCAGGGCAGCCCCTGCACAGCAAAGAATCATCTAGTCCAGAGTGTCAATAGTTCCAAGGTTGAGAAACCTTGGTCTAAAACAAATCAGTTCTTCCTCCTGCTTTAAATGTGAAGACATTACAAAGTTGTTTCAGCATCAGTTACCATACAAATCTACTTTTTTTCCTATTCACACATTTCCTCAAAATAACAAAAATGTGCAACTGTGAACACAAACTAGCAATTGCAGGCAAACCAGATCCTACATTAATTACCGAACCACTGACTAATACAGTCTGAGATGAAAGGCACTGAGCAAAGTACAATCCAGCAGTGTGACTATGTCTTCTGATTGAGGAATATATACTGAATGCTTTGTGATATTTGGGAATCTAATTTTATATTTTAAATATGTGTAATTACTACTAACTAGAAAATGTCTATAATAAGTACAAACAAACTAGCATATAGATTAGAAATTTATTTTATTTCCATTTGTTATTAGAATGATAAAAGAATAAAAACAAAAGTTTAGAATGTACAGTAGTCACTGTGGAATCCCTAAGATAACAGTAATGCCTTTAGTAACAATGCTTCACATTTTTGCTCTTTTATGGCTTTTCTATTCATGCATCACAACTTTTACCTTCAGTAAGTATATTTATGATTTTATGAGTCATCTGTCCAGATATGTGGAGCAACCCTTTGAAAGAGAAGAAATATACTCACTATTTTTCTTAATTGACAGTGGACTAGTTTGTTTTGTACATGCCATTCTCTTATGTTAGTTTTTATCTTCAATGACGTACGAAAGATCCAAAATCAAACTGGCTGTCTCTACAGCCGCCTGTAGGCCACTAAGCTTAGCAGTTAAACAGTCCACGGTCAGGTTGCTGGCTGAGCCCACGGCTTCATGTGGAAGGCAGGTCTGTGGCACGAAAGGATGATGCGTGCTTCTTAGGAAAGACCAGCTGAACTCTTCCTGGCTGTTGTAGAGTCCACAGCCACACTGTGAAAACAAATCTGGCCAGTTAACAACAGAAGGAGCATCTGCCTGAACTGACCAAAAGTGTCCATACTTCATGTCAGTGAGAATTTCACCTCCATCATGTTCTAAAGAGCCAGCCACAGATTCTAGAGCACGGCAAAATGCTTCAGCAATTAGGAGAAGTTCTGTTTGAGTATATTCACCATCTTTGAGAATGCTTTCTGGCTCGTTGTGAGTCTAAAGGGTAATAAAACATGAAAAACACATACAGAGCAATTAATAAAAAATATTTCAGAAGCAGAGGATGCTTGGTCAAAGCTTTATTCAAAAAGTTACTACTTATATTCATTTAATTCAGAGTTTGGCAAAAGGCTAATGGGTTTGTATGGGTCTGCTGGCCAGGCTGCAGTTCCTTAACCTGGTTGGCTATAATGAATGCTACCAGTCATGTCATCAGAATGAGTGAATCAGAATAACCCCACTATCAGCTTCTTATGAATAAGGCCTAGTAGTGCCTCCTTAATATATGAAAGATACGGCATAATGCATACATTACAGGTTTTTATGCACAAAGAGGGAGGTTTCTGAAGATTAGTGTCCCTAATGAAGTATTTATTTATCTTGGCAGAACATGTGAGTTTTGTTTAAAAGAGAATGCATATATTCTTATTAAGATGGCATTTAGGGATGTATACAATTTTCACATCAATATTTTAAAAATGAATATTCTTCTCTTTAAATTAATAAAAAGACAATAAGACTTTAAACTGTTTTTTGGTTCATCATTTAAAAAAGTTTATACTAGAAATTCCATAATAGAAAGAAAATTAGGCAGGGTGCAGTGGCTCATGCCTGTAATCCCAGCACTTTGGGAGGCTGAGATAAGAGGATTATTTGAGCCCAGAAGCTTGAGGCCAGCCTGGGCAACATAGTGAAACCTCATCTCTACAAGACATAAAAAAATTAGCCAGGCGTAGTGGTATATTCCTGTCGTCCTAGCTACTTGGGATGCTGAGGTGGAAGGATCACCTGAACCTGGGAGGTAATCTGTGGTGAACTGTAATCGGGCCACTGCACTCCAACCTGCTAACCTGCGTGACGGAGTGAGATCTTGATTCAAAAAAAAAGAGAAAGAAAGAAAAAAAGAAAAACGAATATACAGCCATGCACCACAAATCAAAGTTTTAGTCAACAACAAACCACATATATGATAGTGGTCCCATAAGCTTATAATACCCCTATTTTACTGAACTTTTCTGTTTAAATACATACCACTGTGTTGCTACACCTGCCTACAGTATTCAGTACAGTAACATGCTGTACAGGTGTGAAGCCTAGGAGCAACAGACTACACCGAATAGCTTGAGTGTGTAGTAGGCTGCACCATTTAGGTCTGTATAAGTAACACTCATTCTATGATGTTTGCATGACACCAAAATTGTCTAACATTGCGTTTCTCAGAATATATCCCTGTTGTTAAGCAACGCATGATTTATAAGCAAATAACTGAATGGTTACCTTAAAAATCTTAACTACTTAAAAATAGTGATAACTTTTTTTTATTTTTATTTTTTGAGTTAGAGTCTCACTCTATCGCCCAGACTGGAGTGCAGTGGCCACTCCCGGCCACCGCAGCCTCAACCTGCTGGGCTCCGGCGATCCTTCCGCCTCAGCCTTCCAAGTAGCCGGAATTACAGGCATGCGCTACCACGCCTGGCTGATTTTGTGATTTTATTGTAGAGATGAGGTCTCGCTGCCCAGGTGGGTCTCGAACCCGCAGGCTCAGGCAATCCACTCACCTCAGCCTCCCAAAGGCACGGGATTACAGGCTGAGCCACCAAGCCCGGCTTGATCACTTTTTTTTAAATCAGGAGGTCAAAGAATCGGATGTGATATTTTTACCCACATCCCCGATGCTGTGTTGTTTCTTTAAAATCCAACTCTTGACACCTCCTTCCTCTGAAAAACTTCTCTAGTTTACTCAATTACATTTAAAGATTACATGACTGTCCACTTGCCATCAATTGATTGGTACAAATTTTGTTTTTCCTAATGTATATTCTAACAACTTTTCATGAAAGGAATTTATTTTCAGATAGACTTTAAATTATTTGGGGAAGCAGGGCCGGGCATGTCTACCCAATTAATCAATTGCTAGTATTTAGAAAGCACTTATACCTTTTGTATCAATTTTCAAATAAAGTAGGCCAGTACTTATGAAATAATTACTCAGAACTATAGTGCACTCAACTTTTCTGACTAATGTCAGGAAATGACATTTCCTAGATTAATACAAAATTCTATTTAGTAGAGTTAATAAATATCATACATAAATAACAATTTAAAAATTGTAATAGAATCCGACATATGGAATGCTTTAATAAATAAAATTAAGACTTTTCTTGATGCTCCAGAAGGTATTGAAGTATTTTGTAGAACCTTGGGCCCTTTTGTTGTAAATATCAATTATAACTCAGCAGCAGTTGAGATCTCTTTTTTAGTTTTTTTTTTTGAGATATGGTCTCATTCTGTTGTCCAGGCTAGAGTACAGTGGCGTGATCCCAGCTCACTGCATCCTCGGCCTTCTGAGCTCATGCTATTCTTACACCTCAGCCTCCTGCCTCAGCTTCCTGAATAGCTGCGACTACTTGGCTAATTTTTGTAGAAACAAGGTCCTGTCATGTTGCCCAGGCTGGTCTTGAATTCCTGAGCTCAAGCGATTCTCCTGCCTCAGCCTCCCATGGTGCTGGGATTACAGGCGTGAGCCACCAAGCCCAACTGAGATCTCTAATATGAGAATTCTCAATAACATAATGCTAGTTTCAAGATGCAGTACATAGAGCTAATACTCAGAGAATATGGTCATTTGATGAAAAATTAAATTTATAATAATCATTATAATAAAGACATTACCTTACATTTATCTTATTTTCTTTAAGTGTTTTTCAATATAGACTATTGAAAAATTAAGTGTAAAAGGCTCCAGGATATTACAATTTGGCTTATCATCTCATAAAACAAAAGTTGCTGATAATTCAGATCATCTGAAGAGGACTATCATTCTTACCTTGTGTCTGATATATGCAGCCAAATGAGTTTCAGTACAGCCACCTCCCAACAAAACCCACGGTTCCTTGATTGTTAACTGCAGGACATGCAGTGCTGTCTGACATGTGAGCTAAGAAACAAACACATCAGAATCAGACATTCACATCATATATGTAAAGAAATATAACCATGCTCTCAAAGTAAAATAGATAGTGGATTCAAAGAGCCTGATAATTAATTGGAAAAGGACAAAATCTATGTTGTCAAGGTTGTAATGTGATTAATACATTTTGTGATAATAAAGATTAGAGATTAAAGAAAGGTACATTAGCCAGAATTTTGTTTTCATGGAGCCAGATTAATATTTCCTTTCAAATATACTTAGCTCTTCAAATTGAGACTCACAAATCTACAGCTTCAAAAATATCTGGGTCAGCAAGGTTTGATGGTACTTCTACTAAAATTATTTCAGACCAAATAAACTAGATGTATAAGTGCTACAAATACAGCTATAACCCAGCAGTAATAAATAGAAAAACATACAGATCTTTTGACATTCACCAAAGATATATCCTTGAGCATACGTGAATTTTCAAAGCTTGTGGCCAATCCCACAAATTATCACTCCCCTTATATGAGAGTTGTATGTGTTATTGCTGGCAGAGGATGATAAACTCTACTAGGAGTTGGATGGTGGGTGCTGACTGAATAAATCATTTTCTACGTGAATTATTCATATATATTAGCATCAAAGACTACACAATTCAAATTAGTTTCTTAAGAAAATTTCACACATCAAGGACATTTTAGGTTTCTAGTAAATAGTAGAAATAAATGGCAACATATGCCAAGTCTTCTATAATGTCACAGGCATTTAAATTAACTACTTGTGACTTTGATTCTCTCATTTTTGTTTTTGCTTTCCCTGCCCCCACACCCTCAGAACTTGTGGTGTTTTTGCTTTCTACACCAAGGAGAGTTATGAAAAAAATGTGAAAACAACCCCAAAAAACTGTTGAGTGACAATTTAATTCCTGCCTCAGTCCCTGAATACAGAATTCAAATTTCATTACATACCTTCAGCTCATCCCAGATAGTGTCATTTCTGTTGCAGAGGAGCAAGCTACAGATTGTCGCTTCATTTGGAATAAGATGAAAAAAATGTTTGGAGCCAAATTTTGCAGTGCACAAATCTTTCACATTTCCATAACTACTAGGAGATATTGAGCCTAGGGAGCCAATAGGCTGTGCTCCTGTTTTTTAAAGTTTAGAAAACACAAAATGTATAAGCAAAAGTGAAGCAAACAACCACTGAAAATTACATTTATCTCTAGCCAAAATAAAAGTCCCACAAGCATATCATTTAAAATAGGAAACATAGGATAAAGAAATAAACTGCTAAAATGAGTAGTATTCCGCTATTAAAATGATATACAAATAAAGCAGAGGTTATTTTGGTTTACAGAATTTTATAAACATCTGTTAGAAGCCATTTTGTACTAGGCGTAGTGGCCCGTGCCTGTAATCCTAGGTTAGGCTGAGGTCGGAGGATGGCTTAAGTCTAGGAGTTCGAGGTGCCAGTGAGATTCAGTTTGAGGCAAGATGGGGGGTGAATGGGGAGGGTGGGGCACAGGGTCATGTCATTTTTGGTCAAAAGCTGCTGAACACTCAGCTTGGTAGGGGCAGGTTGTTCATGTAAAGCACTCATTGTGTAATAGGCAACCATGTTGAAAAACATCTTCAAAGAAAATTCACTGAAGCCGAAGGCAGCCTCTCACAACGCTAGTCGGTACACTGATGCCTAGAACACTTCACTAGCAGGGGGAGCCTGTAGTCAAGGGGCTGTCCCTCCAAAAGATAATTCTTATTTTTTGGGGGTCCTCCTCATATGATCGCACCACTGCACACCAACCTGGTAGAAAAAATGGGACCCTATCTCAAAAAAAGAAAAAAAAGAAAAAGAATAGAAAAGGCCTGTACTCCCTCCCTAGAAAAAGGTGCATACAGTTTTGCATACACACCCTGGAAACCCATTTATAGATCAGGGTCCTCAAATTAAGAAACTTACTATATGGAATAAGGGGGCAGGGTAATATGACATGAGGGGACAGGGTATTTTTTAAAAGGCATTACTATTTCCAATTTGAAACAAATGAAGTTATCCAAATAGTTGTCTAGTTGAATTCCTTTGGGGCTCTACTTAGTAAACATATAATAAGTATTATTATTTTTTTGTCTAGCAACTGTTTGTATGTTAATAGCTACCTAAATTATGCCCAAAAAGTATGTAGTACACTTACTTTGTTATTCTTTGATATACTAAGTACTTTTTGACCTCTCACCTGCACAGGTAAAATAGTAACGTTTGATAAATCATAAATTAACAAAAACACGAATAAAGGAGACACCAGGATGACTTCAATTTTCAAAATCTCTAAATGTAGTGCAAGTTATATAAGATAACTACACTAAACTTCTGCAAGAAATAACAATAATATAGAAACTAAATATTAAAACTGTAACTCTGAGTCATTCAACCCATTGGCCTGGCCAGCTTTCCTTTTATTTCTTATACTTTAAAAAACTTTAATTATTTCTAGTTTTTCATATATATGTGTATATACATAATTTTTTTAGAGGCAAGGTCTCACTGTCATTCAGGTTGGAGTGCAGTGTACGCAATCATAGCTCACTGCAGCCTCAAACTCCCACCTCAACCTCCCAAGTAGCTGGGATTACAGGTGCATGCCATCATGTCTAGCTATTTTTTTTTTTTTAATTTTAAAGTTGCGGGGTATAATTCAGGGTTAGATATACAAATGGTCTTGCAGGTAAAGTTGGGCCTCACTTTGGTCCCCACTTCATCTCTAATTTAAAAAAAATTTTTTTTTGTAGGGATAGTGTCTCACTATGTTGCCCAGGCTGGTCTACAATTTCTGGCCTCCCACAGTCCTGCCCAGCCTTTCAAAGTGCTGGGATTACAAGTGTGAGCCACCATACCCACTTTGGTTTCCTTTTCTTTTAAACTAATGTTGAAAATATGTTTTCTTTCAAACTAATGGTGTTAAAATATAAAAAGATACTTCCAGCTCAAAAAATTTATAGAAAATAATCACTAAACAAGTTGCTTAAATATTTTTAAGTATTTAAAAATATTCTGGAGCTTGTAAGAATAAGGAATACTTTTAAAGTTATCTAAAATTTAACAAGTTGAAAAAATAAAGGCTAAATCTTATAGTATAATTTCACGTGGTGAAAACACCAGATTCTGGAGTGAGGAGCCTCAGCTTTACTGCTCATCAGTCACTGAAGGTTAAGGAGGTCACTGCTGGCACTGAACTTTTCTGGCTCTCTCACACTGAGAGTAAAATGGGGATAATAAGGTCTACTTCACAAATAAATTAAACCAAATATGTTGAAAATGTTCTGTACGCCACCTACACACAGTAACACTTTCTACTCAATCCAGATTATTAAGAAACAGGAAAACATACTTTATCTATTTTAAAAGTTCACCTGAGTTACGCATCTGTTCAGGTTTTTTCCCATGTTCTCTTTGGTCTCAAAAGATTCCTGCTCTCAAGATCTAAGACTAAAGCTATGGCTACTAATGTCATGTTTTAGGGCTATATAGTGGCTAGTATGGAAACCCAGTCTCTACTTACAATATTGTTGCTAAGGAAAAACATCCCCCCCAACCTTTTTTTTTTGAGATGGGTTTTTGCTATGTTGTCCAGGCTGGACTTGAACTCCTGAGCTCATGTAATCCTCTTGCCTCAACCTCCCAAATAGCTGGGACTACAAGCTTGCACCACTACACACAGCTAAAACGTTACTATTTTTAAAAACTAAATAATCTAGAATTTCCAATATTCACAGGCCAGATTAATGAAAAGCTAGTAGATATCTAAGAACATGAGTCTGACTTATTGTATCAACAATGAGTTCCATAGAATTATTTCCATTATTTCTTAATAAATTCTGCTTTGAAGGTCATTTGTCTTACAAAGATAGGGCAATAACCAAGAGATATTATGTATTCAATACTTGGCACACGTACTGCTCTTTTATTTATAAGACTATAAATAGTGAACTTTAACAATGGTTTAAGTGTAATAACTTAAAAATTGAAAACAATGCAGAATTGAATCATCTTTCTGATTGTCAAAGCAGTTAAATGGGTGCTGAAAACAGCTCAAATCAGCTACTCTTTAGCTTGTATTTTGGCTCTGGCAGGTGAGTATCAACCTCTTACTTAAAATTTCATGCTTTTGATCTGCTGAGTTTATGAGATAGTGAATTTTCTGCCCATTATAATTCTGCTTGTTACTAAATGTTATAGTAAGTTCAGCCTGTTATAGGTGCTGAAAGTAAAAGATGATTTTGGGTCTCAAGGTCAGCTGGAAAGTTTTGAGAAAGGTAAAACAAGCGTGTGCACATCCCCTCACAATAGAAACAACTCTTTAGACAGAAGTACAAAAGTTTAGTGGTATGATGGTAAAAATAGAGGGTATTCCAGACGCAAAACTACCTTCTGAATATAACATGACTCAAAAACTTTGTAGATTCAAGCTGAAGAATTCTGTATAAAGCATGAAAGACCTTAGGATTATGAGGATATTAGGCTTCTCAATAACCTGTAAAATATTTGGGGGTTAGATTATGATAGGCTCTGCGGTACATTTTTAGGCTGCAAAGAATGTAGAAAATGGCCATAATCATTCCATTTTTAGTATGTGAACAATACAGGATCTTTTTTAGAAACCACCTTTGTTGTAAGAAACGATATTGACACGCAGTAAGGTTGGTGGCTTCTAAAAATTTTCAAGATGGTAATAGTGACATACTAAAGATACTCTGCTTAAAAAGTGTGATTTCTTAACTGTAAGGGTAAAAGCCAAGAGTGATTTTTACCTGTTACTTTACTCAGGGGTGCCATCAGAGTCACTCCAATTCTGTCTATTGCAATAACACGATGCACACTGAGAAACTGTTTCAGAGATGGGTGTATAACTTTTTGGCATAGGACAAGATCGATGTGGTCACTGACTAACTGCCTTCCTAGGTTAATCAGCTGGTCCAGGACTGCATTTTCAAGAGAAATTCCGTAACTGACCACCACTGTTCCTTCTCCAGTGTCAGAAACGTCTCCTGATAAAGTTGTACAAAAGACTGCCACCTTGAGAGCACCTGATTTTTTGGCTGGTAATAGCCTTGTTAATTGAACTTCTGACACTTCAATGAGTATTCCAGGTAATACTGTAGAATCTACAACTCTTTGACCTTTTAAAGGAACAATTATACTCGTTCCTAAAATGATATGGTCGTTAATGTTTTCTGGAATCGTAAGCAAAAAGGCTTGTAGAATCAAAGCACTGATATGATCAATTTCCTTTCTGGTGAGCATACAGGCAGGTTTACTTGTTAATATACTCCGCACCAAACAAAGAAGGACCTGAGTCCTACTAAAGTCAACTGGGATTCGACAACCACAGGCCTCCGACTTGAGATAACTGGTGCAGAGACTCAAAAGATGTTTATTTAAACTAATGACAGTGGTGGGTGTCAAGGCTATTCTCTGAACATTTTCAATCAGGTTACAGCAAAGAATGGCTGTGAATAAGCCACAATCACTGAAGCATGACACATGGTTCTGCACGGAAGTTGTCAGGATCTTTAATACGGGATGGGTGACCGAAAGGTGATGGAGCAGGGCTGAGGACTGTGAAGATGTACACACGTAACCTCCCAAGCCATTGTGCAGCTGCTTCAGCCTGCCTGAAGGGCCATAGCATGATGTCACGATTCCCTTCAGGACAGAAAGCGTGGCCCTGACTCCCTCACTCATCAGTGGTTCACTTGTACACAATGATGGCTTCTTGGCTTCGAAACGAGACATCTTATTTTAGGTGAAGACAGCTTTTATTGTGAAGACAGCTTTTATTGCGAAGACAGCTTTTATTTTGTGAACCATATTTTGCTATTTATTGCATTGCCATGCGTTTTAACATTTGAAAAAATTATTCTTTAGAAATGAAAGTCTGGTTATGCAGCATTGTGGCCATAAAACTATATAATTAGATGTTTATGTAGCTAATCAGCATATTATTTAATGATAAATTAGTAATTCCAAATATTTATTTTACTTCACTCTTCAATATTCTTTTGTTTGTCTCTAGATTGAGACTTTACAGACTGCTTTGCAGTCCTCTGTATAAAGTATGTCCCAAGATGGACACCTATGAAAGCTACCCCAGCTACAAAAAGCCAGTTCTTTCTAATCCAACTGGTGTTTTTCATCTCTTCTTTCAATATCAAGCTCAGATTCAAAGCTGCTTCTTTCTATAAGAAATAAAAATAAAATATTTTAGAGAAACAATTCTAAAGCATTTTGCAGACTGCAGTTGAATAGTTTATTCTAAAGCTTTGCTTCTTTTAAAGAAAAAGTTAGCTACCAACTGGCACCAGCTTCCAGAAAATAAGAAAGGTAAGCCAACTTAGACTTTATTCTTCAATAAATCCTCTCTACAAGAAAAAGTGCTTATATCTCAATGATTTTGGAATGCCCAACAACATGGTTAAAAAGCTTACAGTATAGTTATTTGAATATGGCATGCTTCTAGAAAACAAAAGCTACACTGTAAGATATAGAATTTGGTCTGGGTCTTAAAAAATAGTCTCAAAATTTTTTTTCTTTCACATCGAGATTTAATGCTATGTTTTCATCTGTAACTATGGTTTGCTTAGAAACTTTAGGTTGGAACAGAAGTGCATTTATATCAAATACTGCTTGAAAACAAGATACTGGTTAGCATTTCTACTGCAGAAAATCACTAATGTACAGTCTATATTAAGCTGAATAAATCTGCACAACACATTGTACCAAAGAACAAACCATGTTTACAAATCAGAGCTAATCTTCTATATAGTTTTACTCTATCAACCAGTGATTTTCAGTTTTGAAAGTCCAAAACAACAAATCCTCCCCAAAACATTGGTTAATGACAATACAAACAAAAACCAAGGTATGTGCTGGATGACAAAAAGGAAAAGAGGATCTAATTTGCATTTCAATTTCAAAGAGTCTAAATAACACAAAATGTTATATATTAAATGGACACACAGAAATACTAGTTTCCTTAACAAGGTAGTGCCCTGCATAAAATCCTGACATGTTAATAACCACATGGCAAAAGGATAAAAAGCTTAGGTCATAGACTATCTGTTGAGGCATGGTGATGTAATTATTAGTATTTCCAGGAATATGCTAACTATGCTAGCCATTTGATGAGTATTTAGCATAAATAAAACTCATCTAACTACTCAGCCTAAAGTACTTCTTAAAGTAGGCTATGGCATAGTATGATATAGACCAAAACTGAGATTTGAAGAAGTGCAAAGAGGTGGGCAGAACAAGGGAATGTTATGCAAAGTGTTATTTTGGTTACTGCTCCCAATTTAGTTAAAAGGCTGTAACCATGGCAACTAGGTCCAAATAAAGGGAAGGCAATGATGGTCAGCTTTCTTCCTGTGATAAAGCTATAGTCAACTTTTTTTATGCCATGATGAGAATAAAAAAATCTGTTTATCTATAGAAAAAGCCAAGGTACTTAAATATTATTTTGATGGCTTTTTCAGATTCAGCAAAATCTGAGAATTTAAGTGAAACCTTAGCAAAGAGACTTCTACACAGTAATTTGCACATATTAAAATTTACACACATACACAAAAAATACAAAAGAAACTATGATTAATCAAATGATTTCTACAGTTAGAAAATTTTCAATACTTAATAGTGACATTTAACTTTTTAGAAGAATGCCATGTTGGCATCTGTTAGTCTTATGGTAGACAGACAAGTAAACACATCTTTTGGCTGGTATTTCCAGAAAATGAGAAGGGAAGAAATCATTGAGAGTTTTGGTGACTCCCAAACCATTTTTAAGACATTGAAACTTGCTGATTTGTAGTTATAGGTCTACACCTGGACAAAATAAAATGTAAGAAAAAGGTAAAAAGCAAAACACTGGAAAATGTTTGGAAGTGTCAGTTCTTTCTTCCTAAACAAAGTGCTCCATAATTCCAAAAGTTACCATCAGATGAATGGTCCTGGCTATTCCTGGATGCATAGGCCTGGCAAATGATTTTTATTTTACTATCTCCTCCTTCCCTCCCTCCTTTCTGTCTTTCCTCTCTCTTTTATGATGGTTAGCTTAATTAAAATAACAGTAAAATTTACATGATTGTTTTCTCAGTGAAGAGATACAGTATAAAATATGATTTAAAAAATATGGCTGGGCATGGCGGCTCACACCTGTAATTCTAGCACTTTGGGAGGCTGAGGCAGGAGAACTGCATGAGCCCAGAAGTTTGAGACCACACCAGGCAACATAGTGAGACCTTATCTCGACAAAAAATAAAAAAATTAGCCTGGTGTGGTGGTGTATGCCTACAGTCCCAGCTACTCATGAGGTTAGGCAGGAGGACTGCCTGAGCCCAGGAATTTCAGGCTATGGTGAGTGGTGATTGTGCCACTGCACTCCAGCCTGGGTGACAGAGTGAGAACCCGACTTAAAAAACATACACGTACCACCCCCCCCACCCAAACCAGGGGTGCCAAAACAATGTATACAGGTCTTAAGAGATGTATGTCATAATCAGAGGTGTCTGGACACTGACACTTTTTTTATGGCACAAAGAGAATTAAAAAATCTGTTTATCTATGCTAGAAAAAGCCAAAACCACTTTGAGCACCTCTTTTTTTTTTTTTGAGCACCTCTTGTAATTGCAGAAGTCAAATATGACTTGCATCCATCATTCATCTTGTTAAGCATTACAATTTAAATACAGCCTTTTCTTTTCTTAAAATGTGTATACATTTTTTTGGCACCGTGTATGTGTGTGTCTGTGTGTGTGTGTGTGTGTGTGTGTGTGTGTGTGTGTGTGTGTGTGTTGTGTAGATGGATATAAATATGTATGACAGGTAAAAAAAAAATGTTCTTCTAAAAGGAATTAGGGTCCTTTGAAAAAACAGCTGATTCTAGTTGAGCTGGGGCATTTTCTGTTCAAAAGTAAAGGTGTACCAAAGATTACTTGAGTCACACCAAATATGTCAATAATTCATATTGACACCAAAAACAAAAACCCTAAGCTGCCAGAGCACTCATTATGGTAACAACCAATAAAGGAAATCAGGAAAATAAAGCACTTGTCTTGCCTTCTCTGTATGAACGGATTTGGGGTAACTGAATAGTTGATGGAAGTTGTTCCAGCTAATAAATGAAGGAATGATAGAACCTGAGCAGCATCATTTAGCATCCCCAGTGAAATAATGTATCAGACCTACACAGTGGTTGGTAAATTAAGCCTATGAACCATACCCAATCCACCACCTGTTTCTGTAAATAAAGTTTTGTTGGAATGCAGCCAAGCTCATTCATTTGTGTATTGTATAATGTGCTTTCACACTGTTCACGCTACAACAGAAAGCTCAGTGGTTCGTACAGAGACCATATGGTCTGCAAAGCCTAAAATATTTATTATTTGGTCTTTCATAGTAAAAAGAAAAAGTTTGTCAACTTCTAGGTTAGAGTAATGACCATCAATAAATGCTAATAATTCATTCAGTAAAGGATCGATGGGGAACTTTATAATGGAGAGATAACATTGATAACTTGCTTGTTAATCTTAGCAGCACCCGAAGTGAATCAGACATTATATGTGAAACATGTGAATACCCAGGAAATATTCTTGTTCAAAAAACAAATAAATAAGCCAAATCAAAGTAAGCCTTTTGATCTAGCTACCAGATTTCAGGAAACAGAGGAAAGAGAAATTTGTTAAATGACAAAATGAGGACGTAATTATCCAAATTCAGAATATGGGAAATTTTTTAAAAAGCAGATTAGGAATGGAAATAAAATAGATGAAGAAAGACTTTAAGTGCAATATGTGGACCTTGTTTGGATCCTGATTCTAACAAACCATCTGTAAAGAAGATGCTTAAAGACAAATTCATAAATGTGAACATGGCCTGGGCATCAGAGCATACTAAGAAGTTCCTGTTAACTTTTCCTGTGTGGTACTGCAAATGCAGTTGTGTATCTGAGTTTATTCTTACTGACAAAGATATTGAAGGCCTACACAGTAGAGCTTAGGATTTGCTTTAAAATAGTCTAACAAAAAAAAGGAAAAGATGAATAAAAGAAGATTGGTAAAATGTGAAAAAGCTGGTTGATGGATACTCTATTTGGGGATATATATGCATTTTCTATAATACAAGTAAAAATAAAAAATAAGTAACACACATAACACATTTTTTTGATATACTTCAACTATTTGGAATTGGTGTTTAACTCACTCTAAATGTGCTTTTAACTTTTGCTTACTCAAGGGCTTTAAATATCTGCAACACTGCTTGACTGGCAGTGTTGGCCTCTTAAAACGTCTAACTATTGCTGCACTGGCATCTATTACCTCTTATATTCATCTAATATCTAGAGAAGATACTTACTTCTCAGCTTTACTTTTCCTCCAAGAATATCTTAATATTCCATGTATTTCTATTTGCACAAGGAAAAACTACTTAATTTTTTCTCCCAGGGTTTGCCTATAACTGGCCCCAAACTCAAGCCAAGAATTAAAGGAAAAAATGTTATCACACTCACACACACACACACACACACACACACACACACACACACACACAGTCCCATTACAGTCTGGAAGCCTTTACATATAAAAATCAAGCATCTAATACATACTCTAAGTCACTGCTCACATACACTAAAACTCCTCCTATAAATAAAGATTTTACACGGAATGTCCTAAGGTTACTCTTCTAAGTTGTTAAGCTTCTATTTTATGACCTGGCTTTTTATATTAATAATTGTCTAATATATTAGATCATGTTTTTCCATTTTCCCTACGGACATTTAAAAATAAAATCTTGATTTAAAATAATGTTGTAACCAGTAATTATATCACAAGTCACAATCTCAGACCTAGCTGGGCTCGGTGGCTCAGCCTATAATCCTGTGCCTTTGGGAGGCTGAAGTGAGTGGATTGCCTGAGCCCATGGGTTCGTGACCCGCCTGGGCAGCAAGACTTCATCTCTACAATAAAAATCAAAAAATTAGCTGGGTGTGGTAGCACGCGCCAGTAATTCCGGCTACTCAGAAGGTTGAGGCGGAAGGATCGCCGGAGCCCAGCATGTCGAGGCTGCGGTGGCCGTGAGTGGCCACTGTACTCCAGTCTGGGCGACAGAGCGAGACGCCAACTCAAAAAAAAAAAAAAAAAAAAAATCTCAGACCTCTTATAAATAAGGATAATCTTACTGAGGTCCTCCTTTTTGTAAGGAGTGGACCCTTACATTTGTATGCCAAAATTTAAGAGTATTACTCACTTCACACATTGGTCCCCCTCTCACATTTAAAAACGTAAATTAGAATGTGAGAGGGGGACCAAAAAACCCCCCAGAATTTATTTATAGAACTGTGTGCATTTATTCTTACATGTTAAACTTCAGTCACCTTCAAAGTGTTCTGTTAGTACACCTATCAAGATGCTTTTTCTACTGCTCAAAACAGTTTTTGAGCTTGTCAATTTTGATGCCTTTTAGTGCTTCTGCCATTTTTTGTCTCCTCTTCCACATCAACAAAACATTTCCCTTTGAGGACTTTTTTAAATCTGGGAAAACAAAAATAAGTCATTTGGAGCGAATGGGGTACATATGAATGGTGGGGCATGGGGATCATGCCAGTTTTGGTCAAAAACTGCTGAGCACTCAGCACAGTGTGGTCAGGTGCATTGTTTTGGTAGAAGAACCAGTCATCTGTTTGCCACAACTTGGAACATTTCTTCCACAAATCATGACACAATCTTTTCAAAACTTCCAGAAAAAAATTGATGGATTCCTAGAACACCTACCTAATGAGGAAGCCTTGTACTAAAAGGGGCCTCCCCTCTAAAATATAATTTCAGTTTTTTTGGGTACCCCTGTAGAAAATGCTTCATAAATTACAGGGTCACAGTTGTTTTTTTTTTGAGTTGGAGTCTCACTGTCACCCAGGCTGGAGTACAGTAGCCACTCCCGGCCACTGCAGCCTCGACCTGCTGGACTCCGGCGATCCTTCCGCCTCAGCCTTCCAAGTAGCCGGAATTACAGGCATGCACTACCATGCCCGGCTGATTTTTTGATTTATTGTAGAGATGAGGTCTCACTGCCTAGGCGGGTCTCGAACCCGCGTACTCAGGCAATCCACTCACCTCAGCCTCCCAAAGGCACGGGATTACAGGCTGAGCCACCGAGCCCAGCGGGTCACAGTTCTTTACCTAAAACCCCAAGGGTCAGATGAGTTTCCTAATTCAGAATTTCTTGGATCTTAAACATATAATGTATGTAACATTCATAATCAAAACAATATAGCATATAATATCCATAATCAATATAATCGCAACACTCATAATCAAACACAACAGAATTTCTGCAGTGAAACTCAACTTGCATAGTAAGTGAAATAAATACAGCAGTCCCACCCTAAACTATGAGGGATATATGTTCCAAGACTCCCAGTGGATGTCTGAGACTGCAGATAGTACTGAACCCTATGCATACTATTTTTTTCCTATATACACGTATCTGTGATAAAGTTCAGTTCATAAATTAGGCACAGTACTCTTTGGGGGCATCATGAAATAAAAGGGGTTACTCGAACATTCACACAGCGATACAGTGACGGCTCATCTGATAACCCATGCTGCTACTAAGAGATGCACAAGCAGGTGGCATCTATGGTCTGGCTATGCTGGACAAAGGAATGACTCATGTCTTGGGTGGGATGGAGTAGGACAGCACAGGATTTCATCTCGCTACTCAGAACGATGCATAATTTATAACTGCTTATAAATTTCTGTAACTTTTTATTTAATATTTTCAGACCATGGTTGACCGTAGGTGACAAACTGTAAAAAGTGAAACTGCGGATCAGGAGAGACTACTGAAAACTGCCTCGTGTCATTTAAGATCAAATTTTGTTGCCAAAGGGGTAGCGACAAAATGTTTTAGTTTTCAGAACTTTTTGGATTTGGAATTTTGGATAAGGGACTATAGACCCAAATTATATAAATACAACTTCTTTATTTCAGACTCTTAAAAGTAGCAAATTATGCTGAGTACAAAGAACAGTCATAAAAGAAACAAATCTGCAAATTTCAGACTTTTGTGGTATGTGATGGGTTTATGGTTAAGGAGTCAGCTGCTCCTTTGTACACATTCATGATTCTAGTGATGCTGCTAGCAAAACTGATCTTTTCCTTTTCATCCAGATGACTGCCAGCCAAGTGTCTAGAAAAGTGCAACAAACTTTTCTAGAAACAACTGCAGAGTAAGATTTTGCCAGTAGGTCGTAACAAAAACAATAGGTAGCTTGCCAAGTTAGGCTTTTTCTTACCAGAGTTCTATAAGATCAAGTTTCCCAATGGTTAACTACATTAAATCGAATTTACCTGAAGATTGCAAGTCTACTATTTCCCTTGGATTCGGCTCTTCTGTGGACTTGCAAGTGCCAGACTATCTTGCTCAGGAATGTTGTCCTTATTGGGCATTTGGAAAACAGGGCTGCTTTTGATTCTGTGCCACCCCAAGTGTATGAGCCCAACTAAAGGCACCATAACAATCAGAACCTTGTAGTCTCTCCAGAAGTTCTGAAAGCTCATAGTACTTCAGCATCAATGTACCTAAGAAAAGGAAGGCTACAGTTAAAGGAGAAAAAAAAAAAAAAAAAGCCCGCAAAACAACAAACTACCTTGAATTACATTTAAACCAGTACATAATACCTTAAACCACTACAAGTGGCATACTGCACTCTAATAAAAGCTGTTACACACTTTTAGCTATAATATAGTGTAATGCTAATAAACAAAAAAAGACGTTATAGACACATAGGTATAGTAGGAAGTCAGGTCTGGGAAACTTATAAAACAATAGTAACTTTTAGTCAACAACCACAAAGGAACAAAGTCAGCAACTGTACAAGAGCAACATTACTGCTGGGAAAGCTTTATGAAACTTGAGAAACACGTATAGAGTGTTAAATATATTATTAACGTACTCCCTCTGAACCACAGTACAGTTTTTTAAAAAAATTACATTTAGCCACAATTTTAACAGAAGAATCAAATAGTAATCCATAAATATGTAGTAACAACTTAGGTCCTATATTCTGACAGGATTTAAGTGGTAATGTTTCAACTGAGATCAGAACAGTCAAGCATGATTCCAACTGTAGCAAAAGACTTTTGGCTCGGATGCTATGACTAAAATAAATTAATGCCATTTCCACATTTATGTGTTAAACCACTGCACATTAGAGTATGCCCTGAATTACTAGTAACCCTACCCTACAGGGTCATGTCAACCCACTTTACATGAAGAAACAGGGGTTAGAAAGTTGCCTGAAGTTACAGATCTAGTTAGTGTTGAAAATAGACTTTTTGGGGAAGGTGGAACACACCTCATCAACAAGGGTACCTGAATAATGAACATTTGTATACCTAACCCTGAATTTTACCCCACATCATTAAAATACAAAATTGAAAGTTAAAACAAGACTTATTTTTGGTCTTTGATTTGGATGAAAATCATAACGTGGGGCCCAGGAAGACTGTATTCTCATGATCTGTTGGATGTGGGAACTGGAGTCTGGATAATCTCTAAAGACTCCTTATACTTTTACATTTAAGGGACATTTATTAGGCTTTAGTGATTAAGACATGATGATGTGAATGGTGTTTCCATGTTCCAAGTTCCTTTCTAAGCACAGAGGTAAGGAGTGCTCCATCATTTACAGGACATGCTAAGAACTCGGATGAACTGCATCTTTGTGAGTTTTAGTACCATGAAATCTCTGAAATTACTTTGTCTAAGTTTTGTCTAAATGCCATTAGAAAAATGTTTGAACAAAGTTTCTACTTATTCTCTCCCTTTTAAGTCAAGAATAAATACAGTAGTAATGAGCTAAATAACCTAAACTGTCTCTTTGTTTTGTGCATACATATTAAAAATAAACAGAAAGCTTCAAATCTCATATCTATGACATATTATTCACAGCATTAGAAACCATTTCTCCCCAAGGTCTAAATTCACATTTCATAAGGACGTTGCTGCTAAACTTAAACTACTAGATGCAGAAAACATGATCTACTTTGTAACTGAAAGTATTTTATGGCTTTTTCCTTGTTTAAAGTATCTTATATACTTTTTTGCAACCTTCAGAGACCATAGCTTTTATTGACATACATATGTTCTATTTTGGGGGGACATCAATTACAAATAACTGTACCATGACTAAATTATGAAGCCCATTGTGTAAACATCTTTGGAGATTTGAGGGCACAATAAAATAAATGGGGGAAAAAGGAGGCAATTTGGAGAAATGAGAGAAAAATTCTAATAGTGGTTACTTCTTAAGAAAAGGAGGAACAAGGCTGTAACAAAGTCCACTTGGTTTATGTTGATTGACATGCTGCATTTTTGTTCACACAACACCTTGAACCAGATGTCTAGAAGATAATGTTATTCATTTCCAGTCTGTTCAGTACTTGATTTTAGGACCTCTGTCATTCTCAACATGAGGTTATCAAGTCACAGGACTTTTAACAGATGATACCCCTACTATTCACCATTTACTTCTCCATGATCTTTACCACAACTCAACATTTGTCAGCTTTTTTCTGAACCACAATTAAAAAAAAAAAGCTTTTAGGAGACTAGTTTGGGTAAAAAGAAATAATAAAACTGGGATTAAAAACTCAAGAACTAAAATTCAGAGCACATTAAACTACGATCTGCAATACTAATTAATGTCTGGGAAACTGCTGTACTGTTCTCTCCATGTGGTGAACAGCATGTAAAGTGATGTACTGTGAACCTTCCTTGGAAGAGTGAAAATGGGATCTCAGAATAGGATCAAGTTAGTTCCTTACACTTAGCAAATCTTAGGGTCATTTTCCAGACAAAAGAGGTACTCCATTTTATGTATACTGTGCTTCACAGTTTATTATTCTTTCCAACAGGCTAACTTAAAAATCTATGAATCTTTTTCTAGGTTTAAGCTTAGTTAAATCTGAAAATTAGCATCTATTTTGGCTGAAAACTCATTATTTGCTAAACATCAGCGTTCCAGTATAGTATTTCGAAGTTAGTAAATGATGCGAACTGACTTAATGATTAGTTGCTTTAATATTTACTGCTACATGTCCCTATTTCCTCAAATTCTTTAGATGTCACATATTAATTTGGTTAATGGGAGTGAGAGAACAGGTATCTATTTTCAACAGATAATTTTGTCGTCCTCTGAGAGTCTTGGAAAATGATTAGGATCAGGATAATTGGGCTTTTTACTATACAAAATGCTTTCAGAGTCTTCGTATTTAGTCCACATAAAAACACGGAGGATCACCCAGCAAGATGGAACTGGCACTTTTTAAAATGGCATTGGCATATAACTTTAACCTATTTGCAATTCTTTATTTAGTAGCTTTCCAGCACGTGTGATCTATTGCCTGCATAACTAACTTCCCAGGGCCAGATACATTAGGTTTTACTAAACAAAGCTCACTGCTAGTTTTACAAAAAAGACAACATAGTTCTGAAATTTCATATGTGATATGAGAGTTAGTGAGGTAATGCGTTATTTATTTTGTTCATAAATTCTTGCAGAGTTTTTAAATACAGTCCAACATTTTGAGGATATTCTTTTGACTAAATGCTTTTTTCTTAGTTCTTTTATGGGGTATTTTCAAAATGAAACAGCATTACTGCCCTTTTCTTAAAAAATATAGCACAGGCTTACTTTTTAAAGGTAGCAAATACAGAAATAAGCTAAAATCTTTTTGGTTCTAAAAAAAATGTGACCCTAATATACATGCAGTTTTATAGCCTTCTCAGTTTCTAAGAATATAAATCTCTATCATCATTTTTAATAGCTGTACAGCATTTTATTCTATGGAGAGATCCAATCTTTGACTGGCAGAAATTTGAGATTTTTTTCAGTGGCTATATTGCTAAAGATGCTATGGTGATAAATGTTTGTGTAAATACTCCAGAGTCCTTGGCTCATAGCCTCTAAATGCTGCTTCTCAGAATACTACAAAGAACTTACAAATTTCTAACTTGCAAATTGTTAAATTAACTCATTTTCAAATGAACTTGACAAGGTTTTCAGTTATTTTGTTATTTTTAAAATTTTCTTATTTTGAGTTGGCGTTTCACTCTGTTGCCCAGGCTGAAGCACAGTGGTACAATCACAGTTCACCAGCTTCTTCCACCTCCTGGGCCCACAACATCCTCTTGCCTCAGCCTCCTAGGTAGCTGGGACTACAGGTGTGTGCTGCCATGCTTTTTTTTTTTTACTTTGTAGAGACAAGGTCTTGCTATGTTGCCCAGGCTGGTATTTTTTGTCAGCATCTCACCTGGTTGCCCAGTCTGGTACGGTAGCATAATCACAGCTCACCACAACCTCGACCTCCTGGGTTCAGGTGATCCTCCTCCTCAGGCTCCCTAGTAGCAGGGACTACAGGTGTGCACCACTATACCCAGCTAATTTTTTTAGGAATGATGTCTCGCTATATTGCCTAGGTTGTTTTCAAATTTTAAAATTCCTGGGCCTGTGCAATCTTACTGCCTTAGCCTCCTGAAGTGCTGGGATTACAGGCATAAGTTATTGTGCTGGACCCTGCCACGGTTTTAAAATTCTTGACTTTCACAAAGATTCGTGGTTCTGGGTAACAGAGAGACTAGAAGATTCAATTTGTGAAACAGAAACTTAAACTAATTACAGTTTACCTTGAGATGGTCCTTCCCTCTATATTTGGTAGTCATCCTTCCAAGTGGAATGGACTGTCTTATGGACACCAGAGATTCCTGAGTCTGAAACAAAGATTTCTTGAGAATATGCTCAAAACGGTAAGGTCTGATGAGCATAACAGGCTAGTCCCTAAAACAAGTGTTTGTTGTTCATTCACTGAACATTTCAAGTTTAGAATAAAGCAGCAACAAAAATGACAAACATCCTTCCCTTTCTTCCCCTCCTGTCGTGTGCTTGCCACTGCCCTTTTCTTATCATTCCTTAATCGTCTTTGAACACTCCTTAAAAAAAAAGACTCCTTTAGAAAAATGGGAGAAATCAAGAGACGTGAAATGAGATTTATGCATTTTAGGTCAAGTAAAATAGAGTCAATACTTATAGCTTTATCTGATGAAATGTCTTTTGTTAAGTTTAGAGGCAATCCCAGCATAGATTATGCTTTCTTACACTTCTTTCTCAAATATCTATATAAATTGCATTATTCAGAAGATTTCATAATGTTTTGTTTTCATAACAATTTTAGGTCATTTTATAAATGAGGAAACACTGAATAATTGATTCTAAGATTACTGTCAGTTAACTGTAGTGCTCAATTCAAATTATGGAATCTTAAAAGTCTTGACTGGTATTCTATTAAGCAATTTTCAAGTCAAGAAACAGTGCCTCAGGTTGGGTAGTGCAGGCAGTCAGTTTCCAGGAGTAATGATGGAAGAGAAGAATATTCCATTGCATGGTGCATATTTGGGGGAGTCAGTGAGGTCAACTACCCTGGCATGTTCTTCTAATTCTCACGTCAGGTTTAAGAGGATAACAGTGATCTTGTTTCACTTGTCCAAAATTACAGGGCAAAAGAATCTATATCCTCAAATACACATCTGTGACCTACTAAAAGTTGAGATTAGTTGGACTAATTTTAGTTCAGTTTTAATTTAGCTCTCAATTACAGAATGACAGTGAGAGATTAATGAACTGACGGGGGAGAAGCTTGCTATACCTCTCTTTATGTCATCTTTTTAAGTAGCTATAAAGACCAAGAAGGGAAAACACTTATATGCATATCAGATACAGATACTCTGAATCTTAGGTGCTACAGTGCCTAGGACAGCAACTTTCCTCCCCTACTTTGCAATACAGAGATTACTATTTCTTCGTTTCTACCCATAAGGCCTCTGACAGGCTTTCTACAATTTGTTACATTCCCAGAGAAATGAAGGTTTCTTGGTGACAGAACTGGACAATAAAGTGAAGGGCTAAAGGCAATGAAACTTCCTGGAACATTCAAACATTGGCTTTAGCTATTAGGTTACTCTATATAGTACAGTGTCAATTAAAACCATCAAGTTTTGCTATTGCTCGCTTCAAAATTAGGCTTAAAACAATTTGGATGCAGGAAATAGTCTACAAGAGGGTCTTATTTTGTCTATTGGATTTGCTGCACGCCATCTGCTGGTCATTTGGACACAGTGTAGGGCAGATTGTTTTTTAAAGTTTTCAATGCTGTTTCTGCCTAAAGTTTTTGAAAAAATAGTTATTTTTTAAAACTGCTAGAATGTAATTGAACTTTGAAGAGAACATTAGACAGAATGTTGAACAACCAATTAAACTAGCTCATATCATTATGAAATTTTTTGAAGTTTACTGGAATTGTATAATGTCTTTTCTTTTATGACAATGTTGGCTTTGGGTATTAATGAATTCTTCATTCCTGAATTCCAATCATCAATGTTAAAAATAGTTATTTGCCTGGGCATGGTGGCTAACGCCCGTAATCCCAGCACTTTGGGAAGCCCACTTGAGCCCAGGATATCAAGAGCAGCCCGGACAACAGTGAGACCTTGTTTCTACAAAAAAAAATTTAAAAATTACCCAGTCATGGTGGCACACACCAGTAATCCCAGCTACTCAGGAGGCTGAGGGTAAAGACTGCCTGTGCCTAGGAGCTCAAGGCTGTAGTGAGCCGTGATTGTGCCACTGTACTCCAACCTGGGTGAGGGTAAAACTGACTCAACCACCACAAAAAAGTTCTTTTTATCCTGATTTTTTTTATTGTAGCACTTTGAATTTTGGCATTTTGTATACTTTTTTTTTTTGAGGTGGAGTCCTACTCTCTTGCCCAGGCTGGAGTACAGTGGCACACTCACGGCCACTGCAGACTTGACTTTCTGGGCTCAGGCAATCCTTCCGCCTCAGCCTTCCAAGTAGCTGTAACTACAGGACTGCGCTACCACACCTGGCTAATTTTTTGATTTATTATAGAGACGAGGTCTTAACAAGTTGCCCAGGGTGGTCTTGAAGCCCTGAGCTCAGGCAATCTCCTCGCCTCGGTCTCCCAAAGTGCTGGGATCACAGGCTTGAGCTACTGCACCCAGCCTTGCACATTTGTTAGAAAGAACTGCACACTGTCTTCAACTGTGCCCATTCAACTGACTGACAAGTTAAAAAGAAATAAGAGTTTTCTTTTTCTTTCTTTTCTAACTCTGTATCACCTAAAATAACATCAGTTTCGTGGGACTTCTCTGGTTTCATAAAAACACACACTCTGAAAACATGACTGTCAACTCTTGACCAACGAATGGATCATAACTTAGTTCTAAAGTTTCCATTCTGTGAAGTCCTACCACCTCCCCCACCAAAAGGTCAGCTTAACCTGTACCCAATAGCAGGGCTGCTGACAGCACAGCCAAGTCAGGAGTGGATCTGTAGTCAGAGAATAGTGAAGGTCAAGACAGTTACATGAAAGAATTTTGTGGTCATTGCCATTTTCCTTGCCCATTACTGTGAGTTTATTTATCAATAAAAATATACTCAAAGCATCATGAGTCTCATATGGGATTTTCACTAATTATAAGAAGTCCAAAACATAAAGTGAGCAACGGACAACTAATGAGAAGTAATCATCAGCCTACTTGTAGGCTGTGGTCTATCAAAAAGGCTGTACGGTGTTGTCTGAGAGCCCCTTCATCCCTTTTCACTGTTTTTACACCCTGGCTGCCTTTGATGCTGGTGATTGGGTGGGGAAGGGGGTAGGTTCATGCAGATTGCCAGATCAAATGTCTAGTTTATCGGGTCCTTATGCTTGTCTGTTCTGAATCCCTAAAAGGCCAATTTCTATCCTTCATCATTTGCAAGGTTATGTTCCACCTTCGTTTCTGCAAATAACTATTGGCCAGAGGACATGATGGCTATTGGGTATCAAGAATTCGAATTCCTGTCCCCACAACAAAAGCCTGTGCATCCCGGCTCTCATCTTAACCTCCTTCCCTGCTGTCTCAGAGGAAGAACTGGCATTCCTGTTACCTATGTTCCAGTCCCACTTCCTCCTGTGTCTCCAGGGCTCTAACTCCACCATCCCCTCTTCTATCTCCAACCTCCCACTCTTCTGGGTCTTCCTCCTCTGGGCAACCATGATTATTTTTCTCCACTCAAAAAGCCAAAAACGAATTTCCTAAGACGACTGCCCTCTACCAATCTCCCTTCCAGGTATTATACAATCTCATTCCTTTCACTTATGCATCTTTTTCTAGAGTTACTTCTCATTCCATCTTCAAAACCAAGTAGTCTGCTTTTGTTCCTTTCTCCATGGAAACTGATCTGCCTATAAGGGTCACCAATCTTTCCCCTTACTGAATCTCTCTGAAGCATTTTGATGTGTTCTTGAAACTCTGTTCCTTCTCATTCTCCTTTAATAGCTGCTTGGTTTCCATTCATCTATTCATCCTTGGTAGTCTTTGTTTCCTGGATAGCATAATTCATACCCAAAGCTTCTATTATAAGTATCCACTATGGCTTTCCCATCTCCAGCTTACACCTACATATTCCACTGCTACTGTCCACCTTTGACCCCTCTATCCACAATTAGTCTAAACTCACCTGATACTGTATAAAAACAAATCCTTCCCTTCCCAAACTGCTGTTCCACCTGGATTTCCTGTTTGTTTTTTTTTCAGAAAACACTGTTATCTACTAAGCAATTTACTTCAGAAATCTGGCTGTAGTGGACTCTGCCCTTTTCCTCATGCTTCTCATCAACTCAGTACCCACATCCTGCTATCTGAAACGAGCATTTCTTTTATATAACCTCTCTCCAAGGCCACAGTTCAGACCATCACGCCCTGTCATGTGACCTCCTTGCTTCTAGCGCAGTAGTTCTCAAAATGTGGTCCCCTCAACAGTGCCATTAGCATCACCTGGTAACTTATTAGAAATGCCAATTCTCAGGCTGTCCCTGACCTACTGAATCAGAAATTCTAGGGTGGAGTTCAGTAATCTGTGTTTTAATCAATTCTGTAGAAGAGACTCTGAAGATAAAGTCTGAGAATCAGTTTCAGTCTATTTTCCACTAATTCATTCTCTATACTCTTAAAACAGTCATCTTGAAAAAAGATTTTAAAAAAAAGCAAAAAACATAAAACAAATCTGGTTGTGTTCCTGCTTTGCTTAGAAGCCTTTAGTGACATTTGGGACTAGAGTGTAAAATCTAATTTTCTTAGTACAACAGAAAAAACCCACCACACTCTAATTCCAGTTTTCAGAAAGTCAAGCACTGTAAATCACTTTAGAAAGAATGCACTGTCATTAAAGGATGAGCTGTGGAATCACACTGCCTGGCTTTGAATCTCCACTTTACCACTTTACAACTGGCATTGTGGCTCTGTATCTTACTATGTCTCAGTTCTATCTTCTGTAAAATTAGAATAATGAACTCGGTGTCACAAGCCTGTTGTGCAGTTAGCACAATACTTGGCAGTTAGTTTGGGCTCAATGATTGTTAGCTATTAACATTCTGATTATTTCAAAGGGTAAAAAACATTACTGGAGTTAACATGGAGTACCAAGAACAAGAGAGGAATGGAATGAATGCCCCAGACTAAGGAAAGTGGTCCCAACAGAGGAGACCCTACTTCTCTGAGCAGTTTGTTAATTAAATATGAAGAAAAATGCCCAGATTCTCAAGAAAGAGATTTTAGGTCTTTGGGGGATATTTTGATCAAGGCAGGGCGAATCCGGTAATCAGATTCTATGATGTCATAGGACAGACAGCAGTCAAGGTCCAGGAAAGCTGTGAAGGAAATTGGAAAACTAAGATACAGAGCAAAGCAGGAAACACAGGGTGAATAATTCCATGTTTTTCTGATAACAGTTAATAAAGCTAGAGTTGCCAAGTGATTAAACGTGGGAGTCCTAGTACAACTGAGACTTAGTTTGCATTTTCAGAAATGTTGTCAGTTATCTAAGAGCAAAAGCTTTGAGTAATGATGGGAATCAAGTTCTAATCTCCATTACACATTAGTTATGATCTTAAACAAATTACTTCTTTTCTGCCTTCATATTGTTATCTGTAATAGGGGGTCACATTATGAAGATTATCATATATGTTCATAGCTTAGTACAGAGCCTAGTATGCAGGAAGCATTTAATATATGACAGCAATTATTATTATTGGAAGTATATTATCTTTAATACAAATCATATATAGAAATAGGCACCACTGGAGACTCCTAAGTTGTTCAAAGTAGCTATATATCATCATCAAATATTATGACTAATGTTATAACTTATAAAACTACAAAATATTGTAAAGACATCCAAATACAGTCACGTCTTCAGTGTTCACATCATTTGGGGTTTATCAATTTTTCATTTCAAATATATGTGAGATTAATTTTATTCAAATGCTCACTTAGTGTCTGCTAAACACCAGCAAGACTATTAGGCTCAGGGGAGGAACGATCAAGATGGGGAAGAACACAGGTTTGGGAAGAGAAAGGGACAATCCTAGTAAGACAAGACTCAGTGCTACATAGGAGCAGACCCACACAAAACCCTACCTAGCTTAAAAGTCTTTAACAAGTTTTTCAAAACCCTACTTCTGGTTTTCTCCTCTATCTTCCTCTGAATTAGTCCCGCTCCAATTTTACTTACTCCATCTTTAGTTACAACAGGGAGTCAAGATCTATAAAAACCAGTGACTGCCACCCACTTTAGCAGAAGGTAACAGCCACTTGTTTTGTTTCTTTGCTGTATTCCAAGGGCAAAGCACAAGTAGAGAATCTTGCTCCTTTTGTTCCACACAGGGCAGCTTCTTCTTGTGCTTCAGCTCTGGTGCAGATGTCACCTCCTTAGAAGCCTTTCTCTGAGTACTCATCTGAGGATTCTTCCCTCTCCCTCCCCCATTATTCTCTAGGCCTTCTTCAAAGCCCTACCTTGGTGGTGAATGCTGTGATGTGATGTGCCTCCCCTATCCCTTAGAAATGAAAAACTTTTTCCCCAGCTCCTGGGAGTGTTGAGGCAGCCCTCAGCTGCCAGCCCCCCTCCAGGATCCACTTGGCTGAAGCTATGACCTTTTTGGGGCAGCAGGCATCCAATGGCTGATCAATGCAGGGGTACAAAAGCCCAACCTTTCCTCAACTTTGAAAGGCCAACCTAGCACCAGACTTCCCATGACTGGTAGAGGCCTTCCTTGGGACTGCACCACGGCTCAGCTTTTTCTACCTGACTAACCTTGTTTGCTTTCTTCCTTGATAGTGATCCAAAAGTCCTCTCTGATTAATGTCCTGCCCTCAAATCTCTTCAGATTCTGCTTCCCAGGAAACCTAGGACAAACTAGAAACACATTGTTCATCATCAGCATTAAGGAACCCCTGGGCACCTGTGGAGGTTTGGTTCAAGGGGCCTCCAGAGGATGCCAGAAGCTCAAGTCCCTTATATAAAATGGTACATAGTATTTGCATGTAACCTATGCACATCCTTCTGTATGGTTTAATCTAGATTACTTATAATACCTAATGCTGTATAAATGTTATGTAAATGACTGTTATACTGTATTGTTCAGCAAATAATCACAAGAAAAAAGTCTATTTGTTCAGTACAGATGAAACTGTCCATTTTTTTTTCCTTTTCAGAATATTTTCCACCCATGGTTGGTGGAATACACAGTTGTGGAACTCCCAGACAGGGAAAGTTGACTATGCTTGCTTATTTTCTATTTAACTTTTTAGGAAAATATAGAGATGGAGTATCACTATGTTGCCCAGGCTGGTCTCGAACACTTGGCCTCAAGTGATCCTACCACCTTGGCCTCTCAAAGTGATGGATTACAGGCATGAGCCACCATATTCAGCCTATACTTGATTAATGTTTCTTTCCCCACGACTGGCATATACGCTCCATGTAGTTGGAACCCTGCCTGTCTTGGTCACTGCTGTATGTACAAACTCATCTCATCACCACATGTATGTGTATATATAAAGTAGTATATATAAGTAAAAATACAGGGGTGCTAAAAAAAATACACATTTTAAGTATGACCCACTCAAAAGATGATATTAATCAAATGAATGCTAGCATCTCCATGAGATAGGCAGGACAAAGAAAATGAGGGAAGCACGGTCGAGTGAACTTCATACTACTCATTGCTATTATAATTCAATTCAACTTTGAAAAGCAAAAATAGATAACATCTCTTAAAATGTGCATACATGTTTTGAGCACCATATGCATATATGCTTCAGCTCTGGTACAGATGGCACCTCCTCAGAAGTCTTTCTCTGAGCACTCATCTGACATTTCTTCCCTCTCCTTCTCCCATTATTCTCCAGCCCTTCTGCAAAGTCCTACTTTGGTGGTGAATGCTGTCATGTGCCTCCCTGATCCCTTAGGAATGAAAGACATTCCGCCATGTTTCTACACACACACACACACACACACACGTGTATATATACACGTATATATGTATGTGTGTGTGTGTAGGCGTTAATGTATCATCTGACGATGCTGACGAATGAATGAAAACTGTCAACCTGAGAGCCTCCGAGACAGCGACAAGTTCTGGGCAGGGTACCACCCGGGAGGAGGATGGACGTGACCCCTGGAGGTCATCCCTCGAACGTCACGGGCCCCGTCTCTGCACTCACAGGTGCAGGGCCGCGCGGTGCAGCGAGCCAGACGCCCGGATCCCCGGCGGGCGACCCCGCCTCCCGGCAGCCTCGGGCACCCTGCGCACGTGTGCACCCTCCTTCCAGACGGACGCGGCGTGCGGCGTCCCTCCCGAGGAGGGGCAGCGACCAAGAAGCCACAGGTGGCGGCGCAGGGCTCTCGGCCCATCCACTCCACGGGAGGGCACGCAACTCTCCCCGCCGTACCCACGGTCCCGGGCGACCTCCGTTCCAGCGGCAAGCGCTTACCGCCCATCGCTAGGCCACAGGTGAGACTCTGGCCTCCTGCAAGTCCCCGCCCCCAAATATCCTTCAGTGAGGACGCCGGCGACCTCCGGGAGGGGAAAAGGCGGAGGATAACTACAAGTCCCTTCCCCTCTCTTTGGCCGGACAGAAAGCTGGCTTCTCCACCGGAGGTTCCAGCGTTCTCACCTGCCCACCAACCGCCGCGCCTCCCCAGGCAGCCGCCGCCCCCAGCAGGCTGTAGAGGCCGAACCGCCCGCCGCTGCCGCCGCCGATTCCGGGCTACTTACGTCCCGCGTGGGGGCACGGAGCATGCGCAGCTCGGCGGTCGGCGTCGAACCCGTTCGGTATCCACTTCTCCGGGTTTTGGGTGAAGTTCTTAGTCCACCCAAGCGGTCGCGGTCGCAGAAGGGAAAGCGGGGGGGGGGGGGGGCGTGCAGAGTTCCTGCAACGTCTGTCTCGGCAGATGGTTGAAATGGAAAATTGAAAGTAACACTTAAATAGCAGTGTCAAAAAGGCACAGCTTCTGCCTTTTGGGGCGCGCTTAAAATGTATTTACTGAAGGAATGATAAAGTCCGCCGTTTTTGGCTTTTCGGCCTCCGTGATTTGACCATTCACAAAGCGCTCGATTCTATCGCTCAGCGCCAATACCCCACCTCTCTACGGGGCTGCCTCAAAAACCAGGAGAAATGAATCAAACAGCCATAATTTACCTGGATTGGATTGAGAACAGACATGCGCAGTGATAGTTGCCTGCAACTAAGACCGCTGCCTTCAGCTCTGCCTGTGAAGGCTTAAGAGAAGCTGTTAGGTTGTATGCTTTTTTTTTTTTTTTTTAACTCGGTGCTCTTTACACCTTAGATAACTTCCACGTCATCTCCTCTTCTTACTTTCTGATTCTAGGGGAAAAAAACTTTTATTCTCTTATAAGTAAAAAAAAAAAAAATAGGACGTTACGTTTAAACATGGCAATTTTAATTAAAGTGTATTCGGAATTGTGAAAGCCACCTTTTACACTCCAACCTGTTCTTTCATCTTTGTGTTGAAAATTTTCCAGTGGCAAGAAAACATGCTACAAAAATGCGGTGCTTTCTTCCGACCGCCGGCGATCTAGCACCGCGGGCAACCGTGGTTTGCCATCTGCCAATCATATTCACGGCGGTTCCAATCTTTAAATGCCTACCTCTGCTGCCATATTTGTTTAGGGCCCGCCTCGAAGGTGGCGAAAGTAGGCGTGGACGCCATTTTTCTTTTGGGCATATTCCTCGCGCTCTCCTGGCCTTCGCCCAGTGTTTCACCGCCATCTTAAATCCTGGCTGTGGCTTCACGCCGACTGCGAAGCTGCCCCGATCATCTTGTGTTTGGGCGGCGGCTGTGATCCCAGGCGCGCGGGAGACCCTGGGAAGGGGGAAGTAAACCGGAAACTAGCATCCCAAAGCTTCTGAAGGTTGGCTGCAGAGCCTGCTGCCTCTTTAGTCTGACTTTACCCAGCCAGACACCCCTCCGCCAGTGACCCTGGACAGTCACAAAACATATAAAAGTCCGAGCCCAAACCCTGCCACCATCTAGGTAAGAACATGGAGCTTCTGACAACCTAAGGCGTTCCTCGACCTGAACTGAAACTGCCCCTCTCCTCCCCCCTGTTGTTTTGCTGTGATTTTTGAGACTTTTCCGTATCCTTCTCCCTGTATTTTCACCTCTCTTCATTGTTTTAGAAAAGCCAAAAAGTTGTTAAGCATCATGGTGCAAGGGAGCATGGGTTTTAAAGTGGGAATATTGTTCAGGATTTTTTTTTTTTAAGGACAAAAGGGATGGGTCAGGTATTTGTATCAAATTATGGTTGCCTGTATCCATGTGTACAAATATAGTCCTCCTTCCAGACGTTTTTGATGCAAATCCAGATTGTTTGGATGTACTTTTCATTCATTTTATTCAGACTTGTGCTAGGCCATAGGATTCAGCAGTTAACTAAAAAAACCCTTTCTTGGAGCTTACATTCTATTAACGTGACATTTCCTAGATTGGCAAAAGTAACACAGTATTCTTTGGTTGTTAGCACTGCTGTACTATGCAAACAGGTATTCTTCCCCCAGCCCTCAATTTTATTTTTAAGTTTTTAATTTTATTTATGTATTGCCTGAACTAGGAATTAATTGTACTGACATTTACTTCTTGGGTCCTAGACATAACAATATCTGTAAGTCAATTGACAAATGTTACAACTGATATTTCAGTTGTCTAGGGCCTTGTTGCTCAAGTGTGATCTGTCTTCCAGCAGCATCAGCATCCCCTGGGTATTTGTTGGTACTGCAATCTCAAGCCTCATCCCAGAGCTGCTGAGTCAGAATTATCCTCCAGAAGTGCACCTTAAAGTTCAGAGAACGTGGTTTCAGAGCATGGGCTAAAGATACAGCCTGTCTTTTTTCAAGCTGTGCATATCCAGATTCACAATGAATTATCAGTTTATTACATGTTTTAAATGCAGTGGATACTTGGAATACTTTTCTGTGCTTTTAGTCCATCGACTTGATGTCATGATGCCAATTTAGCATTCCAAAAGTTGAAAGATTTTTTTTCATTCCAGTGTTTTTCTTTGGTCTGTGTGTTTGTTTTGAGTCAGGGTCTCACTCTTGCCCATGCTGGAGAGCAGTGGCATGATCACGACAGCCTCGACCTTCTGTGCTCCAGTGATCCTTCCACCTCAGCATCCTGAGTAGCTGGGACTATAGGCACGCACCATCATGCTTTCAGCTAATTTTTTAAATTTCTTTTTTTTTTTGGTGTTGGAGTCTCATTCTGTTGCCTAGGCTGGAGTGCAACAGTGCAGTGGCACGCTCACGGTCACCACAGCTTCCACCTGCTGGGCTCAGGTGATTTTTCCGCCTCAACCATCCAAGTAGCTGGAACCACAGGCGCGTACCACTACGCCTGGCTAATTTTTTGATTTATTGTAGAGATGAGGTCTCGCCATGTTGCTCAGGCTGGTCTCGAACCCCTGAGCTCAGGCAATCCTCTTGCCTCGGCCTCCCAAAGTGATGGGATTATAGGCGTGAGCCACTGGGCCTAGTTTTTTTTTTTTTGTAGAGTCAAGGTCTCACTATATTGCCTAGGCTCGTCCTGAACTCCTTGGCTCAAGCAGTCCCCCTACTTTGACCTCCTAAAGTGCTGGGATTACAGGCGTGAGCCACTGCACCTGGCCTTCCAGTGTACTAATGTTATGACAATATAACAAAGTAAAGGTGACTAAGAAACAGTAGTTATAATCAGAGGATGTCTTGGGTTACCAAGTGGATCGATTATATGCTGTCTGTTTGCACTCTCAGTGTTACAGTGATTCTGCTTAATAGACTGAGCACACTGTATATCAGGCACAGGCCCAGTAATTGCATATCTGATCTCATGTAATCCTCACAGGATCCATGAGGTAGAAACTATTGTTATTATGCCACTTCATGGATCAGAAAACCAGAGACTTAAGGAAATTGAATGACTTATCAGAGAGTGTTCGAAGAGGCAGTGAACATGACTGTACCTGGTGTGGGTGCCCCTGTGGTAAATGAAAAAAGTTGCCTCTGAGTGAAGCAGTCCATGCAGAGCCTGGTAGGGATTTTGTGTGGGCACAGCTGTAAGGAGAGGCTCAGCTCATGGGTCAACTGGCTGGGTTGAGGATATAGGGCGACTGGAAAGGTAGGAGTATTCCATGGTATTAAACTTGGTAGAGGATTTCAAAGTTTGACCTACACTTAATGACAAAGGAAAGAGAAAGGGGAAAAAAAGTCCTGTTTTTCTTGTCACTTGTGTTATCGTCTTTCATTATTGAAGCTTGTTTTGGTTTTATTTTTTATAAGCCAATTTTGGCGTTCAAAATGATTATATAAATAATAGCAAAAACTGATTCTTTTTTACATTGAAGTTACCTTTTCAGACTTTATCTAATTTGACACCAGTAAGACCTTTGCTCATTTGACATTTTTCCTTGCTCTTTTGTTAAAGTTTGTGATTTCTTCCTTGATAATTTTTTTCTCTTGGTGATAAAATTAGTGCATGTTGGGGGCAGAGGAGGGCAGCCGTGAAAAGATTTTTCATCCTTGAATTCTAGTTGTAACTTCAGATGTTCTAGAACCATGTTGTGTTCTGTTTCTGCTCCCATATCTAATGAAAGGTTTTAAAGATGATAAAAAGAAGCACAATGATTTTCTAGATAAAATTTGGAATCTGAAGATTAGAAGCCTAAAGTTAATTTCTGGTCTTTTTAGTCGGAGTAACTACTTTCGTTTGTGACACAAGCCAGCAACACTAAAAGGAAGACAAATGTGAATTTCAGAGTGCCTTAGATTTTCCCACAGAATAATCTGAAGGGTCACTGACTTTCTTTATTAGAGTTTATCTCTGCTTTGTATTTAAATGACAGGACAATCATGTGATATGTTTAATCTACTTCCATTCCCTCCCAAAATTAATTTTTTAAGGATCTTAGACTCTTTCCCTCTCAACTAAAAGCACACATAAACACACATATTTTTGGTGGGGTCATACACTATCAAAGTCTCCTCTTTGTGAACGAATGTTTGTTTCCAGGCCAGAGAGAATGGGCTCAGTAGAAAATGAGACATTATTTCTAAGATTTATAATTTACTTTAGCTTCTCATCATGCTTATATAGCTTTTATGTTTTCAGATATTTGGAAAATTGACCCTGGATTGTCCTGTTTTCTTTAAAACAAGCAACACAGTAAGAATGCCATTTAATTTAGACTTGAACTGACAGGTCTAGTAGCAAAGACTTTTTAACATTTATGTTTTAAACCCTAGACACTAAGCTTACTGCTTCTCCTGAAAGCAACGTTGAGGGACTAGGAAGTCATTTTTTAGTATGCATAGTTGCCTTTGTGTTTGTATAAGTGTGTGCACATTTGCTTTCTTTCTTTTTTTTTTTTTTTTTGAGGCAGGGTCTCACTGTTACCCACGCTGGAGTATAGTGGCATGATCATATAGCTCAGAAGTCTTCAATCTTTTTGGGTTCAGGGACTGGTTTCATGGAAGACAGTTTTTCCACGGACTGGGGGCGGGTGGTGAAGGGATGACTCAAGTGCATAACGTTTATTGTGCACTTTATTTCTGTTATAATTATATTATAATATATAATGAAATAATTATACAACTCACTGTTAAAAAAAGAAGCGCAGATGGAAGTGGTAAATAAAATAATGAGTGGGTCACACGCAGACTAAAACAAGTGTTGAATTCTGACTTAGAGCCTGCCCCCAGATGCAGCTGTACAATGGAAGTACATCAACTCACTTGCCACTCACTGATAGGGTTTTGATATGTGTCTTCAAGCAAGTGATATATTAGGGTCTCTGTGCAATAAAATCTCACTGCTAATGTTAATCTGCAGTGATTAACATTACTGCAGCCACTCCTCAGTGCTAGCATCACTGCCTCAGCCTCACCTCAGATCATCAGGTATCAGATTCTTATAAGTAGCTTGCGACCTATATCCCTTGCGTGCGCAGTTCACAATAGGGTTCGCACTCCTATGAGAATCTAATGCCACTGATGCTCTGACCTGAAGTGGAGCTCAGGTGGTAATGCAAGTGATGGGGAGCTGCTGTAAATACAGATGAAACTTTGCTTGCTCACCCGCCACTCACGTCCTGCTATGCAGCACAGTTCCTAACAGGCCACAGACTGGTACCAGTCAGTGACCCAGGGGTTGGGGACCCCTAATACAGCTCATTGCAGCCTCAAACTTCTACACTCAAGTAATCCTCCCATCTCAGCTTCCTGAGTACCTGGGACTACAGGCATGCACTACCATGCCCAACTAATCTTTTAAGAATTTTTTTGTAGAGTTGGGATCTCACTATGTTGCTCATGCTGGTCTTAAACTCCTGGGCTTAAGCTGTCCTTCCACCTCAGCCTCCCAAAATGCTGAGATTACAGGCATGAGCTATCATACATAGCTACACATTTGCTTTTTTTATTTTTATTTTTTATTTTTTTGCAGTCAGAGTCTTATCCTGTCACCCAGGCTGGAGTGCAGTGGCACTCTTACAGCCACTGCAACCTAAACCTGCTGGACTCAGGAGATCTTTCCGCTTCAGCCTTCCAAGTAATTGGAACTACAGGCATGTACCACCATGCTCAGCTAATTTTTCTTTTTTAAATTTATTGTAGAGACGAGGTCTTGCCATGTTGCCAAGGCTGGTCTTGAACCCATGGGCTCAGGTAATTCTCTTGCCTCTATCTCCCAAAGTTTTGGGTTTACAGGCTTGAACCACTGTGCCTAGTCACATTTGCTTTTTAATGATCAGTAAAACAAGTTTAGGAAAGCTTCGAGATGATCCCAGATTTAAAACTTAATACAGTGGCCAGTAATGTTTTCCCTTCAAAGACTGTTAGAGTGTCAGTATTTGCAAAGCAAAAGAAACCATCAAGTGAGTGAGGAGACAGTCCACAGAATGAGAAAAAATATTTGCCAACTGTACTTCTCACAAAGGCCTAACATCCAGGATCTGCAAGGAACTCAAGCATGCTGAAAGGAATAAAACAAACAGCCCCATAAAAATGTGGGCAAAAGATATGAATAGACATTTTCAAAAGATAATGTATGAGTAGCCAACAGATAACATGGAAAAATGTTTAACCTCACTAATCTTCAAGGAAATGCAAATCAAAACCACACTGAGATACCACCTAACCCCAGTAAGCATGGCCATCATTAATAACTCAAAAAACAACAGATGCTGGTAAGGATGTGGAGAAAAGGGAATGCTTCTACACTGTTGGTGGGAGTGTAAACTAGTACAACCTCTATGGAAAACAGTGTGATGATTCCTAAAAGATCTAAAAATTGACCTTGCATATGACCCAGCAGTCTCCCTTCTGGGAATAAACCTGGATGAACTTAGATCATTCTGTGAAAAATATACCTGCACATACATGTTTATTACAGCATTTTTCACAATACCAAAAACATGGAACTAACCTTGCTGCCCATCAAAAATAGACTGGATAAAAATATGTGATACGTATACACGATGGAGTATTATGCAGCTATAAAGAAGTACAAAATTATGGACTTTGTAGCAACTTGGATGAATTTAGAGCCTATAATACTGAATGATCTATCACAAAAACAAAGAACTGAGTACCCTGAACATTAATCATAATACTATAAGAAAGGAATTGGCAGCAGCAGGACACTGCCAGGGGATGGAAGGGTGACATAACATCAATAAGGGTGTCTGATCTCAAACCAGGTGAAGTGGGACCAAAGGGAGGCTCAAACTTTACCTGTACAATGACCACCTATCTACTTAATCCTGAATTGCACCCCACATATTTAAAGTTAAAAAAAAAATTTAAAAAAAGAAAAAAGTTATTTTAAAAAGTCAGTATTTTAAGTACAAAAAAGTCAGTATTTTAAGTACAAAAATTTTATGCATTAAAAAAGTCATATTTATGGCATAAACTTCAACCATACCTCTACTCTTTGGTCTGTTATTTTCAATATGAAACATTAGGATCTTCTATGTGTAATATATATATTTATATGAATTACAGCTCTCTCTACTTTGACTACATGATATATATAACTTAAGGGTTATTTACTTAATGAAATAGGTCCAGGGTGCTTTAACCTTTTAAAGATAACTTAATGTGGAATTTAGAATTTAGGGCCGGGCTCGGTGGCTCAGCCTGTAATCCCGCGCCTTTGGGAGGCTGAGGTGAGTGGATTGCCTGAGCCCGCGGGTTCGAGACCCGCCTGGGCAGAGAGACCTCATCTCTACAATAAATCAAAAAATCAGCTGGGCGTGGTAGCGCATGCCTGTAATTCCAGCTACTCGGAAGGCCGAGGCGGAAGGATTGCCGGAGCCCAGCAGGTCGAGGCTGCGGTGGCCGGGAGCGGCCACTGCACTTCAGTTTGGGCAACAGAGTGAGACTTCAACTCAAAAAAAAAAAAAAAAAAAAAGAATTTAGGGACAGTAAAGGTGCATTAGAAAAATGGGTGTAAATCTGAAAAAAGAAAAAAAACAGTCTGATACGGTAATATCAATGGACCCAAGTTAGCAAACTTTTGATGCATACCTATGCCATGCCTCAGTGTTACAGAGGACAGGAACGGACCCTGTCTTCAGGAAGCTTACAGTCAGTCAGATTTAGATGTGATTCAGTGGGCTAAGTGTGAGAAGTGGTGCTGATGTGACCCAGAGAGGGACTGATTCACCCAGGAGCTTATTAAAGGGCTCCAAGGAACAGTGGCATCAGACTTATGTTTTAAACTCAGCTTAGGAGAGAGAGGACATTCGTAGCTCAGCATGTACTGGCGGAAGCAGGGAGGGCTAGAGCTGTGTGTTCAAGGGCACGTGCCCATGAGCTGACTCTATGAGACATTACAGAAGTTGCTTGCACTGTGAGTTGGGGGTGTGGAAAGAGGTACCAACAAAGGGCCTGTGGTGCTGTGGGAAATCCCAGGGAAGAGTTTTGAATAGGGGCCTCCAACTCAAATACCTTCAGTGATGGTTTTGGGGATGGAGAGGGACAGAAATGGAGATGGAAAGTATTTTAAGAGGCTATAATTGTAGGGGACCCTCAGGATAGCCCTCTCTTTGGGATCTGAACCTCCTGGCATCATCATGTGTCTTAGTCTGTTTGTGCTGCTATAACAAAATACCTTAGACTGGTTAACTTATGAACAATAGGAATTTATTGCTCACAGTTCTGGAGAATAGGAAGTCCAAGATTGGTGTACCAGCAGATTCATTGTCTGGTGAGAGTTGTCCTCTGCTTCAAAGATATTGCCTTCTAGTGAGCCCTCACTTATGAAAAGGGGATTAGGGAGCTCAGTTGAACCTCTTTTGTAAGAGCACTGATCCCATTCATGAGGGTGGAACCTTTATAACCTTATCACTTACCAAAGGCCCCACCTGTTAATACTATCACATTGAGTATTAGGTTCCCACATACGGTTTTTAGGAGGGAATACCAATATTCAGATCATAGCACCATGTTAGATTTTTCTTTCTCGTGGGAGGCAGATGGGCCCTCCATGACTGTCATCTGTTCTGTCCCAGATGACAGGCTGTGTGTTCCTGCAGTAAAGGAAGAGAATATGTGCTCTCCACAGATTCTATGCCAAATGGTTTTTCTGTGTTTAGACATCACACTTTGAGAGTTTTACAAAATAATCATGGGGACATGACCCTTCACTCCCCAGAGGAGGTAAGATTCATGATTGGATTTTGCTAATTTGTCAATGTGTAAATCATCAAAGAGAACAGGAAACTCTCCCTCCATAAGACTTGGCTGGAAGACAGACCTTACTCTGGGTACCACATTTGCCCATTTTTCAGCTGGATTGTTTTATTTTGAATACTCATCCTTTGCAGGTTATATGTCATGCAAATAGCTTCTCCTATTTTATTATGCCCCTCCCCCCATTTCTTTATGGTATATTTTGATAAACATAAGTTTTACTTTTTAAAAACCTCTTATTTTTAAATAGTTATAGATGAACAGGAATTTGCAAAAAAGTGTACAGGGAGATCCTGTAAACCCTTCCCTCGGTTTCTCCCAGTTATAACATATTGCATAATTATAGTACAAATATGAAAACCAGAAGATTGACATTGGTTCAGTTCACAGAATTTGTTAGAATTAACATGCATTTCTTTGATTTTATACAGTTGAATCATGTGTGTATATTTATGTAACCAGCTCCACAATCAAGATACAGAATTGTTCCCTTGTTCCATACTTCTTTACAGCCAGATGCCTCTTCCCCTGGCAACCACTCATCTCTTCACTTCTGTAAAGAATAAAGAATAAATATTCTAAGAATATTATATAAATGAAGTGACACATTATGTAACCGTTTGAGATTGCCTTTTGCTTTATTCAGCATATTCCCTTAGATCAGTCCAAGTTGTTGTGTGTGTCAATAGTTTATTCCTTCTTATTGCCAAGTAATATTTCAGGGTATAAATGTCCTGCAGTTTGTTGAGCCATTCACCCATTGAAAATATCTGGCTTGTTTCCACTTTGGGGTTGTTAAGAGTAAAGTTGTTATGAACATTTGCAAACAGGCTTTTACATGAGCCTAAGTTTTCGTTTATCTGGGGTAAATTCTCAGAAGTGCCATTTTTAGGTTGTACAGCATGTGTGTTTAGATTTATAGGAAACTGCCAATCTCTTTTCCAGAGTGGCTGTACCAATTTTACAGTCCCATCAGCAATATATGAGAGATCTATTTTTTCTGTGCCCTCTCTAGCATTTGATGTTATCACTATAGTTGATTTGTCATTTTGGTAGGTGTAGAGTGATATCTCGTGGTGGTTTTATTTTGCGTTTCCTTGATGGCTAATGATGTTGAATATCTTTCCATATGCTTATTTGCCATCTGTATATTCTCTTTCGTGAGATATCTGTTTATGTCTTATGCCTATTTTCTGATTGGATCTTTTTTTACTATTTAATTTGGGGAGTTGTTTGTATATTCTAAATATAAGTTTTTTGTTGGATATGGATTGCAAATATTTTCTCCTAGTTTGTAGAGAAGCTTTAATTTTAATATGGTCAGATCAATCATTCTTTTTCTTTATGATCTGTATTTTTTGTGTTTAGTTAGAAAATTCCTTCCTTATTCTGAAATTATAAAAATATTCTCTAAAAAGTTTTGGTTTTCCACATTTGAGTTTTAAACACATCTGTAATTGATTTTTGTGTGTTGTGTGAGACAGTGGACTAAATTCATTTTTTGCCCAGTACATATAAGCAGTTGTTCAGCTACAGTTTATTGAATGAGTAGTCTCTTTATTTCCCACTAATTTGCAATGCTTTTACTGTCATACCTCATTTCTATGAAATGCATGGTCTTGTTTCTGGCCTGTGGAGTCTGTCTCTTCACCCTGTTTGCCCACCCCTTTGCCAGGACATTATTTATTTGCTGTAGCATTGTGGTTTTGCTATATCTGGCTAGACGAATCTCTTCTTTGATTTTGTTTTTTGTTTGTTTATTTCCCCCTTCTTCTCTAGCAGTGTCTTGGTCCTTTTGTCAGTTTCCATGTTCTAGATTGCGGTTGAAATGGCATTAGATTAGCAGAGCCATTTGAGGAGGTCTTGCACATATCTTATTTAGTCTATTCCTAGTTACTTTTTATTTGTGGGATTCTAGTTTAAATCCCACATTTTTCTACCTGTTTCAAAGAAATTGCTTCTAATGGTTCGTTAATAAGCACACTTGCTACTTTTTTTGTCGATACTTTTATAGATCAAGAAATTCCTTTCTATTCATAGATTTCTGATGTTTTCCCTTATAATTTTTGCCTTTTGAAATGATCATGCTTTTTTTCTACTTCAATTTTTTTAATGTGGTGATTTTTCTAGTATTAATTAATTTTAATACTAGTATTTTATATTTTTGATATTCTAAATCGTAACTAAGATCCATCAACACACTCAATAATATATATGTCAAGGCACTTTGAGCTGTGGGCTCCTACACAGAGCTGCTAAACAGTAGGTTGGTGGGGTTCTCTGTGCTCTTGCAGACTTTCCCTGAACTACCAGAGTGCTGTCTCCGCAGCTCCCTTTCTTATTTCCATCCTTAACCTTAATCATATGGCCCTAGAAAACTAGGGGACAAGGCTAATGTGATGTTTTCCAAGTCTCTATTATATGGTTTTCTGTGGGAAGGCTTTGAAGACTTTCTTTATCTGAAATGACTTTAACAAATATGTAACTCAAGGTCTGTGCAATTGGCGTCCAGCTGTGTTGTGGGCCTTGGTAGAATTCATTTATTTATATTTTGAACACAAATAAGTGTGCCATGATATATGATAAATTAATTCAAACTATAATTTCTTTAACTGTAAAATTTCTTTCTATCTCTCTCTTTCTTTCTTTGATTAGCAGGAGAGAACCACTACACATGTAGCTTTATTTGAAGTCATCCTCTGGGTTGGGAACTTGGGGAGACCTTATCTCTACAATAAATAAAAAAATTGTCCGGATGTGGTGCCGCATGCCTGTAGTTCCAGCTACTTGGAAGGCTGAGGCAGAAGGATCACCTGAGTCCGGCAGGTCGAGGCTGCAGTGGTTGTGAGCATGCCAGCCTGGACCGACAGAGTGAGACTCCTATTAAAAAAAAAAAAAAAATCAAAGGTTTGTATTGTTAGATGAAAATGTAAGCCGGGCTTGGTGGCTCAGCCTGTAATCTCAGAGCTTTGGGAGGCTGAGGTGAGTGGATTGCCTGAGCTCGTGGGTTCGAGACCCGCCTGGGCAACTTGGCAAGACCTCATCTCTACCATAAATAAAAAAAATATTAGCTGGGCGTAGTAGCGCTCGCCTATAGTTCCAGCTACTTGGAAGGCTGAGGCGGAAGGATCCCAGCAGGTTGAGGCTGCGGTGGCCGGGAGCATGCCACTGCACTCCAGCCTGGGCGACAGAGACTCCAACGCCAAAAAAAAAAAGAAGAAGAAAAGAAAAGAAAATGTAACCTTCACTGTAATATGGCTTATTATCTAGCCAATGGAAGATACCATCTAAAAGCCTGACCTCAGCCTTTCATGTGGTCCTCCAGTCCTTTGGGGAAAGAAGGATATATGGGATAACCAGTGTATAATTTAAAAATGCTTTACCTTTGGCTGGTTGGGTACTTGCTAACAAAACTCTGTCCTTCTTTCCCTGTCTAGCTGATGTACTTGAGCATTCTTTAAGTACCCCCACTAAGAGACTTTCTGATTTTTTTTATTTTTATTTTTCAGACAGGGTCTCACTCTGTCACCTAGGCTGAAGTGCAGTGGTATGATCACAGTTCACTACCGCCTCAACCTCCCGGGACCAAGAGATCCTCTTGCCTCAGTCTCCCAAATAGCTGGGACTATAGGTGCACACCACCATGCCTGGTTAATTTTTTAAAAATTTTTTGTAGAGATGAGGTCTCACTATGTTGCCCAGGCTAGTTTCGAACTCCTGATCTCAAAGAATCCTCCCGACTTGGACTCACAAAGTATTGGGATTACAAGTGGGGGCTACCATACCCAACCAGGACTCCCTAAATTCTTAGCAAAATTATTTAAGCCTGGTTGAATATATTTCAGGGAACTGATTTTATGTTTATCAGGCTCAAATAATATAATTTTAAAGACTTATCTAAAGTTTTTAGGACAACCTTTATGTTTTCAAACACATGTGCCTCTGTTGTTTCTAAAACATTCCATCACCATTAAAGAGAGCTCTTGCTCCATTTAACCTTGTGCTCCCAGGCTCCCAGCATATTCATACGTACTAATACACACATTTTCCATTCTCCAATATTTTTGTAAACATGATGTTGTTTAGGTCAAGATTTCAGTATTTACTATTATGACTGTAAATGCTAGTCATAACTGAACTGTGTATTTAAGAGCTCCTTATTTTCTGCACCATTTTTATTGATCGTGGAATCAGTAATTTCCTTGTTATTATTCAGCTGTTTAGCATTGAGTGTACCTGCCCTAATTCAATGTCATTGGTCCACCAGTTGTCTAAAGTGTGTGTGTGTGTGTGTGTGTGTGTGTGTGTGTGTGTGTGTGTGTGTGTATGAGCCTTGCGACTTGCTCTAGTATGGAGGGCCGGTTCTTCTTGTGTCTATCCATGGCTCTCAAGCGGGGTCTCTTTTCACCAGATCCTCAGCTTTCCTCTGCCTTTCTCCTGTCTCACCCTTCCTGTTTCCTACATCTTCCTCTTTCTTGGTTAATTTCCTCATTTTGGTGAAGTACATCTTTAGTAGCTTCCTGAGAAAGGATGCGTGGGGCATATATTTTTTAAGAGCTTGCGTGTCTAAACATATTTTTTTCTCTCCTCAAGTTTAAAGGCAATTGGAAGCTGGAAACAATTTTCTTCAGAATTTTGAAGATATTTCTCCATTGCCTTTGAACTTCCAGAGTTGCTCTGGGCAGTTTGGAGCCAATTCTGACCCCTGATCCTTTACATTTTCTACCTCCTAAACCTCCTACCCCCACATATTGTTTTAGAATTCTTTTTGTCCTCAATGACTAACATTTCACTTTGATAGATGCTCTAATATGGGCATATTTCCATCCTAATTTTCATGTGTTAGACTTCTTATACTGGTCTCATTTTAACTTATTCTCTCTTATTTTTCATCTCTTTTATTTTTATCGAAGTTTCTGGGAAGTTTACTTAACTTTATCTTCCAACCCTTCTATTAAGTTTTTAATTTCAGCCATAATGGTTTTAAATCATTGTTTTCTGAAAGTTCCCTTTTTAAATCTTTTTGTTTTATGGATGCAGTATCTCCAGTTTTCCTAATGATAGTTTTTCTTTTTTATTATTTTTAAAAAAATGTTTCCTTCTCCCTCCACAGTCTCTGTTTCAGCCAAGTTGTTTTTTTTTCTGGGTTTTTTTCCTTCTTTTTTTTCTTCATGATAGAATCTTGCCTTAGATAGTAGATGATTCCTGATTGTTTACTTGTATTTGAGAGTGGGACGTTAAGATGACTAGATTCTCTGCACGTGGGTTTGGGGCTTGTGGGTGTGGACATCACTTAAGAGCCATCTGTCTAGTCTGTTTCCTTGGGGAACCCCTGATGTTAGTATTTTTAGACCCTGTCTTTCAGGGTAGTTCAGTTTCCTGAGTAAGGAGGTTTCAGTCTCCTGCCTGGAGAGGCTAGGCAGGGTAGAGGGACATGCAGGTTGGGGAAGGTCTCAATTTTTTAAAAATTTTATTTTAAAGATGTAGCATACATTTCAGGATTAGGTATTCAAGAGGTCATCATACAGGTAAAGTTTGGGCCTCCCTTCGGTCCCCACTTTGCCTGGTTTGAGATCAGCTACCCTTATTGAGGTTATGTGCCGCCCCCCCACAGTGTCCTAGTTATCAGGGAAATGCAAATCAAAACCACATTGAGATACCACTTAACCCCAGTGAGAATGGCCATTATTAATACAACAAAAAACAACACATGCTAGTGAGGATGCAGAAAAAAGGGAATGCTTCTACACTGCTGGTGGGAATGCAAACTAGTTCAACCTCTATGGAAAACAGTGTGGCAATTTCTAAAAGAACTAGAAATTCATCTTTCATATGACACAGCAATCCTCCTACTGGGAATATACCCAGAGGAACTCAAATCATTCTACCAAAAAGATACCTGCACACGCATGTTTATCAAAGATCTCAGTTTGTAAGTATTCCTTCACCTCTCTTTTTTCAGTGGGGTCTTCACCACGTTGTACTGTGCTGTGTTCTGTGGACTAGAGAGCCTGTCTTACCTTATACAAACAATACTTCAGTCTTCTGCCAGGGTCTAAAGGGCATGTACCTGGCTGGCACAGTAAAGGGGAGTAGTTACCTTTTTATTGCCAAATAATATTCCACTGTGTGATATAACACATTTGTTTATCCATTCATCAGTTGATGAACACTTGTGTTGTTCCTACTTTTCGGCTACTATAAATAATGCTTCTCTGAACATTTCTATATAGTTTTTTTGTATGGACATAATTTTTTTATTTTTCTTGAATTAGAAATGCTGGGTCGTAATTTTGAAAAACTGACAGACTATTATCCAGTTGTCCAAAGTGGCAGTAATATTTTACATTCCTACCAGCAAGGTATGAGTGTTTCAGTTATTCACATCCTTGCCAGCACCTGTTATTGTTTGTCATTTTGATTTTAGCCATCCCAAAGACTGAGTATAAAGTGATAATCCATTGAGGTTATGATTTGCATTCCTTTGATGGCCAGTGATGTTAAGCATCTCTTTATATGCTTATTGGCCATTTGTCTATCTTCTTTGAAGAAATGTCTATTCAAGTTCTTTGTTTCTGTGATAAATCACTGAGTATTATAGACCCTAAATCCATCCAAGTAGCTGTGAAGACCATAATTTTGTTCTTCTTTATGACTGTGTAACATTCCATCATGTATATGTTACACATTAGTTTTTTTTGTTTGTTTGTTTTGTTTTGTTTTGTTTTGAGTTGGAGTCTCACTTTGTCGCCCAGACCGGAGTACAGTGGCCGCTCCCAGCCACCGCAGCCTCGACCTGCTGGGCTCCGGCGATCCTTCCGCCTCCGCCTTCCACGTAGCCGGAATTACAGGCATGCGCTACCACGCCCGGCTGATTTTTTGATTTATTGTAGAGATGAGGTCTCGCTGCCCAGGCAGGTCTCCAACCCGCGGGCTCAGGCAATCCACTCACCTTAGCCTCCCAAAGGCGTGGGATTACAGGCTGAGCCACCGAGCCCGGCTCCACATTAGTTTTTATTCAGTCTAGTTTTGATGGTCATCACGGTTGGTTCCATGTTTTTGTGATTGTAAATAGTGCTGTAATAAACATGTGTGTGCAGGTATCATTTTGTAGAGTAATTTAAGTTCCTCTGGGTATATTCCGAGAAGGGGGAATACTGGGTTGTATGGAAGGTCAATTTTTAGTTCTTTTAGGAATCACCGCACTGTTTTCCATAGAGGTTGAACTAGTTTGCGTTCCCACTAGCAGTGTAGAAGCGCTCCCTTTTCTCTGCATCCTCACCAGCATCTGTTGTTTTTTGTTTCATTACAATGGCCATACTTACTGGAGTTAGGTGGAATCTCAGTGTGATTTTGATTTACATTTCCAAATGATTAGTGAGGCTGAGCATTTTTTCATGTTTTGTATATCTTCTCATATGTCTTCTTTTGAGAAGTGTTTATTCATGTCTTCTGCCCACTTTTTAATGGGGATGTTTGTTTTTTTTCTTTTTGGCATGTTTGAGTTCCTTGTAGATCCTGGATGTCAGGCCTTTGTCAGATATGCAGTTAGCAAATATTTTTTTCCATTCTGTGGGCTGTCTCCTCATACCATTTGTTAACAAACTATTTCTTTGTCAAATTATCTTGGTACCTTTTTTGAAAATCTGTTTACTAGGACCATACATGGTTGCCTGGAGGAAAAACAAAAAGAAAATTTATTGACCATACATGTTAAGAATCTATTTCTGGTCTCTTGGTTTTGTTCCATTGATCTGTGTATCTGTTTTTATGCTAATACAGGTTGACCATACCTAATCTAAAAATTCAAAATCTGAAATTCTTCAAAATCTGAAACTTTTTGAGCACTTTATCACACCACAAGTGGAAAATTCCACACCTGACTTTGTGTGATGAGCTACACAAATGAAGTCAAAACTTTGTTTCATGTACAAAAATATTGTATAAGATTATTGTCAGGCTATGTGTATTAGGTATATATGAAAGATAAATTAATTTCTTGTTTAGACTTGGGTCTCATTCCCAAGATATCTAATTATATATTTGCAAATATTCCAAAATTTGAAAACTTGAAATCTGAAGCACTTCTGGTCCCAAGCATTTTGGGTAAGAATACTCAACCTGTACCATACCATTTTGATGGCTGTAGCTTTGTAGTAAGTTCTTAAATGAGGAAGTGTGAATCCTCCAACTTTGTTCTTCTTTTTCAAGATTGTTTTGGCTACTCCCAATCCCTTGCATTTTCATATGCATTTTAAGATAAGCCTGTCAATTTCTCTTAAAAAAAACACCTGGGATTCTGATAAGGATTGTGTTGATTCTGTAGAACAGTGGAGAATATTTTCATCTTAACAGTATTAGTCTTCTGATTCATGAACATGGGATAGCTTTCTGTTTACTTTAGTCTTTAATTTCTTTCTATTGTATTTTATAGCATTTGGTATACTTATTTTGTTATTTATTTCTGAATATTCTTTTTAATGCTATTGAAGATGGAGTTGTTTTCTTAATTTCATTTTAGGATTACTCATTGCTGGCATATGGTCTACAGCTTTGCTGAACTTTTTTTTCTTTTTCTTTTTTTTTTTGAGTTGTTGACTCACTCTGTTATCACCCAGGCTGGAGTGCAGGGGCATGATCATGGCTACTGCAGCCGTGACCTGCTGGTCTCAGGCAATCCTTCCACCTCAGCCTCTTGAGTAGCTGGGACTACAGGCACATGCCACTGTGCCCAGCAAATTTTTTGATTTATTAATAGACACAAGGTCTCACCAGTTTGCCCAGGCTGGTCTCAAACTCTTGGAATCAGGCAGTTCTCTTGTCTTATACTCCCAAAGTGCTGTGATTACAGGCATGAGCCATTTCACTGGACTCTTGAACTTGTTTTGTAATTCTAGTAGTTTTTGGTGATTTTTTAGGGTTTTCTTTATAGAAGAGCATGTTATTTGTAAATAGACATAGTTTATCTCTTCCTTCCTAATCTGAATGCCTCTTATTTCTTTTTCTTGCCTAATTCCTTGGTTAGAACCACTAGTACAGTGTTGATTAGAAATGGCAAATGCTGATATCCTTGTCTTTTCCTCATGCTATGGGAGGAAATGTTCAGTCTTTCACTGTTAAGTGTGATTTTATCTGTGGATTTTTCCTAGATACCTTTCATCAGGTTGAGGAATTCTATTCCTATTATATTGGATTTTTAAAAAACAAAAAAGCATTTTGGGTTTTGTTAATTTTTTGTATTTGAGATGATCACATGTTTTTTTTTCCTTTTATTTTATTAACATATGGTATTATATTGATTAATTTTAAGTTGTTAAACCACTCTAGCATTCCTGGGAAAAATCCAACTTGGTCATGGTGTATAATCTTTTTTTATGATAATGTATTTAATTTGCTAGCATTTTGTTGAAGATTTTTATGTCTGTCTTTATAAGGAATATTGGTACAGAGTTTCCTTGGCATGTCTCTGGTATTGGCATCAAGATAATACTAGTCTCTTAGAGTGACTTAAGAGGTTTTTCTTATGCTTCTAATATTTTAAAAGAGTTTGTGAAGGATTGATATTAAACATTTGATAGAATTCACCAGGGAAGCCATCTAGGCCTATGCTTTTTTTGTGGGCAGTTTTGAAGCTATTAATTTTTGGGGGGCGGGAGTCAAGGTCTCACTCTGTTCCCCAGCCTATAGTGCAGTGGCATGATCATGGCTTACCACAGCCCTGACTTCCTGGGTTCAGGTGATTTTTCCACCTCAGCTGGGACTACAGGTACATGCCATGATGTCTGGCTAATTTTATTTTTATTTTTTTATATAGAGACAAGGTCTCTCTATGTTGCCCAGGTTGGTCTTGTACTTCTAGGCTCAAGCAATCTTCCCACCTTGGCCTCCCAAAGTGCAGGGATTACAGGCGTAAGCCACTGTGCCCAGCTGAGTTATTAATTTTTTTTTTTTTTGAGTTGAAGTCTCACTTCATCACACAGGCTGGAGTGCAATGGCATGCTCACAGCTACCGCAGCCTCGGCCTGCTGGGCTCAGTCAATCCTTCAGCCTTAGCCTTCCAAATAGTTAGAACCACAGGCACGCACCACCATGCCCAGCTAATTTTTTTGATTTATTGTAGAGACGAGGTCTCTCCAAGTTGCCCAGACTGGCCTCGAACCCCTGGGCTCAGGCAATCTTCTCACCTTGGCCTCCCAAAGTGTGAAATTACAGGAATGAGCTACCACGCTCAACCTGAGTTATTAATTTAATACAGTATTTTGATTAAGGGTAATTATAAGTGAACATTCATCTCACAAATATCCACTGATATTTTATTATTCAGCCAACATTTGTTATATAAAATGTCCAAATAAAAACAGATTTTGATATACCTAATTATAAATTTCTTTTTTTCTCTCTTAAAGTTCTGTACTGTGGAATCAGAAAGCCATGGCATCTAAGAAATTTGCTGTTAAAGTAAGTAATACTTAATAATCTGTTTAAAATGATTAATCATTTTTAAAATATAACTGAGTTCTGTGTTGAAAATTAAAGTTCTGAATATTTTACTCCTTCTATTTGGGACTCTTGAAATTTTAAGTAGGCACATTGACAATTTTTTTTTTTAATATTACCTTCTGGAAACACATTTTAAAATGTCCCTTTTCTTTTTTTGTTTATTTTTAGAAACTGGGTCTTGCTCTGTTGCCCAGGTTGGAGTACAGTGAACTCCTGGGCTCAATCCATCCTTCTGCCGCAGCCTCTAGAGTAGCTGGGACTACTGGTGCACACCACCATGACTAGCTAATTTTTTTTTTTTTTTCCAGAGGTGAGCTTTCACTATGTTGCCCATATTGGTGTTTAACTCCTGGTCTCAGATGTTCTTCCCACCTCAGCTTTTCAACTAGCTGAAATTTCAGGAAAAATCTGTATTTTAAGAAGGAGGTGGGAGAGAAAATTAATAATTCATATGATTATGAGGAGTTCCTTGCTTCAAGTCTTTCATAAGATGTTTTTGGTCATAAGTTGGTCTTTAAAAATTATCATTCATGTTGCATGTCCATGGCATGGTTTCTTATTATGTTAAAGCAGATAAAAGATCACAGTGAAAGAAGTAGGCAGCAAATGCTATACCTGAGTGAATGCCAGAAGATACTTCTCTTGCCTGACTGCCTTCTTTCAGTTTTCTCTTCTAAGTGTCTTCTCTCTATCCCTTGATGACTGGGGCTGAGACCTTCTCAGGTGTGGAGGGCTGGAAAGATCCTGTGTGAAGGGTGGTGGGGAAGAGAGGGGAAGAGCTGATGAATAGTGAGCATAAGATCTTGGTGATGCTTTCATATATGTTGGCTGTTATTTAGAACATTGTATGCTAGTGTTATCTTAAGGTCAAATTCAAAACTTGAACATCGCAATATAAATTATAGTAGTTGGTTCGTCAGACTAGATACTATGTGATATTGTAGTTCTATCTTATTTTTTCTTCTTCTTTTTGTTATAAAGATGTGGGGTACAATTCAGGATTAGTTGAATCAATTCAACGTTGATTATGCAGGTACCCTTGTTGATGAGGTACTATCTTATTTTTAACCAAGTCAGTGCTTATTTAGATTTACCAACATATTTGTAAACATCCTTGCTTACAACTGTTTCTTTTATTTGTTTTCTTTAACATCTCTTTCTGTGAGAGCATATAAGTGGTGAACTTTCACTATCTGTCTTTAAAAATGTATTTTGGTCTTACTCTAGAAAGATACTTAGTTGGTTTTAGAATTCTGAGCATTATTTTCTCTCACAACTTTAATATATTTTTCTATTGGCTTCTGGCATTTGTTATTGCTACTGAGAAATGTCTTCATTATTTATTGATGCTTAAAAACCACATTAAAACTTAGTGGCTTAAGACACCAACCACTTTTGATGCCGGCTGGTGCTGCAGTTATCCAGGGGCTCACTTTAGGTGGAACATGAAAGAAGGTATACTCATGTGACTGGCAATGGATGTTGGCTGTGGTTGGAATCTCACCTGGGTTTGTCAATTGTCGGGTCTGTTAATTGTTATCCTTCAGTTCTCATACACATGGCTGTTCTATGTGTCTCAGATTTCTAGTATGGTGTCTCAGTTTTTGTTTTTTTTTGAGTTGGAGTCTCACTCTGTCTCCCAGACTGGAGTACAGTGGCCGCTTCCGGCCACCGCAGCCTCGACCTGCTGAGCTCCGGCGATCCTTCCGCCTCAGCCTTCCGAGTAGCCAGAACTACAGGCGCACGCTACCACGCCCGGCTGATTTTTTGATTTATTGTAGAGATGAGGTCTCGCTGCCCAGGTGGGTCTCGAACCCGTGGGCTCAGGCAATCCACTCACCTCAGCCTCCCAAAGGCGCGGGATTACAGACTGAGCCACCATACCTCATGTATTTAAATGCATTGAGAAGAGACTTTTTTAGGTCTGTGAAGGAGTGTGGGAATGATTTAGTTATAGGAATACAAGAAACAAAAGAAAAATGATGCAACTCTTAAGGTCAACAAAAAATTGTGCAAAATAGGACAGTAAGCATAGTGCACTACATGGCTTAGCTTTGAACAGAGGTTAAATTTCATAATATTGTGAACTCCAAGTTTTGGAAGGTTGGTAAAGGAGATATGTGGGAGGGCAGACCTAAGTATTAAGTCCCCATTTTTCATATAGATAGTATGTAAAACTGAAATAATAAGAAATTTATAGTATAAACATAGTGTTTAGAAATATGATGATAAATACTAGATCCAAAAGCTAAGTTTCAGAATGGTTGTCCCTGGTGAGTGAGAGTTGGGGTGAGAGTGGGAGCTGGGTGAGGCAAAAGAGGCTTGAGTTTTGTTTTGACTTTTTTAAGAGTTGAGGTCTCCCTATGTTGCCCAGGCTGGTCTCGAACTCTTGGGTTCAAATGCTCCGTCCTGCCCATCGTCCTGAGTAGCTGGGACTGCAGGTGTGTGCCATCCCACCAGCTTGAGGTTTGGTTTTGATATGACATTTTAATCTGTGTCATGCATTAATATAAAAATTGTGTGGTTAAATAAAATTTAAAAGGAATTAATTAACCTCCACAGGTTTTTCATACAGATACATCTGTGGTGACATCTACTACCACCGTATTTCTAAAGACTATGTTTATCTGGTTTGAAAAGTACTTAGAGCAAGCTTTCCAAAGAAACAGAAAAAGGAATGAATACTAGTTTGCTTCTTGATCTGGGTTGTTTATTCTAAGACTTCCTCTGGAATGGTATTAATTATCCATGTAAACAGCTTATCCTTTTCAAATGAAAAAAGATTTTGTGACCTTCCTACGTATGAGTGCTTTAAAAAACAAAACAAAACAAAACTGCTGTGGCCCTGGACTTGAACTCATTTTTTTCTTTTCTGCATCTTGCTGTGTTGCCTAGGCTAGAATCGAACTCCTGGTCACAAGCAGGATCTTGGCCATAGCCCCCCAATCAGCTGGGATTACAGGCGTGAGTCACCACATCTAACTCTTGAACTCTTTCTTCTAATGCTTCCTAGGCTAGATTTCCAGAAAATGGTAGCAGGGCATGAGATGACTGAGTCCTTGGAATTACAGCTTTCAGGAACACTAGACTTCTGGGCCACTGCAGCCCATGTCAGGGCTATATCCTGTACTTCAGTGATGACTCCTGTCTCAGTTGAAAGAAGTGGCAGCAGCAGGTTCTTGTCTCCCCAAGGCTCCTCAGTGATCATAAACCAAGCTTTGCACCTATCCCAGTATTTTCAAATTTCCAAAATTCTAAGATCTATAGGGTGGAAGAAAGGTCTAAATCAGTGGTCTGTAAATTACAGCCCACATGGCAGCTGCTTGCTTCTGTAAATATTTTGCTGGAACATAGCCACTCCCACTTGCTTACATATTATCTCTGACTGCTTTCATGCTACAGTGGAGTGGAGAGTTTAGTAGTTGCAACAAAGACCTTATTGCCTTCAAAGTCTGAAACACACACACACATACACACACACACACACACACACACACTGGTTTATATATATAATGTGTATATAAATATATCTCTTACATCACATCTCCATTTCTGTTAGCCACTTTTCAGATGCTCAGGAGGCACAGGTGGCTGATGGTGTTGCAGTAGACATCACAGGTCTAAATTATTGCATTCTTCTGCACTCCCACCTCTACCTCCTTGTGCCTTGTCAGAGTCAGCATTCAACGAAGCCACCTTGGGTTAAACTGACTACAAGAACAGAGTAAATTAGCCAGGCCAAGGTAAAGGCATTTCCTTTGCTGCAAGTGGAAGCAAGAAATAGACATGGACACATAACGTATTAATCATGGATGTTTATCCATTAAAACAAAACTTTAATCAGAAATCTGAATAATGCATTATTAAAAGTGTCAAATAATATGCATAGTGTCTACTTCAGTTAAATTTATGTGTCCACCCCCCTGCTGTAGAGGGATTTGAAAAAATATAGAATGTTGCCAGGCCTCACTCCCAATAATAATTACATCCTATGATTTTATGATTCTAACTTCTGGGTTCCAGCGAAGCAGTACTGTGAAAGTTTCCTACCTCATTGTCTGTCTTGTAGATCATTTCCTCTGCTTCCTGCATCTGTTTTCTTGGATTAGTTAGGTATTACACCAAAGTCTAGAATTCCTTTGGCTACAAAGCTTGCTTTGCTACTTCCCCTTCCCCCAACCCACTTTATTGTGGGTGGGAAAATTTTTGTTGGGAGGGCTTGATTAATTAGAAGGGATTCCTGGCTTCCCTCGCGGTGGCAGCCTGGGAAGATTACAGAGCCTGGCTTAGTGACAGGCCAATCTGTATTTAAGGAAAAACTCGGACCGCCAGATTTCCCTGGAATGTGGATCTGGCTTTGTCTTCCAGAGGGAATGTGTAATGACCCCCTCCTCCTTCTTCCCACCCTGTCCAGGAGGCGAAAGCTTTTATTTTTGCTGTTGTTAGTTGTCTACTTTTTATTCCGTGAGAGGGAAGGGCTGGAACTTTGGGGTTAGGAGCCTGATTCATTTTCTGAATCTAAAGTAAAAGACTTACAGTTTTATTAATATTTAGGCAGAAAGGAGAGATTTAACTTTTTTTCCTTTAGTAACGCTTCCTGCATCTTTACTATCTCTGTTTTTCTTTCCACTTCTTTGTAGCAATTATAGTTTAATGCTCTGCTCTGAATTTCAGTTAACCTTATTCTTTGCATTCCTTAGAACACCACAAAAAGAGAAATAGTCCTAAGAATTGACAGTAATTTCCGCTTTATAGTAAAAGTAAAGAGAAATGCTTTAAACTTTCAGAAAGAGACAGTTGGATAGCAAATGGGTAATCATTAGACTTTTTTGTCTTGCTGGTTTGCCTCAAGGAACCACTTAAATCCTTCATCCTAGGTTTTTTGGTCCACTGGAATGAGAGTGATACTGACTTTATCAGTGAAAATTGATCATTGATGCACTGATTTTGTGTGTCACATTGAAAAAAAATTTACGCAAATATTTTCATTTCACTTGAATTCAAGGCACTGATTTTCTACTAAATTTTAAGAAATAATTAAAACTCAAGTACTTTAATAGAGGAAGTCACAAGTTTTATATGATTATATTCTTTACTAGAAATAAATTTGAGTGAGGAATGTGCCACCTTTATCCCTGAGAATGTTTTTGCATCATTTGTTTTTGTGAAACTTTTTCAAAGCACTTCTACATTCTCTTGATACTTAAACTTTTCATCTGCTGATTACTTGATAGAATAGAAATAGAATTCATAAACATTCACCGACAGTCACCCAATTTGTTCTACCTCAGGTTTAAAACTTTTAGGTACCCTCTCACTTTGTAGGGCATTTGAAATAAAGTGCTTCTTGAACTTGATACTTTTTTCCAAGTGTTCTCTCTGCCTTTCTAGCCAGATACTCTGTTTTCTGGGCTTCACTTTCTCAATCCTTTCCTCATGTGACAATAGAAAAATGAATCTATTCTTGTTTTGGATGACTAAAAAGTATTTAAATACAGCCTTGGCTTCTCATCTCTTTTCAGGCTCAGCTTTCCACTTGCTTCCAAAAGTTTCTGCCTAAATTAATCCCTAAAACTTCTGAGAACTGAGTTTATCATTGCTTTCTTCTATACTGGTTTTTGCTTTGAACATCTGTGATCCCACCTTCATGCACCCTGGGCTTCAAATGATGTCTTTGTGTCCCCCATTCTTAGTCTCCCACTTAATGCATCCATCCTCCACAGAGTATCTTCATTTTGCTCCTTCTCATACCTTTGCTTGCAAGTTCAAGCCTTTATTATTCTTGTTGTTTGTCTTCCTGCGTTAATCTCTGAGCAATCTCTGGGCCTCTCTTGTCCTGTCATTCTAGTTCATCGAGACAAGTGCCAGGGCAATGTTTTCTTAACACCATTTTCATCATGTTACTTCCTTGCTTAAGTGATCAGGGTAATTCCTTTTGTTTAATCAGATCTAATCTAAACTCTCCAGCTAGACTTAAGGCACTCTGATAATTATGTTCCCTTTCCTCTTTAACTTTGACCTATTTTTTCACCTTGGAGCTGGGAGCATGACCCACCTATCCCTATGAAACTAATGTATTTGCGTTTCCTGCAGTCATCTGTTCTGTGGTTTCCTCTCCACTGGTTATCTCTCCCCTCTTCTTCCTTGGTCTGTGCGGATTAGCTTTTCCCAGGCTTGACCAAGGTTGATACACGATCTAAACTTTTCCCGTGTTGATTACCATATTACTTTGTGTTCCTTTGACCATGATTTGCAGGTTATGTTGTCCTGTTTTGTGTATCTTCTTCAATTGTTTTTATATTATACACATGTGCTTTTACACGCACTATTACCAACCACATCACCTGAGAAGGAGGACCTGTGCTCTGCCTCTCTTGTGTCCACACAAGCCTTGAATATTCTAGAGCTTTCCTGAGGTGCCAATACCTCTCACTTTCCTTGTTCCAAAGAAGGTTTTTTGTCATGGCTTGTGGAGAATAGAGAAAACACTCAAGCTGAGGTATTTCTTCCTGGTCTTTTTTTCACTTCCAGTCAAGGAAGGTTGAATCTTCAATTTGTTGTATTTTCTTTTCTTAAAAAATTTTATCTCTATCTATTTCTTCTTTTAGGAATCCTCAATTCCACTTTGAAAATTTTTTTTTAATGATTCTTTTTGAAAATAGCTTCTGTGAATAGTCAAAATGCCAATTCATAGAATTTACTTCTATATGTACTTCAGAAAAGTAAAATGTTTCAGTATAATGGTTTACAATATCTGTACATTATTCTTTTATTTTAATTAACTCCTTAGCATTAGACCTTGATATTTTAATTTTTTTCAACACACATAAAAAGCATGTGCTTTTATTATTATAGTGTAAAAATTAATTCTTGCTAGAAAAATAAACTCAGGATCTCTCACCAAATATTATGAATTCAGTCAACACCTTGGATTCTCTCTAAAGGCTGTAGAGGGCGTCATTGTTCTATGTTTTGTGAAGTAGCTATTTTTCTGCAGATACTGTGATCCAAGGAAGCACAGCAACTAAAGTGCATTTTAAATCGCTGGCTCATTCTTAAATTACTGTGACATCCTAAATGCCTGTTTGTTTGCCAGGTGGTTGTGTGCGTGCTTGCTACCATGGCCTGCCACGCATGTGTACATTTAGATTGCTTCTCCTCTGGAGTTCTCTCACTAGGATATGCCCCCACCAACACTGCAGGGAAAATAGTCTCAACCATCAAAACTATCCAGAGTGGACTCAGGGAAAGCATTCGGAGTGAAACAGGACTGCCTCACTCTCTCTTTTTTTTTTTTTTTTTTTTGAGTTGGGATCTCACTCTGTCACCCAGGCTGGAATGCAGTGGCACAATCACATCTCACTGCAGCCTCGAACTCCTGGGCTCAGGTGGTTCTTCTGCCTCAGTCTCTTGAGTGGCTAGGACTACAGGTTTGTGCCACCACACCCAGCTAATTTTTAAATTTTTTTTCATAGAGATGAAGTCTTGCTGTATTGCCCAGGCTAGTCTCCAACTCCTGCGCTCAAGTGATCCTCCTGCCCTGGCCTCCCAAAGTGCTGGGATTTGGGGTGTGAGCTACCACACCCAACTAGGACTGCCTCTTGAATGCTTCCATTCCAGATTCAGGAGCCTGGCAGTGATAAGCTGAGAGTAAGGATCTCCTTTGTCCTTGGAAAGCTTTGGGAGCCCAGCCCAGCCCGGCCCTGGTCCTAGCAGTAAAGACTAAGGGGGTCAAAGTCATGAAGTCATGATGTTTTTACCTTTATGGCTCTTCCTACTCACCTTTCTTTGTTGTTTTCGTTACTGTCAGTTTAGAGGATGCTTGGTTGAGCATTTTAGGGGTGGGGAGGGGATTGAGAGTGTCCTTGGATTCTCTAATCCTAGGGAATTCCATGGAAATGACATTCCACTGAAATGGCCTAGGAGTGCAGCAGTCTGGTCATTAGCTCAATAATGTAACGTTGCACAGTGTATCCTTATTGTCCTTTTAGATCCTTTTCTGGTAGTGACCCCTTAGAATATCCACGATTAAGTAATATAGGAAACTATGCTTCTGTATGCGTCACTTTGTCCCATGTGAGTAGCATGTGACAATAACATTCTGATTTTAAGACTACTAGAAACATCACATTCTGACTAGGTACCCTACATGTGTGCACACACTCATGTGCTATATTTTGCAAGTATAATATGAGATAAACAAAGGAATGTTATACTGTGTGTTCCACAATGGAACAGCATTATATAGATTCTCAGGAGGCATGTACAAAGTCTGGCATCCAAATTCTCATTATCTGAAAAATTCACCATATAGTATGAATTAGTATTGAGATCATGTCTGGTTCTAAATATCTACGATTCTGTATAATTTATTCATGTTACTCCAGTTTCTTTATAGTACTTTTTTATTTTTTATTGAGTCAGGGTCTCACTCTGTTACCCAGCTTAGAGTGCAGTACATGGCTCACCACAGCCTCAACCTCCTGGTTTTAGGTGATCTTTCCATCTCAGCCTCCCAAGTAGCTGGAATTACAGCTGTGTGTCACTGGCTCATTTTTGGATTTGTGTAGAGACAAGGTCTTGCTATGTTAACTAGGCTGGTCTTGAACTCCTGGGCTCAAGCAATCCTCCACCTCAGCCTCCCAGAGTGCTGGGATTACAGGCATGAACCACTGTGCCTGTACTACTTACTGAAATGTAGATCATTAGGTTTTTGAGGAAAGGGTTCTAGAAGATGAAAATAATATCAGATTTTTTTGTTAGAGTTCCTGAATTCATGTTGTGGTTTCACTTGTCAAAATTGGATGACTTTGGGTGAGCTGTATTACCTCTCCGAGCATCTATTTCTTCACCTATAAAACAGGAATAACAGCACTGTCTGTTTCACAGGGTTCCTTTTGGGTATCAAATTGGTAATAAAAGACATCATGCTGTGAAAGTGTTTGGGAAAATAACATCTTATGCATGTCATGGACTGTCAGTAATTATTTCACAATGATGGGCTATATAGTATTAGGGGTACTTGGCCTTGACTTCTTATTTGTTCCTGATCTCATAGTTCTTTGGAGTGAGGACTAGTCTAATTCTTTTCATATGTAAGGTCTCAATTAGCAAATCTTTATTTATCCTCACCATGTAAGCCCTGGGTTAGGCACTAGAGACACAGACAAGGCCGATGGTTACTCATCTCTTACCTCGGGAAGTTTGCAGTGAGAAGTGAACACGTCAGACATTAAATAGCAGTAGGTTAGTGCATCCTGCGTAGTTGGGTCACGACCACATTAATACAGATCTGCTTCTGAATGGGATATTGTGGCAAAGCCATAGGCCAGCCAGTCTGTTGGGTGCCCTACTTATTTGTCAGTGTATACTATGGGCTACAGTGGCAGGTGGCCAGGATTAGAAGTCAGGGGGGTTGGATTTTAGTCCTTGCTATTGATTCCTATCTAGGGATAGGTCAGCTAACCTCTTTTGTTCCTGTTATCTATATCTGTGTAACAAAGCAGCCCCAATATTCTCACAATTCAGTGGGTCAGAAAATCCTGCTGGGCAGTTTTTCTGCTTTATTTGGCATTGGCTAAGGTCAATCTCTTGGATGCATTCGGTGACCAACTGGGCTACAAAGCTCAAGAAGACTTCTCTCATGTGTTCAGTTCTTCACGAAGCCTCTCTCTTCACAAGGTGTCTCATGGTTCAGTAGTCTAGCTTGAGTTTCCTTACAGCATGGTGGCCTGCTTCCACAAAAGACATGAAAACCTAAGCTGCTGGGCTTCCTAAGGGCGGGCTCTGGAACTTGCACACCACTACTTCTACCATAGTCTGTTGGCCAGCAAATCGCGAGGTCAAGAGGACAGGAAATAGATTCTACCAATTTTTTTCATGTGAGGTCTCAATTAGCAAATATTTATTTATCTCCACCATGTAAATCCTGGGTTAGGCACTAGAGATGCAGACAAGTGTCTGTGATGTAGGAAGCAATGTGCATATAGCCAAAGGATGGAAAGAATTCTTGGTGACCATCTTTGGAGATTGTTTACCAAATTCTTTTCATTTTAGTTTATTTTTCAGACAAGGTCTCACTTTTTTGCCCAGGCTGGAGTGGAGTGGCACCGTCTCAGCTCACTGCAGCCTTGAACTCCTGGGCTCAGGCAATCCTCCTGCCTCAGCCTCCTGAGTAGCAGGGACTATGGTATGCCACCACATGCAGGTTATCTTTTAAATGAGGCATTGAATTAGGGAGTCTCTAAGGGCCTATCTAGCCTTACATTTCCATGGTACTGTACATTTTTGCTTGAGGAATTTTTTTGTGCCTTATATAATAAAAAGAATTTGGGTCTGGAGGCAGAATCAGGGCTTTAACTTTGGCATGAACCTTGGGAAGTGACTTGAATCTTTCTGAGCTTTTGTACTCATCTGTTAAATAATAGGGTTAATCTTAACTCACTTCTAGGGTAATTGTTCATCTTAGCACAGAATTACCACTCAGAAAGTGTCAGCACCCTTATTCTTTTCCTTCTTGGCCACTTGATCTGGGCTTTTATAAAGCCAACAGTAATAAAGACAATGCTGTACATATGCATCATAGAATATTATGCATCCATAAAGAACAAAATTATGGCCTTTGCAGCAACATGGATGCAACCGGAGACTATCATACTAAGTGAACTATCATGGAAACAAAGAACTGTATACTGCATGTTCTCACTCATAGCATAGCAGGCCCTGGTCACTGGTCCCATGAGCATAAGGGTGGGATTGGCAGATGTTAGACATTTCTAGGAGAGGAAGGGAAAGAGGAGGAGGGGGTACACATGTTAGCCCATAGGGTGCCTGGTCTGCTCTTAGGGGGAGAGAGGGCCAGCTAGAAGCCCAAACTTCACCTGTATGTAACTTACTTATGTAGTAAACCCTCACGTTTACTCCAAAACTCTAAAATAAAATAAATGAAAAAAAGTTATGTTTCACCACATTAAAAAATGTTTCTTTCGTTTTTACTTTACAAAGAAATTTGTTTATTTTATTTTAAATTAAAAATGAACAGGTTATGTCTCCAAAAAAGCCAACAGTAGTTAGAGACATGGGTTGAAGTTTTTATTTCATTTCAATATAAAGATGTGTAAGTATTTCATTGTATTTTGCAGGTGTTCAGATATCTCTAAGACCAGAAATTCAAACAACACTGTTTAAGTTTGTCTGTTTTGGTATTATAGATTAGCTGTAGCATATCATTGCTATTGAGAAAGCAGACTTAAAAATAACATAATTTGAAAATACATTTTGGCCTATGAGCAGCTGAGTTATTTGGCCTATGAGCAGCTGAGTTATTTGGCTTTCCTGTTAACTTTTGTTTGGGAGAAAGAAAAAGCCATGTAGTATGGCCAGCAGTCAGACTGGCCATTTTGAACCTGGCAGTGCTTAACCCGTGGACCAGGCCTTGTAGGTGAGATTGGGCATGCGCTTCTATTCCCCTGCTAAATGGTTGAAACCACCAGAGGCAGAGAGCTCTGCAGTCAGGGGGAGCAGGAGAAAAGAAAGACTCTGTAGGTGCTAAAGCACTGTTTCTCAGAGTTTGTTCCCTGAGGCTGGGCACGGTATCTCATGCATGTAACCCAGCACTTTGGGAGGCTGAGGTAGAAGTATTGCTTGAGCCCAGGAGTTCCAGACCAGTGGGCAACATATTGACTACTATCTCTAACAAATAATAATAATAATAAAAATAAAAATTTAAAAATTAGCCTGGCCTGGGTGACAGAGTGAGATCCTGTCAAAGAAAAAAAAGAAGTGTTTCCTGGACCAGCAGTATTAGCATCTCCTGTACTAATTGCAGTATTTTTATCATCCTGTTGTGGGAGTTAAATGAAATGATATATATAAAGCGTTTACCACAGTACCAGGCACCATTTTAGTAATCGTTAAGCATTATCAACAACATTCATTACCGGGCGCGGTGGCTCAAACCTGTAATCCCAGTACTTTGGGAGGTGGAGGCGAGAGGATTGCCTGAACTCAGGGATTCGAGACCTGCCTGAGCAACAATGGCTAGACCTCGTTTCTACAATAAATAAAAAAATTAGCCAAGTATGGTGGCACATGCATGTGTTTCCAGCTACTTGGAAGGCTGAGGCAGAAGGATTGCCTGAGCCCAGTGGGTCAAGGCTGTGGTGGCTGTGAGTGTGCCACTGCACTCCAGCTGGGCAACAGAGTGACACTCCGCCTCTAAAATAAAATAAAATAAAATAATACAAAAACATTAATCATCATCATAAGTACTGATGAGTCTTGTGATTTTCTGCCAGAATGTTTTGTGAAGCGGCTTCTCTCTCTCTTTTTTTTTTTTTTTTTG
>NW_007248360.1:678000-689441 GCF_000164805.1 Carlito syrichta
CAAGTTGCCCAGGCAGGTCTCGAACTCGCGGGCTCAGGCAATTCACTCACCTCAGCCTCCAAAAGCGCGGGATTACAGGCTGAGCCACCAGGTCAGGCTAAAGTGGCTTCTCTTGTAGTTCTTAAAGTTACCAGAGTTCTGATTAGTCCTTTGTAAAATCTTATGTTTGGTGTGCTGATATAACAGTATTTCAAGTTGTCAAGTAAGAAGGTGCTTCTTACAAAAGCCCTCAATTTTGAGCAAGATATTCTTCAGTCCCAAGTGATATTGCAAGATCACATGACAGAGTTTTACAGATATATTCAAAGCCTTAACTCTGTAGGAGTCATTGCTGCCGTTTAAAGTGTCCCCAGGCAATGTCTGAACTCTGGAGCTTGCTTTTAAGAGCCATTCTCTCCCTGGACCCCCCTTCTTCCTTTATTTTAGATATCGATGTCCTTTGTTTAAGTCTTTGTGGATTTTTTTTTTTTTTTTTCCTTTTTCTTTTCTCTTTCATTTTCATTTGTGGTCAAATAAGGATCATGGTTAACCCCAAAAGGAAGGCCAGCTGGGCCTCAGGGGCCTGGGCCGGCTGGAGCCTCGCCACCTCCGCCAGCTGCCTCCTTCACTTCCTCTTTTCCCTCTTACCACTTTGTTTAAGCCAAACTCTCAAAGTGAAAAGCATTTTATTCCATCTAATCAGGGGGTCTGCTGATTCAGAACAGCGGGGGTGCTCTCTGCCATGATGCTGTTTGTCCGCTGAGCTGTCAACCATAACCTACCTTGGCCTCCCTCTGGCGCCTCCAGCCTCCATCCAGGACTGGAAGCATTTACTTTCCCCCAGGGAGCTGTGGGTTCAGGCCGTGGGCAGTGAGAGAGGCTCATCTTCCCCGGCTTCCTGGTCCCCAGGCTTGAGTAAAGCTCCTCATCCTCTTGTCTCTCACTTTTTTGGACAAACATGTGGAGTGACTCCATTGAGAGGACTGTGTACCCAGGCTGAGCCGGGGCACTGAGACAGCTTCCAACTTGGAGCTTTCCAGCAGTGCTCCTTGGAAGCCCTGTGTTCTGTCCCTGCTCCAGCCTCAGTGGCTCGGCTGCCATCAGTTGGGTGTATTGAGGTCCTGCACAGAACCTAACCGGATGGAGGAGGGACATGAAGCACTGATGGTAATTAGTCCAGCCCCTTGAACGATGAGATCAGGATCCCCAGGGAGCAGAAGTTGAGGATCGCTGAAATTGCCCCATAGAACTTGGTGTCTTATTTAGGTGCATAATAACTAGATTGGACCAGTATAACTGCTCATCAAAGCCCTTTGGAAGGGAGTAACAAACCCACAAAAATAACTGGAACTAAAAAAGAACACCTTATGATAAGGGAACGTCAATGTCTCCGAGTACACTGACATTGGGGTACTGTTGAGCTGGTGAAGGCCTATGTACAGCTCTGGGCTGCCTGGGGCCTGCTGCCAGCCAGCTCCACTGTGGGCCTCTCTTTGGGAAGTGAAGTGGGGTCTTGGATTTTGCATCTTCCTTGTTACTCTCTTTCTGCTGGCCTTTCTCTGTTCCTCTGTGCATGTTGCAGAACATAGGGGCTCCTCACCTCCCAAGGGACATATCATACAAGACAGCTATACTTTCTGCACCAAGTGCAAATTTCTGGAGGTGAGTTTGGTCAAGTGTCCACCTTTGCTCCATTGGTTGTGGCACAGGGCAGTGTCAGTACATATGTGGCTGCCCATGCCACCTTTGGGCATGGCAGTTGTCAGAAAAAGGGACATAGATTCTCCTTGAAGTTACATAATAGTACTTTGTGGTTTAGGACTTTATTAGAAAGTTTCTTTTTGATAGTCCCATAGACAGGCATTTTCACAGAATCAAATAACAAGTACTTAAAGTTGAGAGAGGTCTTGGGGCATCCAAGAGGTAGCTGGAATCATCTGACCCTTGAGAAGCTTCTCTTGGTTCTTGGGAGTGAGGATGATCATATTACTGCATTACTGCTATGCTTATAGTTTACAACTCACTTTATTATTGGTGTGCATGTTGAGGTGTTTGAAGGTTGTTCACATCCTTCAGTGTATATATGTTATGGTAATTAATCCAAAATATTACAAAGATCAAGAAAAGTAACAGAAGATGTTTTTCTACTAAAATTTCCAAGTGGCTCCTCTGTAGATGACACTGCGAGTCAGGAGAGGACCCAACCTTCAGGAGCATGAATCTTGTTGTAAATCTTAAAATTTGGAGCACTGACTACATTCTGAAGAGTCCTGTATTCAGCTATGACTCTGCATATTTGCTTTTGACTCAGCATTCTGTTTGTACTTCCTCCACAACAAAAAATGCATCGTTGATTTAGTATCTTTAATTGTTACCAAGTAGTGCTACTAGCCACTGTGCAAAGTCTTCCAGCAGCTGATGAAATGCTTACTCTTTTGGGGGTCGCCCCATGGAGTCAGATGTCGCTGCATCAGTTCCGATGGCGCTTGCGTTTGTTTCACTTCCCACAATGACTGATTCTCCATCTGCCATGACAGTGCATTCCTGAACTGCTGCCCCCTCACTGGGCTGGTGACTGGAATGTTTATTTTTAGGAAAAGTTAAAATTATCCAGAGAAGGGGGCCTTCTGTAACATTTACACATATCAGCTTCTTACTGCAGGGATCATGGGAGGGGTGTGTGTGTGTGTGTGTGTGTGTGTGTGTGTAGATTCGAAAAAAAATAAACTTTCTTTGGAAAAATGTAAAAATATTCAAGGGGAGAAATATAACGAACATTGATATATCTATCATCCATCTTCAACATTGTGGACAATTTTAAATTAAGTCATATTCAAGCCAAATGCTGGTTTAATAAAAGTGAATGGTACCATATAACACTAACACTCATGTGGTTAAACTGGATTTTCCAAATTTCAGCACTGTTGGTAATTCTCTGTCAAACCAAGAGTCTTAACTCCTTCCTCTAGTCTTCAGTTCAAATTCTAAGAAATATTATTAGAAGTATAATAAGAGATTTTATTAGGGCCCTAATGTGGGTTTTTCCGTGACAGACACTGAAGCTGTTGGTTTTAGATGTCTTAGATTCTAAAGATCCTAGTGCTGCTTAGATTTCTGACTTCATTTTGAAGGGAATTCTTGTTAGGGTATTGCACAGTAGTCAGATGGACCCCACTGCTTCTCTCATATGTAGAATCTTGGTTCCTCATTGCCAACATGGGATAATAAGTTTCTCGCTCATTTCTTTTTTGAGTTAGCGTCTCACTTAGGGTCACCTAAGCTGGAGTGTGGTGGCATGATCATAGCTCATTATACATCCTCGTTCTTCTGATCTCAGATGATCCTTCCACCTCAGCCTCCCAAGTAGCTGGGACTACAGGTGTGTCCCACCACACCTGGCTAATGTTTTTGTAGAGACGAGGTCTCTTATGTTGCCCAGGCTAGTTTTGAACTTCAGGGCTCAAGCAATCCTCCCACTTTGGCCTCCTGAAGTGCTGGGATTACAGGCTTGAGCCACCATGCTCAGCCCTGTCAATCTTTATAGGGTTGTTACATAAGAGGTGTCTCACACAGTGCCTAGTAATAAGCATTTACTAAATAAATAAGCCTTAGCTATTAGTAATCAAATAAAGATACCAGCTGGGAAACAGACCAAGTTCAAGATTATGTAGGCTCCTTCTCATCCTCTTCAGGCATTTCATTTCAATTGCTTAAGATGTGAAGTCCAAGTGTGTTGTATTTCTTGTTACAAGCTTTTTTTTTTTTAAGCTATTGTGAAAGAAAAGAAGGAAACTAATGCTTACTGACCACCTGCTGAATTAGGTGTTTTTCACATATTAATACTATTCTATTTAGTTCTCCTGACACTGTGAACTGCATCTTACTGTTGACAGGCCATAGCTGTGAGGGGCAGTGAGGCTGAGTAATTTGCTCAGTTTGGAAGTAGAGAATGTAAAAGGCAGGTTTTGAGCCTGAGGTCTCTGACTCAAAGTCTTATGCTTTGATGAAGATGGAAACTGCTAACTACAATCTTGTGAAGACATTAATTTAGAATTGTCCTTGTCTACTAATAACACAATCACCTATGTTATAGTGGTTTATAATTTTAAATGTGGTTTTACTAACTATATTACTAACCATATTAAAACACATCATCTTGGAGCCTTTGCCCTTCCAAAAAAATATTTCCAGATAGTGAACAACTATGCTGGTCAAAGGTCAGTTTTGGGCCTCAGACGACTTCTTCTTTTTTTTTTTTGAGTTGGAGTCTCACTCTGTTGTCCAGGCTGGAGCACAGCAGCACACCCACAGCCACCATAGCCTTGACCTGCTGGACTCAGGCTATCCTTCTGCTTCAGCCTTCCAGTGAGCTGGAACTACAGGTGTGTGCCACCAAGCCTGACTAATTTTTTTTTTTAATTTGTTGTAGAGACGAGAACTCATCATGTTGCCCGGGCTGGTCTTGAACCCATGGGTTCAGACAATCCTCTTGCCTCTGCCTCTCAAAGTGCTGGGATTACAGGCATAAGCCATTGCACCTGACTTAGACTGCTTTTTAAAACTTTTTTATTTTAGAGTTGAGGGGGTACACGTGAGAATTGCTACATAAGTAAATTGTGTGCAGGTGAAACCTGGGCTTCTCGTGAACCCTCTTTCTTCAGGTACTGGCTATGGTACCCAATGGGTAGTTGTGTGCTCCTTATCCCCCTCCTCCATTTATCCTCCCATTAGCAGTGTCCAGTGTCAGTTGTTTTTGCCTTTATGCTCATGTGCCCAAGGTTTAGGGCTTGCTTATGAGTAAGAACATGCAGTATTAAGGTTTTTTTTTTTTTTTTTGGTAATAATTCACTTAAAATGATGGTCTCCAATTGCACACTTGTTGCTGCAAATAACATGATTCTGTTCTTCTTTTCGACTGTGTGGTATTCCATCATGTTTATGTACCACATTTTCTTTATCTAGTCCACTTTCAATGGTCATGTGAGTTGGTTCCATGTTTTTGTTATTGTGAATGAGCATATGTGTTCAGATGTATTTTGGGTAGAGCAGTTTATGTATCTCTGGGTATATTCCCACCAGTGGGATTGTTGGATTGTGTATGGTAGCTCAGTTTCTAGTTCTTTGAGAAAATGTCATATTGCTTACCACAAAGGTAGAACTAGCTTACATTCCCATCAACAGCATAGAAGAGTCCCCTTTTCTCCACAACCTTGCCAACACAGACTCTTGTAAAACCTTAATGAATCAGACCACCTCTTCCAAGATCTTCTGGGGGTGGATGCTCCTCTCAAGGGAGAGATTCTTGAGCTTTGCCTTACCAAGTGAGGTGGGGTGAAGCAGTGTACAAAGAGGGAAAGAGAGAAGGAAGGTCAGCCTTAGAGAAAAAGGTGTGTTACCTCTACTCAGGTAGAAGCAAGAGAAGAAACCACCCTCAGGCTATAGTTCCAGGAATGGGCTGGTCAATCCTCCCACCACTTAGGATTCTGACCTGGTCTTGGGAAAGAAGTTAATGAGACCTTAAGAAGTGGGTAGGAACACTGGACTTTACCTAGATGCCAGCTATGACTGTGATTACTTCCCATATGACAATCCTACCTCTCAGGAAGGTTAGGACAGTCTGGGTAGTCAGCTAGTTCCTGTGAATACAAAATGAAAATTCCTATGTATAGCTTCTAGAGTCTTTGTTTATTTCTGCTCACGGCCACTGCAGCATCAACCTGTTGGGCTCAGATGATCCTTCTGCCTTAGCCTTCCAAGTAGCTGGAACTACCAGTGAGCACCACCATGCCCAACTAATTCTTTGATTTATTGAAGAGATGGGTTCTCACCAAGTTGCCCAGGCTGGTCTCAAACCCTTGAGCTCAGGCAGTTCTCTCATCTCCGCCCCCCAGAGTGCTGGTATTACAGGCATGAGTCACTGTACCTAGTTTCTTTTGGTAAATTTAGAAAGTTGAAATGCATAAAGAAGAAAAATTTCTATATTTTCACTGCTCAAATACCATATTCTAATTACATCGTCTGTGTTAGTGTCTAGGCTCTTATTTAAAAACAGGTAAGTAGAACAAAACATATTTTATTTTAAAAGGACCCGTTTATTTTTATTATGAGGAACTCAAAGATGAAAAAAACTAACTACAAATCATTTGCTAGTGTTAGGTGAACACCATTCCGGATGGATACTGTGGATATGTCATATATTCACATAGAATGATTACAATGAAAGAAATACTTTTGTTAAATATGGTATATTATAGCTGTTATTTTAATTACAGTCATAACATGTGATTTTACTTTAATAATAGAAAAAGAAGCTGAGTTAAAATGTAAGGAATTATTGGACCATGAATTGCCTTTTCTCATATAGATTTTATTTCCTAGATTTATTTAAAATTAAAAAAGCTAGCTGGGCTCAGTGGCTCAGCCTGTAATCCTGCGCCTTTGGGAGGCTGAGGTGAGTGGATTGCCTGAGCCCGTGGGTTCGAGACCTGCCTGGGTGGCGAGACCTCATCTCTACAATAAATGAAAAAATCAGTCGGGCGTGGTAGCATATGCCTGTAATTCCGACTACTCGGAAGGCTGAGGCGGAAGGATCGTCGGAGCCCAGCAGGTCGAGGCTGGGGTGGCCGGGAGCGGCCACTGCACTCCAGTCTGGGCGACAGAGTGAGACTCCAACTCAAAACAAACAAACAAACAAACAAAAAAGCTTATGAAATAATGCTGAACTCATTTAAAAAAATCAGTTTTAGTTAGCAATGATTGACTCCTTGCTATGAGAGAAGGGAACAGTATCTCACTATTTGTCCTATCTCCTGACTTCTGACCTTCCATTTTATTCTTGTTATTTTAAAGTGTTCCAGTTTTATATTATTCATATTCTTATCCTGTACTACTCATGGCCATAAACTACACGTGGCTGTTGAATTTTAAACATACATTTAAATAAAACTTAAAAATTAGTTCTTCAGTCTCACTAGCCACATTTCAAGTGCTCAGTAGCCACAGGTGATTAGTGAGACAGTGTAAGTACAGCATCTTTCCATCATTGCAGAAAGTCCGGTTGGACAGCATTATTTTTAAGGAGACATTATAAGTGGTGTATTTTCTGAATCATGTTTGAGAATGTCTCCTCTTTGCCTTTATAATTGAAGGCTGGGTATGGTAATCTTTGTTCATACCTTCTTTTCCTCAGAACTTTGTAACAAAATTTTCCCCACTATTTTCTGGTATAGAATATTGCTCTGGCAAAGTGCAGTCAGGCCAATATCTTCCTGTGAAATAGGTGACTTGTTTTGTTGTTCTTGGATTTTGTATTTGTCTCTGAAATATAAAAGCATAACTAGAATGTCTTTCCGTGTGGAATATTCTTGCATCCTTTTTTTTCTGGAACATGTGCTTTTTTGGTCTGTAAATTCTGTTCATTCTTAATTCCAGAGAGATTCTTACATTGTCTCATTCTAGGATCAATTGTCCTATTTCTTAAGTTTATCTACCCCGGGGATCTTTTTTATCTGCCTTCCATATTTATTAGCTTTTTTTTTTTTCTAATTTCAGTTTCCTTATTTATTTAATTATTTATTTTTTGAAAATCTGAATTCACTATGATTATCCAAATCTTTCCACTGTCTCTAAATTAATTTTTAGGATGTCAATTTCTTGTCTGTCTTTACTTATTTATTAATTATATTATGATGTTGATTTTGATTCTCAATTTGTTTTCTTATTTTCTCTGTTATCTATTTCTGTTCACCAAATTACCTCAAAATTTTGTGACTTTAGACAGTGAACATTTATTGACTCCCAATTTTTATGGCTTAGGAATGCAAATGAAGCAAAGGTGTCCGTTGCTCAGGGTTTTTTGCAACGTTTTAGTCAAAGTGGTAGCTGGGGAAGTATTCTTTTTTTTTTTTTTTTTTTTTTTTTGAGTTGGAGTCTCACTTTGTCACTAAGACTGGAGTGCAGTGGCTGCTCCTGACCACCCCAGCCTCGATCTGCTGGGCTGCGGTGATCCTTCCGCCTCAGCCTTCCAAGTAGCCGGAATTACAGGCACACGCTACCAAGCCCGGCTGATTTTTTGATTTATTTGTAGAGATGAGGTCTCGCCTGCCCAGGCGGGTGGGTCTCGAACCCACGGGCTCAGGCAATCCACTCACCTCAGCCTCCCAAAGGCGTGGGATTATAGGCTGACAGGGAGGAGGATCTGCTTTCTAGTTCACTTTGGTATTGGCAGGAGGTCTCAGGTGCTCACTTGCTATTGGCTGGAGATGTCTGTTTCTGAACACGTGCACCTCATTGAAAATACGGCAGCTGACATCAAAGTGACATCCCAGAATTATCTCTGTCACATTCTGTTTGCTAGAAGAGTATCATTAAATCCAGTCTGCACTCAAAGGGAATAGATTATATAAGGGTGTGAACACCAGGAGGTGAGGATCACTGAAGGACATCTTAGATGCTGCCTGCCATGCCCCCCTTTTCATTTTATTCTGATCATCAGTCTTTGGACTTTTGAATGATTGATTTCTCCCCCCCCCCCTTTTTTAACCTGCTATGTTACCTGAAACAATTGGTTTCTCATATTATGTTTCTTTTTGGATTGAACATGTGCTTTTGTACATTTGTTCCTTTTTTATATTGTGCTTGTGAAAGAAACATCACAAAAGCCATGCTATTCTGATCTTGGTCTTGTGTGGCTCTTTCATGGATTCTGTTTGTTTTGATATCATGTGAATGATTTTGTTTTTTAAAAATATTCTTTCCTCTGTGTGTGAGACCAGTTTGATTTTCCTTCAAGTTACAGTCTGAGTACTGGGCATCTTTGTTTTTTTTGAATCAGAGTCTCATTCTGTCACAGACTAGAGTGCAGTGACACTATCACAACTACCACAGTGTCAACCTACTGGGCTCAGGCGATTTTTCTGTGTCAGCTTTCCAAGTAACTGGGACTACAGGTGCATGCCATCATGCCTGGCTAAATTTATCTGTCTGTCTGTCTGTCTATCAATCAATCAATCAGTCACTTATTATAGGGACAGATTTTCGCCTTGTTGCCCAGACTGGTCTTGAACTCCTGGGGCTCCTGCAATCCTCTTGCCTCAGCCTTCCAAAGTGCTGGGATTGTAGAAATGAGCCACCATGCCCAGCCAGACCTGGATATCTTTGGCTGATCTACTTTTCCAAGACTACAAAGGATAGTGTCTGGAGGAAGAAAGCTCATTTGAGGTAAATTGGATGCATATGCAAATGCTTGGATCCTACTCTCTTCTGAGGTTCTGTTAGAGCTCCTATATCCAGGGTTCACTCCTTGTTGGGGAGAGTGGAGACAGGCTATATCTTCATCTCTTGGTACATCCTCCCTGTTGTTATTTCTTGTTCCCAGATAGCCATTTTCCATATATCATAGAGGCAAAGAAAAGCATATTTACAGGAGTGGGCAAATGGGCTGAGGGGCTTTTTGGGGTTGATGGAAGTGTTCTAAAACTAGATTACAGTGACAGTTGCACAACTGTATTCATTTACTAAAACCCATCAAACCGGAAACTTTTAAAAAGATGAATTTTATGGTATGCAAATTATACCTTAATATAGCTGTTTAAAGAAAACTATACAGTGTGCTTTTTTTTCAGAATTAGAAGTATTAATAAGAATTTTCATTATGAACAATGATGACTCACCAGTCCTAGTCATTCACTGTTCGTGTTTGTATTTTCATTTATTGGGAACGTATCACCATAGATAAGTAACACCACAAAGATAATTTTATAATTAGTATGGGAATGGGTTAGTTTGCTCTCTTTAGCTTTACTAGCAAAAAACACGATTATCAGGAAAGTTCTATAGTATTGATTGGGTAATATGGAAATGAAAAAGTCCTATCTGAATGTTACACAAATGCAAATTAGATTTTAATTATTTCCTGACTTTAGAAGATGCAAAAAGGAAATCATATTAAAGAATGCTTTCCCAACAAGATTTTATGATGATGGCATTAAAAGCATGCTACCCCAAAATATGGTATCATGGCATTTGTGAAGCAGGAAGGTCGCCCTCACCTTCCCCCACCTTTCTCACTTGAAGCAGGTCATAAAACTTAGGAGGGAGTTTCTGACCTTCTACTGAAGCAGGTCATAAGGCCCTTATTTGAGAAGTATACCCAGAAGAAAGGAACATCCTTATCTCTGAAAATAAGAGAAAAATCTGAACAAACAGGCTTTGTCATGTTCCCTCCAGTTTATTACCATTAGGTTTTACATTTTCATCTCATCTTAATTCTCCACAACTATCCACTTTTTCATCAAAACTAGCATAAAAATTTGCAGGTTCATTCATTTGTTCAGCTCTGTATTTCCTTATGAAGGTGCTCATGTCATGCAAAATGATATTAAATAAATTTAATATACTTTTCTCTTGTTAATCTGCCTTTTCTTATAACAAGGAACATGGTCTCATCCATGAAGTTATTTTCCCTGCCCTACAATAAGATAGGCTTTTATATATTCATTCTAATAGTAAAATATAGAGTCTGGTACTATCAGATCTTGATGATCTTTAAAAGTAGATGAAATGTCAGTGAAGGAATTCACAAATAACCTTCACTACTTCTTTTAACTGGGGAGTTTCATTCACTTATCTAAGAAGTATTATTTTGAGGGGGTTTGGTTGCTTTCTTGACCAATTAGTGAAATACAAAAATAAATATGGTAAGCTTCCCAGTGGTCCGCCTTTCAGTAAACAGATGGTTAAAGACTTCTGAGTGCTTGCCACTCTGAAAGATATCAGAATTATGATGTCATAGAGGGAAGGACTATGTCTGACAAATTCCTATTTTCAATCCTTTGTATATTATGAGTGCTCCATAAATAGTTAATGCTTAAGTGAATGAAAGGGAAAGATACAGTTTTTATCCTCAAGAAAAGATAGAATACTTTAAAAAAATCCTCTTATCCTTTCTTGAGGATTAAAAACAGTATACTCTAGTTAGTAGACTAAACCATACACATGAAAAAGGTAGCTAGTAGCACAGGGCCTCATATCATGCCAGGTATTTAAATTGTCCACATAGTGCCTGAAGAAGAGGATGGTGGTGGCTTGGGCTACTCAGAAAAGCCTGTGGAGTTGGTGGTACCCAAGTGGGCACACCTGAGTCCTTGAGTAAGACCAGAGAATGCACTCAGGGATGGTGCATGTACAGATGCATGGTAGAAATGAGCATTTTTTAATGTATCTGTTGGCTACTTGTATGTCTTTGAGAAGTGTCTATTCATATCTTTTTTTAATAGGACTGTCTGTTTTTTTCTTTTTGGCACTTTTGAATTCCTTGTAGATCCTAGATGTTAGGTCTTTGTCAGATGTAGTTCCTTTACCCGCTTTTTAATTGGGTTGTTTTTTTCCTTTCACTTTCAGATTCTTGTAGATTCTGAATGTTAGGCCTTTGTCAGATACACAATTCGCATTTATCCCCCCCC
>NW_007248360.1:689492-689780 GCF_000164805.1 Carlito syrichta
GGGTTGTCTCTTTACTCTCCTAATGATTTCTTTTGCTGTGCAAAAGCTTTTCAGTTTGATGAGGTCCCATTTGTCTACCTTAACTTTTATGACATTCGTTTTGGGGGACTTAGTCAAGAATCTGTCTTCTGCTCTGATGTGCAGATGATCTACTTCATCTTCTAGGATACCTACAGTTTGAGGTTCTTACATTTAGATCTTTTTTTGGTGTGTGTGTTGGAGTCTCACTCTGTCGCCCAGACTGGAGTGCAGTGGCCGCTCCTGGCCACCGCAGCCTCGACCTGCTGG
>NW_007248360.1:689800-703709 GCF_000164805.1 Carlito syrichta
TGCGGGCTCAGGCAATCCACTCACCTCAGCCTCCCAAAGGCGCGGGATTACAGGCTGAGCCACCGAGCCTGGCTTACATTTAGATCTTTTGTCCATTTTGAGTTGGTTTTTGTATATGATGATAGATAGTGGTTCAGTTTCATTCTTCTGCATGTGATCTGCCAGTTTTCCCAGCACCATTTGCTAAACATGATCTCCTTTCCCTAGTGATTGTAATTGGTGGCTTTGTTGAAGATGAGTTGGTTGAGAGACTTGAGTTTTTGCTTCCAGAATCTCTGTCCTGTTCCACTGGTCTATGTGTCTATTCCTATATCAATACCAGGCTGTTTTAGTTACTGTAGCCTTGTAATAAAGTTTAAAGTCTGGAAGTGTGATACCTCTTGCTTTGTTTCTTTTGCTGAGGATTGTTTTGGCTATTCATGCTCTTTTTTTTTTTTTCCCCACATAAATTTCTGTATTGTCATTTCCAGGTCTGAGAAGAATAATTTTGGTAGTTTGATGGGTATTGCATGGAATCTGTAGATTGCCTTGGGAAGGATGGACATTTTGACAATGTTGATTCTTCCAATCCATGAACAAGAAATGTTTTTCCATTTGTTTGTGCCATCCTTGATTTCTTTGAGCAGCATTCTGTAGTTCTCATTGTAAAGGTCTTTTACTTTTCAGTTTAGGTGAATGCCAAGGTATTTCATTCTTTTTTGTGGCTATTATGAGTGGGATTTTTTTTTGTGTTTGTTTTTTATTTGGTTCTCTGCCTGCTTGTTGCTGGTGTGTAGAAATGTAGCTCTTTTGCACACTGATTTTGTACCCCAAAATTTTACCAAAGTCATTTATCAGTGCGAGGAGGCTTTTGATGGACTTCCTTGGGTTTACAAGTTATGGAATCATATCGTTCACAAAGAGGGATAGCTTAACTTCCTCTTTTCCTATTTGGATGCCCCTGGTTTTCTTCTCTTACCTGATTGCTCTGGTTAGTACTTCTAGCACTATGTTGAACAAGAGGGGTGAGAGTGGGCCTTCTTGTCTTGTTCCAGTTCTTAGGGGGAATGCTTCCAACTTATGCCCATTGGGTAAAATGTTGACTGTGGGTTTATCATAGATGATTCTTACTGTTTTGAGGAATATTCCTTCTGTGCCTAGATGCTCAAAGGTTTTTATCAGGAAGGAATGCTGAATTTTGTCTGATGCTTTTTCTGCATCTGATGATATCATGTGGTTCTTGGTTTTATATCTGTTAATGTACTGAATTATGTTTATGGTCTTGTGAATGTTGAACCAGCCCTGCATCCCAGGAATGAAGCCCACCCGGTCATGGTGTGTGATCCTTGAGATGTGTTGTTGGATCCGATTTGTTAGAATCTTGTTGAGAATTTTTGTATCTATGTTCAAAGAGATTGACCTGTAGTTCTCTTTCCTTGTTGGGTCTTTGCCAGATTTGGATATCAGTATGATGTTAGCTTCATAGAATGATTTGGAAAGAATTCCATCATTCTCAATTTCCTGGGATACTTTCAATAAGATTAGTATCAGCTCCTTTTTTTGTGTCTTTTAGAATTCAACTGGGAAGCCACCTGGTCCAGGGCTTTTTTTTTGGTGGGGAGAGTTCTCATGCCTGAGTTGATTTCCTGAATTGTTATTGGTCTTTTTAGAGTTTCAATTTCTTCCTGTTTCATCCTTGGGGGTTGTGTGCTGTCAGAAAGTCCTCTATTTTCTTAAGGTTTTCAAGTTTATTTGAATACAGGTATTCATAGTAATCTCTGAAAATCTTTTGAATTTCTTCCGGGTTAGTGGTGACTTCACTTTTTGTTTTTCTAACTGTATTTATTCAGACTTTCTCTTTTTTTAGTCAATCTGACCAGGAGTTCCTCGATCTTATTTATCCTTTCAAAGAACAAACTTTTAGTCTTGCTGATCTTTTCTATGATTTTTTTTCTTCTATATCCTGCAATTGTGATTTTATATTGGTGATCTGGATTCTTCTGCTGAAGTTATGATTTAGATGATCTTGCCTTTCCAGCTCCTTTAGATGTGACATTCGGTTATTTACTTGTGATCTTTCTTTTTTTTTGATGTATGCATGCAGTGCTATGAATTTTTCTCTTAACACTGGTTTTGTGGCATCCCAGAGATTCTGATGAGATGTGTCTTTATTTTTGTTTGTTTCCAGGAATTTTTTTGTTTCTGGTTTGATTTCCATGTTGATTCTGGAGTCGTTCAGCAGTATGTTGTTTAGTATCTATGTCTTTCTGTGTTTTGGGAGGTCTTGGTGGTGGAAATATTTATTTGTATTTCACTGTGATCCAAGAAGATGCATGGTATTATTTTGATCTTGTGAACTTTGTTCAAGCTTAATTTACATTAAAAAATGTGCTCTATCTTGGAGTATGCCTCCATGTGCTGATGAGTAGAATATACACTCTGTAGATACTGGGTGAAGTGTTCTATAGATATGTATTAAATCCATTTGATTTAGTGTCAGGTTGAGGTTCTGGATCTCCTTGTTGTTGTTTTTATCCCCCATGATCTATCTAAAGTTTTCAGTGGGGTATTTAGGTCTCTAACTATGCTTGTGTGAGAGTCAGTGTTCTCTTTTAATTTACTTGTTTTTAGAAAACCTGGTGCTCCTATGTTGGGTGCATATATGTTTAGAATAGATACTTCTCGCTGGTGGATTGAAACTTTTATCATTATGTAGTATCCTTTTTAAGTTTTGATGGCTTGAAGACTGCTTTGTCTGATATCAACATAGCTACTCCTGCCTTCTGTTTTTTGTTCACCTGAAAGCTCATTTCAGCTTTAAGTCTGTGGTTGACCTTTGCAGTGAGATGAGTTTCCTGAAGGCAGCAGATTGTTGGATCATGCTTTTTTATCCAGTTTGCCACTCTGTCTCTTCAGTGGTGCATTTTGTCCATTCACATTCAAGTTGATTATTGAAATGTGACAGTTTATCCCTGTCATAGGACTCTTAGAGACTCTTTGTTTCCCTTTAACTTTTATATTTATTTATGTGTGTGTTTTCATACTCCTCACTTTTTAAAAACTTTTACTAAATGAGTTCTAACATAGTCTTGCAAATAAGAACAAAATTGTTTTATTTGAAATGTTTAGGATGAAATTCACTGAGGGTATGAAGTATGCTGAGCACTTAGTGCTATGAATTAGCTCAGAGATGAAGAAATACCATGTACAAAGTGGTTAGATGGTTAAAGAGGTAAAGATGAAATGCTTCTGGCATTGGGAGGAAGACAGGGTGCTGCTTCCTGCTTGAGAGTTAAGCACTGAAGAGATGGAAGCTTGTGTGCCAAGCTCTTTCCTATGTATTTTATTTTAATCCTTATAACATCTTGATATAATTTTTAATTCCTACATACAGAGGAGGAATGAGGCTTAGGAGGCTGATATATGTATATATGAGTATTTAGGTGATAAGTTTGGATAAACTTACTAATGGGGGAATATAGATAGGAAAGGCAACCAGTTTATATAAAATAGCTCAGTATTGTTTACATCTTCCCTGGGATAAATGATCAGGCAGAGGATATAACCGTGAGAACTGATTGTTCCTGTTTACAAAATGTTAAAGTGTAAGATAATTAATAGTCCTTTCAATATTGCTTGAAATTAAGTTAGTTATACGAAACTTTCAACTTTAGTGAAGATTTCTTAGGGCGTTGGAAAATTGCTCTTTTGAAAGGATTCTTACATTGGAACAGAGATTGCCTGAATCTCTACATTCAATCTCGCTCTGTTTCTTTCAAATACTCAAATAAGGGTACAATTAAGTGCTGATTGTTAGTTCACTTGATCAATTGATTCTGATCCACTTTAGTTCTTTGGACCTTAGCATCCCCATCAGTAAACAGATGTCTGGATTACAGCAGCCCACACACTCTTCAAACTCTAAGTGCCTTTGTTCTCTGCAGAAAACTATTCCTCAAGGTAGTAGCTCTTTAAGGGTTAAAAACAAAACAACAACAAAACCAGCATCCAGTCTAGTCCTGCTCGGCTTTTATTTGTTTGTTTTTGGAACTGTAATACTTGTTAGATCTTGTGCAGTAAAACATAATTTCCAATTTTCCAAGGCCAGCTGTAGATCAGGATTCTAAAGGCCTTAATGGAAAAGGGTGGGTAATGTGTTTGTCAGGAGGCCACTTAGCAAAATCGGTTCCATGTAATTTTTAATACAGTTCTTTGGATAGACTTTTTATGACTCAGTATTACAGATGTCATTAATTTATAATGGAAAATAGTGAGACAATATGACAATTATCTTCAGACTCAGGCATACTTAGGCAGCAGGGTTAGTGATGATTGAATTGTTCTATCAGAGGCTTGTTGCAGAGTGCCACTGCCAGAACGAAGCACTCATGTCACAGCTGAGCATGGACCGTGGTGCCTCAATTAGTCAGCCATTTGCTTTGTAACTTGGGGAGCAGAAAGAAACCGAAGCTTGTTGGAAATCTGAAGCCCTTGCGGTTTCCTCTCGCCAAAGGAAACTCCATTGTTGTGTGTTTCCTTTTCTAGGCAGGCTGAGATGCATGACAGGGTTGGTCTTGGACAAAAGGGAGGCTAGATATAGTTTGTTCTTCTTCAGTCATATTTCTGCATACTGTCCTCTGAATATTAGACGTTTTAGAGATCAGAGCAACCCTATTGTAGAAATATTTCAGACATTTTTGTTAGGAAGGAAGTTAAAATACATCAATGAACACTAGTGAACAAATGGGATAATGGTTTCCCTTTGCTGGTGTTTGAATATTTCATTGTCCTTTGTGAGATATCAGTTTATTGTGGGTGGAGGTCATGTGTGACTATGTAAATGGGACCTGTCATCTGTGGCAGTAGGTACCAGTAGCAGAGAAATCTTATTAATTAGACCAGTCACTGACATGAACTGGGAAACCTTGGTTGTGCCCAGGTCCTGAGCAGGGTTCTGATTGTAGTTCTTGTTATGGGTTGAAATATATCCTCCCAAAAAGTATGTTGACGTCTAACCTTCAGCCCCTCAGAATGTGAGCTTATTTGGATATATAAAGAGGTTAATGAGGTCATTAGGGTGGGCCCTAACCCGGTATGACTGTGGTGTCCTTATAAAAAGGGTAACTTTAGACACAGAAGTAGACACACACTGAGGGCAGACGATGTGGAAACACCAGGAGAATGCCATCAACAAGCCAAGGAACACCTGAGGCTACTAGGTGCAGAAGAGAGGCATGGAGTGGACTTTCCTTAGAACCAACCCTGCCAATATTGCAGTTTCAGACATCTGGCATCCTGTGAGATGTGAGACAGTAAATTTCTTTTGGTTTAAGCCATCCAAGTTTTGGTATTTTGTATGGTAGGCTCAGAAAACTAATACAGTCCTGATTCACCAAAAGTCACAAAACTTTGAGTGAACCTCTCAACAACCTGGACTTCTGCTTCCTTATTTGTAAAATCACAGTGTTGGGGTTGATGATGTCAAGACCTTCTTGCTCTGACAGTTGATGATTAATACTTCAAAAAGTGCATTGTGTTTCCAGAAAAGCAATTGTTATATTTCTTAACAAAGCAAAAATCAGCAAATAATATGTTTTTTTCAGTTCCCAAAAAATTTTTTTTCATTCAGGAGTCATTGGTGATACTTCCCTTAAGCTAAAATATTGGGCAAGGCTGTCCCTTCCAAGTTGACACACTAAACAAATGACAGCATGTCTAGTCTGTGTATGAGTATAATATATAACCAAAGAACATACCATTTAAAATCATATAGCTATTTTCTACTGCTTTGGAGTTAGCATATTTTGAATGTCATTTTATGAACTTTTCTTCCCTAGATTTGTAGAATGATTTATTTTAGATGTCCATAGGCTTATTCTAGTTTTCCCAAAGGAACCTGCCACATAGGAACAGGTTGCTTAGGTGTTTGCTAGATGCCTCACCTCCATAGACAGTAGCTCAAGCAGCACCCTGTATACTGTGGAGTATATAATTCATGCCAGACTTCCACATAAGTTGAGTTCCACATGGGGTCAGTCTTCTTACTTGATTTGCCAATAGGTTTTAGTTGAGTGTACTGATGCAGCAAGACCAAGACACTGTATTTGGTGCTCTCCCAGGGGACTGCAGTGAGGAAACAGCCACCTGCCTCTTCACTAATATCTTTTCTTAGAAAATCTGTGGCTGAAACCTACAAGCATTGAAACAGTTCTATGTAGGAGTCACTCTCTCTCGCTCTCTCTTTCTCTCTCCCTTCCTGCCTCCCTCTTTCTCTCTCTCCTTCCTTCCTTTTCCTTCCTTCTTTCCTTCCTTCCTTCCTTCTTTCCTTCCTTCTTCCCTCCCTCCCTCTCTTCTTTCCTTCCTTCTTTCCTTCTTTTGTAGAGATAGGGTCTTGCTATGTTGCCTGTGCTGATCTTGAACTCCTGAGCTGAAGCAATCCTCCTTTCGGCTTCCCAAAGTGCTGGGATTACAGGTGTGAGCCACAGTGCCCGACTGGACCTTCTTTTAGAATTTTTTTTCCCCTCCTTAGTTCTTAAATTGCAGTGGATAATTTTTTTAAATGTGCCTTAAACTTTTAAAGGAAATATAAGTAATATAAAACTATCTTTGCTTTCTAAAAATTATGATACATTTTATTCAACGTACAGAAAGAAAATCTTTAAAATGAGGTATATGAAATGTTCGATGCCATTGGCTCTCCTAGCTGAGGTCCTTTCTTCCTAATTTTTTCAGAACCCTTTCATACCTTTTTGCTCTACAAGAATATTCCCTCTCCTCAACTTGCTAGCACAAAAAGACCAAGGGTTCAGATTAGGTGCAGGGAGAGAATTTAAAAAGGGAAATGGGATTAGCTATGGTTGTGTATGCCTGGAAGGGCCTTAATGATTCCTTTTATTTTTTTGTACTCCTTTGGCAGGGGAAAGCGAAATGGTTAATAAGGACAGTTTCACTATATTCAGCCAAGTTCAAGATAGTGATTTTACTCAAGTTCGTTGAAGCCTACCTGGTTTTTTGAGAAGTACTATTTTAACACATGCAAGTGTTTAAATCTGGACTCTGATTTAGATTTTCTTCTTTGCTTAATTCTACCCCACCCATACATCTTTCATAGGTTAAAATAGGGAAAGGCCTAAAACTGTCCTTAGTATTAATATCTAATTCTAAGGAGACTGTGATGAATCACCTGTATGGATTATGAATGACACACCTTGGAAAAACTCTATCACCATGAAAGACCTTAAGAAAGAATCCCTAGCTTGTGAACCTAAAAAGCATGTTGTGTTTTGAAAGGAGATATTTTTAGTATTTAAAGTAGTGGAACTTTTTTCTTTTTTTTAAAGACTAAAACTTTCTTTGTATAAGTCTGTGTATAAAATTGCTTATGACTATTTATAATATCATTTTGTTCCTGAATAAACATAGTAATTATAATATTCAGTTTCTGGATCTGCACCTGAATCTCTTCCTGCTTGTTCCAGGCCTTCTCACTGGCTCAGGCAGAGCAGTGGTGACAGAGGAGATGTCCAGCCTAGTTTGGTTCATGTGTTTTCCTGTAACATTTTTTTCTTATAGTGTCTTATAAATAACTCCCCCCCCCCACCCGGAGATTAAGATTCACAGCCTTGTAGAATCTTCTGACCTCACATCATTGGGACTGGTCACTTGGTTTGTGATTTTTCCCGACACTAATTCCAGCTTCTTTTTCTGGTTACCTATTGTTTTGGCATTGTATTTCTTCCTTTGTGCCTTTTCCAAAGGACCCAGAAAGAAGGGAGGGACTCTAAACCCAACCCATCAACGTTGCTGTTAATAGAAGTTGAAAAGATTTGGCAGGTCTGCATTTGAAATTATTAGCCAAATAGTGACTTAGAATCTTTTTCATCATTGTTTAATGGTTTATTTGAGTGTCTCTGTCCATCTTCCTTCTCCCTGTGAACATGGCTTCTGATGGTAGGAGCCAGTTTGCATTCATTATTTGATGTGAATGCTCTGATTCAGTGGCTCTCAACTTGTTTTCTGCTACAACACAGATGGCTTTCACATGCCTCACACACTCGCAGGGGTGTGTTCAGGGTTATGCACAATTCCAAGTAAGCTACTTGTAATTCCACCCCTTTCTTCTCCATTCAGGATAGTCCAGTGGAAAGTAAACGAAAGTGGTTTTATCGTGTTGCTGCCAGGGACTCTGCTTTTAAAAAAAAAGCAGATTGTTACTCACTTTGACATTTGATTATTGTCTTGCTTTAGTCATTTGTAGATTGAATTGATTCTTTAAAATAATTTATTTATATTTGAAATAGTTAATAAAATGGCTAATGTACATAGGAACACCCTTGTACTTATTCCCCAGTTTAAACATTTCATCATGTTTTGCTAAACATAGTATCCATTGACAACTCCTAAGAAAATTAAGACATGAATGTCTTTATAGTCTCTTCTATTTCTCCCTCAACATTCCTATTTTTTCTCACATTATTATTTTCTGTAGCCAAGTATTGATGACATTGTTTGGTCTTGGCTCTTTCTGTAAATGTTACGTGCTTAACTCTAATCCTTTACCTTTATCACCCCCTTCTCAGTGGACTGAATCCAGAAGCATCTTCAAGAAGGGCTTCTGCATACTCTCCCCTGAGGGTTTTTGCTTTGACCTTTTTGACATAGGCCTGAATGTTGTCTGTATTCTGGAACAGCAACTAGGATAAGTGTCACGTTCTCAGCTCTAACTTTCCTTGTCTCAGAGCTTTTGGACTTTGCTTCATAGTCTTCTCCATTGACTGATGTGGAGAAGCATTAAGGTCATCTCAAGTCTTCCCCTTTGCCACTGACATTTTCTATCTGTACAGCTAGAGAATACCCAAGTGATATATAACCCAGTCATCTTTTAAGCAATTATGCCATATCACTTTTCCCCAAAACGTGTATTTTTAAAATCTGAAGATTTGTTTCTCTCTTAATTTCAGAGGTAGTTTCTTTTATCAAATCTTTAAACTTTTATGTATGTAATAATTTGATACATACAAAATTATATATATCATGTTTAATGGAAACGTTGAGGCATTAAGTATTTAATAAGAATTCAAGAACTCATCACCCAACATAATATCTAGTACATTTCCAGTATCATTGGGTTAAAAAAAAATTATAAACATATTTCAATCTCCCTATGTACATCTGCTCAACCTATAATTATTCACTCAGCCCAGAAACAAGTTTTTCTGAATTTGGTATGTATTATTTCTATATGCATTTTCATGCCTTTTCTACGATCAAATGTTTCTGTAAACAACATTTGGTATTGATTTGCACATTTTCAAACTTAATATAAATGGTACATGCTGTGCCATGTATTATGCAGTTGCTTTTACCACTCATTGCTATGTTGGCAGTAGAGCCATGTGAATACAGTTTAGCTCTAGTGGTGGATCTACCCATCACTGGCTATTTCTTTTGTAATAATATGCCATTTATTTACCCATTTCTGATGAACGTTTAAGTTTTTCCTAATTTTGTGCTATTCCCAACAGCCTGCCGTGAAGATTCTGGTGTGTGTGTATAGGGAGAACTTTGAGCGAAGTGGATGAGCCCAATAGTGGAATAGGGGGGATGAGCCCAAGGGTAGAATTGCAGAAGTGGAGTTGTCTCAGCCTCCACAGTTTCCTCTCCCACCAGCAGTGTGTGAGAATTCTCTTTTCTTCACATCCTTGGGAAGTCTTGATGTTGTCAGAATTTTTGCTTTTTCCAGTTTATGAGTGTGAAGTGATACCTTACTGATTGTTTTTTTTTGTTTGTTTGATTTTTTTCTGTTGATAATGGTTCATATCCTTTACTCATTTTTCTGCAGAGTTGTTTGTCTTTATCTTTTGATATAACTGTTACCCTGTATACTGATTTTTTTGCCATTTATGTGAGATCCAAATACTAATCTGTGACTTGTCTTTTTACTCTGTCTATGGTGTCTTTGTTGAAAAGAAGTATAGCAGTCTAATATAGACTGATTTATCAATCTTTTATGGTTTGTACTTTTTAGGTCTGCTTGAAAATGTCTTTCCAAATGTGTCCTATATATTCTTCAATATATAGTTTTATTTTCAATATAAATATATTTCAATATATAGTTTTTCATATATTCGTTGATATATAGTTTTGTTTTTTATATTTAGATTGTTAAGCTACTTAGTAGTATTTAATTTTGCATATGGCATCAGGTGGCTATGTACTTTTATTTAATTCCAGATGAAAAGCCATTTGTCTTGTACAACTTCTCCTTTCCCTACTGGTGTGCAATGCTCTCCCATTATATACTGTGATTCCCAGATAGACATAGGTATATTTTTTATCCCATACATTATAATCTTTTGTTTCTTCTTTTTTTCTTTCTTTTGAGTTGGAGTCTCACTCTGTCACCCAGGCTAGAGTGTAGTGGCACACTCTCAATACCACTGCAGCTTTGAACTGCTGGACTTAGGCAATCCTTCTGCCTCAGCCTTCAAAGTAGCTGGAACCATAGGCGCACACCACCATACCTGGCTAATTTTTTTGATTTATTATAGAGATGAGGACTCATCACGTTGCCCAGACTGGTCTCGAACCCCTAGACTCAGGCAGTGCTCTTGCCTCAGCCTCCCAAAGTGCTGGGATCCCAGGCGTGAGCACCCTGCTCTTTTGTCTCCTCTTATGCCAGTACCAACTGTTTTGACTACTGTACCATTATAAGTCTTTTATCTAGCAGAAAAAGTCCTTATACCTTTTTCTTTATTTTCAAATTTTTCTTGGCTACTTTGGGGCCTTTGATCTTCCTTAACAATTTAGAATGACTTTGAGTTAGGTAACATTGAGTTTGTAGCTTAATTGAGGAACATTTCAGTCTTATGATTCTGAGTCTTATCTTTTGAACAAGGTCCGTAGAGGTCTTAAACAAGATTGTTTTGATAGGCTTATTTTCAGGCATTTTGTTTTTGTTACTACTATAAATTGGATCTTTTATTCTGTTTCATTTAGATTATCACAGGATTTAGGAGACATTTTTTTTTTTATATTAATGGTGACGTCATCAACTTTACTGAACTCTCTTAAGAAAGTTTCTCTGAGATCCTTTGGATTTTTTATGTAGACAGTCAACAGTTATGGTCAGGTTTGTCTCTCTTTTTTTTTTTTTTTTGAGTTGGAGTCTCACTCGGTCGCCCAGACTGGAGTGCACGCTCCCGACCACCGTAGCCTCGACCTGCTGGGCTCCGGCGATCCTTCCGCCTCAGCCTTCCGAGTAGCTGGAACTACAGGCGCGCGCCACCACGCCCGGCTGAGTTTTTGATTTATTGTAGAGATGAGGTCTCGCTGCCCAGGTGGGTCTCGAACCCGCGGGCTCAGGCAATCCACTCACCTCAGCCTCCCAAAGGCGCGGGATTACAGACTGAACCACCGAGCCCGGCGTGTCTCTCTTTTTTTTTGAATTGGAGTCTCACTCTGTCGCCCAACTGGAGTGCAGTGGCCGCTCCCGGCCACCGCAGCCTCGACCTGCCGGGCTCCGGCGATCCTTCTGCCTCAGTCTTCCGAGTAGCCAGAATTACAGGCACGTGCTACCACGCCCAGCTGACTTTTTTATTGTAGAGATGAGGTCTCGCCAAGTTGCCCAGGCGGGTCTCGAACCAGAAGGCTCAGGCAATCCACTCACCTCAGCCTCCCAAGGCGGGATTACAGGCTGAGCCACCGAGCCCGGCAGATTTGTTTCTTTCACTCAGTTCTTACATATCTGTTTTCTGTTTCTTGAATCATTGCATTGACTAGGACCTCTAGTATAATTATGAATAAAAGATGTAGTAGTTATGCTTGCCTTTAATGAAAAGAATTTGCCTGACTTTACTGAAAAGGATTTTAAAACCTTACCATAATATTAAGAACAACTGTTTGGGTTCCAGCTACTTGGAAGGCTGAGGCGGAAGGATCGCCGGAGCCCAGCAGGTTCGAGGCTGCGGTGGCCGGGTGCGGCCACTGCACTCCAGTCTGGGCGACTGAGTGAGAGACTCCAACTCAAAAAAAAAAAAAAAAAAAAAAAGAACAAATGTTTGTTTTAGACTTGATAAGTATCACTTTTCAGATTAAAAAAAAAAATTTTTCTGTTGGTCTGGTTTACAACCGTGTTGTCTTATAAATGAGTTTTAAAGCATTTTTTAAGACCATCGTGTTTTTGCCTTTTACTCTTTTAATATGTAGATGTTCTGATTTATTAATTTTATTATTCCTGGGATAAACTCTGCTTTGATTTGCCAGTATTATTATTTAAACTGTTTTTCTGAATGAACTTTGTCTTTCATTTTCTTTTTCCTGCTTTGAAAGGTTACTTACTAATCTCACTAACTCCTTTTAAAATATTCTAATATTTTGCATTTATCTGTTTCTTGAAGACTTGGTCAGACTCTCTTGTGAAACTGTCTGGGCCTGGGTTTTGGGGTGGAGGATGGGAAGATAGGCTTTTGATTGTTGCTTCAGTTTCTTTAACTCTTACTGGCTTATGGACAGTTTAATGTTTTTTTGAAACTGCCATTTCATCCATGTTTTCAAATATATTGGCATAGAATTAAGTTAGTTTTCTCTTTTGATTTTTTAAAAAAATTCTTATTTAAGCTTATATCCTTCTTTTCATCGAAAATTATTTATTTGTACTAGAGGTTTGCCTACTTAGCTTTTTCTAGTTAACCAGAATTTGGTTTTGCTAATATTTGCTTTTCATTTTCTGTTTAATTTCCACTTTCTTTCTTCTCATCCCTTTGTCTTTCTGCCCCTGTCTTTAATCTATTGTAAATTGAATTTATTTTGGTTTCTTCTTGTGTTTTAGAAAATATGTATAACAGAGGCTGGGGGAAGGAATGGAGAAATACTGTTCAAAGAGCACAAAATTTTAGTTAGGCAAAGGGAGTAAGTTCTTTAAATCTATTGCACAGCATGGTGTCACAAATTAATAATAATGTAGTCTATATTTCAAAATTGCTAAAAGTAAATTTCAAGTGTCTCACCACAAAAACTGAGAAGTGAAATGATCGATATATTAATTAGTTTGATTTAGTCAGTTCACATTTTACACATACCAAGACATCACATTGTACTGCATAAATATTGTACTGTAACACATTGTACTGCGTTAATATTACATATATGATTGTAAAATTATATCTAAATATCACTTTAACTGCATACTATAGGTTTTGATATACAGTATTTTCATCATTGTTCATTTCTAAATATTTTGTGATTTACATTATCATTTCCTTCTCAATCTCTGATTTATTTAGGATTGCATTTTTTTTTAAGTTTTCAAGCAAAGTTTATTTAGAAAGTAAATGAAAGAGAAAGTGAAGATTCACCTCCCCAAGATAGGAGAGTGGAGCCAAGGCTATGGAAACATGGCCTGGGATTGCATTTTAAGTTTCTCAAATACTTTATAAATTTTTTTGTAGAGATGGGGGTCTCTTTATGTTGCCCAGGTTGGTCTCAAACTCATGGGCACAAGTCCTCCTCCTGCCTCAGCCATTGCACCTGGCCTCAAGTACTTTTAAAGAATACTTCCTATTGTCAATTTCTAATTTAACTGCCCAGTTATGGTTAGAAGATGGAGTCTGTGTGATAGCAATTGTTGGAAATTTGTTGCAGCCTCCTTTCTGATGTGGCAAATGGTAAGATTTTATAAATGTTCAATGCATAATTAAAAGCTATTAGTAGTCTGTATTTATTAAATGTAAGATTCTATTTAAATAATCAGATCAATTAACTTTAGTATTAATTTATTGATTTTATTGCTCAAATAGTTTGCCTGATTGCTCAGCTTCTGGTAGTATTTCTCACTGTAGTTACAAAGATTTATCATTTTTTTCTTACATTTTGTCAATTTTTGCCATATATATATATATATATATATATATATATATATATATATATATTT
>NW_007248360.1:703961-706858 GCF_000164805.1 Carlito syrichta
GTGAGTGGTTGCCTGAGCCCGCGGGTTCGAGATCTGCCTGGGCAACTTGGCGAGACCTCATCTCTACAATAAATCAGCCGGGCGTGGTAGCTCGCGCCTGTAGTTCCGGCTACTCGGAAGGCTGAGGTGCAAGGATCGCCGGAGCCCGGCAGGTCGAGGCTGTGGTAGCCGGGAGCGGCCACTGCACTCCAGTCTGGGCGACAGAGTGAGACTCCAACTCCAAAAAAATAAAATAAAATTAAATTAATAATGATAATAATAATAATAATTTGAAGCTGTGCTGCTAATAATAAGCAAATTCATGATTATTCTGTCATTCTCATAGATTTTTAAAATATATATTAATTTGATATTCGTGATATTAATATTATATATTAATACTATAGTAGTGGTATTAATGATTTTCTCTAAGATTATATTTTGTCTGATATTAATATTTTGGTGTTAATATTTCTTCACTTTTTTTTTGTGGTTTAAAATTTGCAAGGCATTTGTTTTTCCAACCCTATCAGTGCATCCTCCCTTGTAAGTGGCAAATAGCTGGAGTTTTTGTTTGTTTGATTTTTTATTTTATGGGTTTTTTTTGTTTTTTGCCTAGTGTAATAATCTATCATGGGCTACATTTATTGCAAATATTAATGTATTTAGACTTATTTCCACTACAGTATTGTTTTTTGCTTATTATTTCTTTAAAAAATCATTTTTTTAAAGAGATAGGGTCTTGCCCTTTTGCCCAGGCTGGAGGGCAGTGGCACAATCACAGACCATTGTGACCTCAAATTCCTGGGCTCAAGTCTCCAGTGATCCTCCCACCTCAGCCTCCCAAGTAGCTAGGACTACAGGACCTGGCCACCATGCCTGGATAATTTTTAAAATATTTTTTGTCTGTGTTATGATTTCTTAGTCATTTTTATGAAAATTATGCTTTTATTTATCTCTTTAAACCTCTCAAACATGTTTATATCTTTTTTTTTTTTTTTTTTTGAGTCAGGGTCTCACTCTGGTACACTGGTGGCTCAACGCACTTTGACCTCCTGGGCTCAGGTGATCCTCCCACCTCAGCATCCAAAGTATCTGAGGCTACAGGCATGTGCCACAATGCCCAGCTAGTGTTTAAAAATTTTTTTTGTAGAGATAAGGTCTGACTTTGTTGCCCAGGCTGATCTTGAATTCCTGAGCTCAAGCAATCCTCCTACCTCAGACTCTCAAAATGCTGGGATTATTGGTATGGACCACCACACCTGGCACCAAACATACTTATTTCTAAGCCTACTAGATTGTTCTAGAATTTTTTGGTTATTAATTTTGTTGCTAATTTTTCTTGACTTTATAATTCTTCATGTATTTTGGAATTTTGGTTTGTATGCTCATTTTGAGTCGGCTGCTGCTTCTTCCTTTTTTTTTTCTTTTGAAATTTTTGGTTCTTCATTTTTGCTCTGTTGCCCTTCATATGCAACCCTTTCACCAATGTTTTATTTTCTAAAAAACTATCTCTTCTCACTTGGGACCAGCTCTCTCTTCTCCCAGTTCATCTGCTATGAGGTCTAGAGCTGAATTATTGAGTATATTTTGTCATTTTCATGACTCACATTTTTTCCTGTTTTAAAATCTTTCATGTGTCTATAATTCATGGTGTATTATGCTTTGGTGGCCATATTTTTTCTTAGTGGTACATACTATAATCTGTATTACAGTCAGCATCCTAGACTTGATGAAATCAGTAATGTAATATAATTTCAGATCTTCTGTCCTGCCATGTATTACAAGTTGTTAGTCTGTTAGCCGAGCCTGTGGGCAGCTCTGTCTAGCTTCTGAGGCTGTGCTTGAGTTCTGCCACCCTATGCCAGCAGCTTCCTATCATGCCGGTGCTTAGGTCATCTGTTGGCCAAACCTTTCCCCTGTGGAGTCCCTTCCCATCTCACCCAGTGCAGCCTTGGAGGTTGCCTTACCCATGACTCTGCAGAATGAAACTTCCTACCTCTCCTGTCCAGTCTGTGTTACCCACCCTAGCCCTTGCTTATTTCAGATTCATTACTGACTTGTGAGCTGGGTTATCTGAGTTTTGAACCTGGTTTTATCTATCATTGTAGTTGTATGGATGGTTTTTAAAAATCATCATTGACACAGGGTTGGCAAAATAAGAACTTCAAAATAAGGTCTTCAAAATAAGTGCTTACTGTACCATATTGGTGTGAAGTTTTTTGATATTTGTAGCAGTGTTTTTTATTTGGTGGCGGATTCACACTTGGTGATTGTACCTTACATCCTGTTATGATCAGTTTACTGTCCCTTATTGCCAAGATTTGGACTTTAAAGTGCCCCTGTTAAAATTCTTTTTGAAAATCATCCAATTAAAAAAATTCCCACCTTAGACCAATTTATTTAATGATCATATCATTCTTTCCATGTATAGATTATAACAATGACAATTGTTATTGGCCTCTTCTAAGGAAAAACATAAAGCAAATGGACAATACATTCTCATTGAGGGTGATTACAGCTAAAACTGAAATATATACTTTGAATGTTAAGGTGCCTTCACTCCTTAGTTTGTATCTTTATATTAGTTGTTATTATCTTAACTGTATATGTGAACAAATTTTTATTTTATATTTTGTGATCTTATTAATTTATTTAATGGCAAACAATGTGGATCTAATAAGGATTTTCAACTTTGATTCTTTTTTCTTTAAAGTCAGAGTCTACTCTGTTGCCCAGGCTGGAGGGCAGTGGCACACCCATGGCCACAGCAGCGTCAACTGGAGATCTGCTGGGCTCAGGCAATCCTTCTGCCTCAACCTTCCAGTGTGTGCCACTACACCTGGCTAATTTTTAAAATTTATTTTAGAGACAAGGTCTTGCCAAGTTGCCCAGGCTGGTCTCAAACCCCTGGGCTC
>NW_007248360.1:707151-718437 GCF_000164805.1 Carlito syrichta
TGAGACTCCAACTCAAAAAAAAAAAAAAAAAATTAAATGACAGACACTTGCCTGACTTCTAACTTTGACTCTACCTACAATCAGAAATATATTTTACATAATACCCAACACATTTATAACTCAAAATGCATGTGTACACAACATGCATGCACACATGTACTCACACATATGATTAAAATAAAAGTATTACAAAACTCTGTAACATGTAATGTACTTTGTTTTATTCAGTTCTATACTATTCATTATATTCATGTAAACATATGGGTTATAAACCTGTAAGATGATTTCAGGATCAAATAACAGTTTACTGTTTGAAAAATAATATTTGTGGTATAAATGATAATTTTATGAAAGTGAATGTGCTTCATCTTCCCACCTGTATTCCTGGCTCAGGAAATATTCAAACATATTAGAAGTATTATCTACAGACAAAAAGAATATTCTGGTGTCCTTGAAAATGCCAAAAGGTGTGATTGTCTACATAAGAACAAAGTCATTAGCCGGTCTTGGTGGCTTAGTCTGTAATCCCGCGCCTTGGGAGACTGAGGTGAGTGGATTGCCTGAGCCTGCAGGTTCGAGACCCACCTGGGCAACTTGGCGATACTTCATCTCTACAATAAATTAAAAAAAATTAGCTGGGTGTGGTAGTGCACACCTGTAGTTCCAGCTACTTGGAAGGCTGAGGCTGAAGGATCGCTGGAGCCCAGCAGGTTGAGACTGCAATGGCCGCTCCCGGCCACTGCACTCCAGTCTGGGTGACAGAGTGAGACTCCAGCTCAAAAAAAAAAAAATGAAAATAAAAATAAATTTAAAAAAAAAGAACAAAGTCATGATTTACCCCTTTTCACATAGGATAGCATAGAATCCATTTGATCTGAGATAAAATTATCTAAAAAATTTAGCCCTTTGAAAATAAAAAGGATAAAAGACAGGTACTATACTTCCCTAATAAACTATAGCCTGGATTTAGCCACATAAAAGAGTAGACATATATAAGGGGGAACCCCCAAAAATTGGAATTATATTTGGAGGGTGGGCCCCTTGTAGTACAGGCTTCCCCCACTAGGGAAGTGAAATAGGAACCCATTGGCATCAGTGTACCAGCTAGTGTTGTGAGAGGCTGCGTTCCACTTCAGTGATTTTTTTTTTTTTTTTTACCAAAAATGGCATGACCCTCCATGCCCTGTCCTTCCTATTCACTGATCTCGCCCCGAGTAACTTTTTTTGTCTCACGGATTAAAAAAAAAAAAACAAAAACAAAAACAAAAAAAAACCCTTAAAGGGAAATAGTTTGCCAATGTGGAAGAGAGAAAGCAAAAAACAACAGAAACACTAAAAGGCATTGGTAAGTTCAAAAGGTGTTTTGAGCAGTGGAAAAAGCATCTCGATAGGTGTATCACATCAAGTAGAGAGTACTTTGAAGGTAACTGAAGTTTAAACATGTAAGAATAAATACACACATTTTTATAAGTAAATTTCGCCATGATGACTACTACCAAAGGTACACATAAACTCACCAACTAACTTCAAGAAAATGGCACATGTCAAAGAGTACAAAGAAAAGCTGCGGTTGAAGCATGGTGATTGTACAATTCTTAGATGATTTCTTTAAGAAACACCTCTTTGTCAGAGACCAGGATTGTGTTAAAACCCTTCCTTTTTGTTATACACTGAATTCTGGGTTAGAAAAAGATTTTGTATTTATGATGTTATGTGTCAAAATTCTATGTGTGTTTTTTTAGTATGTAGAAAAGGATAGGTGTTTGTAAGGGTGTACCATGGCACCCCTTGCCCCTCCCTATGCCCCAGATGCTCATTTCAGGGCTTTAATTGGTAACCAATTTTGTTTTATGGATAATGTTCTTAGTGAAGATGTTTCCAAACCTAGGCAGGATACAGACTGTGATGGAAGTGCAGATTGAGGTCATGTCTGCATGAAGATAGTGTATGAGAGTCTGTAGAACAAGTCATCATTTCATGTGTTCATTTGGCATGGGCGTCCTGCTCCACGAGCTTGGTAGTGTTTGATGAGATCAGTTACTGGCTTTGTTACATTAATTATACCTACAAATAAGTGATGAAAGTTCCCTTATGGAAGTACAAGTTTAGCCATATGTACTTGCACTGGTAGTGGCTAAAATAGATGAAAATATTGCCGTTGCCATGTAGTAGAAACACTAGTGGTAATGGTGGTGGTAATAATAATAATGGTTGCTTTCATTTACATATAAATCAATTCTCTTTCGTGTGCACCACACATTTTACATGGAGTGTCTCCTACGGGGCTACAGCTCTTATGACCCTTTGCCTATTTCAGATGGTTGATTTTACATATCAACTTGGCTAAGCCATAATAGCTGGTTTCGGGTTATCTAGAGCCAGTTCCAGTCTAGGTGTCACCTGAGAGGGTATTTTTTTAGATAAGATTAACATTTAAATCCATAGACCTTGGGTAAAGCAGAATATTGATGGGTCTCATCTAATCAGTTGAAGGCCGTATTAGACAAGACTGAAGTCCCTAAAGAAGATGGAATTCTGCCTCCAGACTACCTTCCAGACTCCAGCTTGTCACATCATTTCTTCCTCTCTCTCTCTGTCTCCTCCCAGCCCCCCCCCCACACACCCACACACACCCCCTACTGGTTCCATTTCTCTGAAGAACACTAATACACTGAGACAGCCCCCAGGCCTTCCCAAGTTGTTTAACTTCAGAACTTACACTCTCAACCAGTACAGGAAAATTTCCACTATGCTCCAAAAGGAACTGATACTTAAGTTTGATTTTCATTTGTTTTCTTCCCCCCCCAGCCTATTCTTTCAAAAAAGACACCAGTAAGTAATAAAGGAGTCAGAGTTTAAAAAAGAAAAAGAAGAAGAAGAAGGAGCTGTCCTAATCCATGAATTGAATCCACCTTCACTGAAGGGCTGCAAGTTGACTGCACTGTTGCCAGAGAGCCGATGGTCCCCTCTGAGCCATGCAGTGCTCATTCACCACAGCTAGATCCTTCTTTCAGAGGCGGAACTACTTAATAGTAACTATTTTGCCTCCACAGAAGCCTCGTTGTTTTACCTCCTCTCGCCTGCTGCCACCCTATTTGGTTCTTGAGCGGGCAGCGCTGTTCAAGACTTATTGTATGGCCACAAAAAGATGGTGGTTGTGCCAGATGGCAGGTTTTCCTTGATTCTACTTACTCAGAAGAACAGACTTCAAAAGGTCTACTGGTGAAATAAGAATTGTCATCACTGTCAAGAAAAATTTATGACTTAATGTAGTCATTTCTTCTCATTTTTTCTGAGGCACAGACAACTTATTTTAAAAAAAAAACAACGAATGTTTTATCATAAGACCTTTCAGAAAATGAACTTCTTTTATAAGCAGGTTTGAATGCCTGTGTAAAAATATAATGGGCACAGTGCTTACAGAACTCTAATGAATAGGCTAAACCAATCTCCTGAAATAAACCTAGATATGACCTTTGGTTTTCATGTAGTTTCATTAAGTTAACAATGGGCAGAGTTTTCATTGGGTGGAGCTGAAATGGCAGTTTTTTTCTTTAGGGTAGATACCCAGAATGGGGCTAACTAACTGCACCCACTGGCAAAGATTTGTAATCCTCAGTGCTTGTGAAGATGTGGCACTTACCCCGTTAAATGGAGAGAGATGGCTCCTATGTAATCATAGCTCTGTGGCATTGTCATGTAGAGGGAGGCGCTGCAGTTGCAAGCAGAGTTAGGGGCATGCATATGTCTGTCCTTGGAGAAACATGCTGCAGGGTCCTCCTTCCTGGTTTCTCTGCCCTTGCCCCTTCAGCCTGCCTGTGAACACCAGTCAGATCATGTCACTCCTCTGTGCCAGTGCTGGGAAGTTGATCCAAGGCGTCTGTGTCGAGCAAAGCTCATGCCCTCAAAACCCTCTGAGCTGACCGTTCTGTGTTGTGCATGCACGCCCACACTGTCACATGGCCACACAATTTCAAAACTACATGGCCACATACCCAAATGCCCATACTGTCACACACCCACATGCCTACATGTTCACGCTGTCACATACCCACATGTCCACTTGCCCATGCTGTCATGCACCCACATGCCCACACTGTCACACATCTACATGCCCACACCGTCACATGCCTATGTACCCACATGCTCACACGGTCACATGCCCACATGCCCACCTGTCACATGCCCACATGGTCACACAACCACATGGTTACATGCCCACACTGTCACACACCCACTTGCCCACACTGTCACATGCTCAAATGTCCACATGCCCATGCTGTCACACACCCACATGTCCACACTGTCACATACCCACACATTCACATGCCCACACTATCACACGCCCACACACCCATGCTGTCACATGCTCACACACCCACATGCTCACACGCTCACACTCATATACCCACACATCCACACTGTCACATATACCCACTTGCTCACACTGTCACACACACATACACTGTCACTTGCTCACATGCCCACCCACCCACACTGTCACATGCTTACACACCTGCATGCTCACATACCCACACGGTCACACTCTCACATGCCTGTTCACTTTCCACCTCACGTACCTTCTTGTGATTCTTTGAAGGCACCAGCCCCATCTCACGGCCTTTGCTTTTTCTGCTCTCTGCCTAGAACACTTTTCTCCCAAATAGTCACAGTGTCATCTTCTCTCTGAGGCCTTTCTTTTTTTTAAAGTTAATTTTTAAAAAATCTGGCAGCTCCCTAAACCAGAATGGATTCAAAAGACTTCCTTGGCCACCCCATTTAATCTGTTAACTGCTCCCATCTTCCACTTTCCTATTTTGTTCTTCCCTTTATGCTATCCCATAGTATTCAAATCATTATCTAATGGGCTATATGTATTTCACCTTTTTTTTGTCTGTCTCCATTCTAGTACAAACTTCATGAAGACAGAGAATTTTTGCCTGTCTTATTCACTGCTTTATCTTTGCTACCTAACACGATGCCTGGCACATAGTAGGTGCTCAGTAAATATTTAGTGAGTTTGCTAGTATATACTAGTAGCCCTTCACAGTGGACATCGGGCTCTCTAGACCTGTTGGTTTGTACTATCTTTCTTGCTGTTTGACCTTGGCCTTGGTGACCATGAGTCTGGCTCTTCCTCTAGTTTTAGTGTCTTGGGCTGCCTTAGACAGACATGACCCCTTTAGTGTTGCCACAACTATGAGCCACCTCATTATGGCTTATCTTACTCTCTGACCTCCCATATTCCCTGCCATCAGCAGGGTTTTATCTGGGTATGAAAGGGACCCTTCTGTACATTGAGGTTAATGTGGAAACCAAGGGTATATAAGATGTAGTCCTCCTAGACCACCAGGCTTGCTGTCCTCCAGAGCACCACAGGGTTGCATCTAATGTGAGTTGAAGTAAGTAGCCCCTGTGTCTTCTTAACAGCTGGCCTGTGACTGATTGGCAGATTTTAGTATAGGTGGCCTAAAAGTGAGGCTGAATTGGATGAACTGTTAGAACAACCTAGGAAGTGAGCCAGACATTTCACTTCAGACAGTGAACCTGCTCTTGGGGCCAGCCTGCTGCCACCCTGCTTTGGAAGGACGTGATGCGCATTCCCTGTGCTTTCACAGGCAGCTTCACTTTCACTTGGAAGGCATCTCCATTCACAAATAGCATGACTTCTTTTTTCAGCTCAGACAAGAACTGCTCTCTGTGTTAGTTTCCTAGGCCTGTTGTAACAAAGTTTCACAAACTGGGTGGCTTAAAACAACAAATTTATTGTCTCACAGTCCTGGAGGCTAGAAGTCTAAAATCAAGGTGTCCGCAGGGCTGTGCTTTCCTCTCTAGGGAATGATCCATTTTTGCATCTCCTGGTTTCTGGTGTTTGCTGGCAATCTTGGCATTCTTTGATTTGAAGATGTATCATTCCGATCTTTGCCTGTCATCACACAGCCATCTTGTCTCTCTGTGTCTCTATTTTCTTCTCTTTTGTCCTGAATAAGGACAACTGTCATGTTGGATTAAGGGTTCACCCTAGTAATCTCATCTTAACTTGATTACAACTGTGAAGGCCCTATTTCCAAATAAGGTCACATTCACAGGTATTGGGAGTTAGGGCTTTATTCTAGTTTTTTTTTTTTTTTTTGCGGGGGGGGGGGCGGGGGGCACAGTTCAACCCATGACACTCTTTATGCAGAAGAATCAGCAGCCTTGAAGAAAGCCTAGATATTTTGGAAGGGTAGAGAGCAGACTTGACCTTTCATTGACAACCTTGAGCTTCCCTAAATAGTGTTACCTTATTGACTGGCTTGTCCTAGGACTGGGGTTTTTGGTCTTCCAACCCTGGAGTATGGTTCAGTAAAGTTAGTCAGTCTCTGAGGTCCAGGAGCACTGGAAGAATAGACAGATGAATTGTGAATACACAATTCCCTAAAAACACAGGAAGAACCACCTTCCTGCAGGCATAACTCTGGTCCCTTGTGGGAGCCCTAAGACCACCAGTGAGGCAGATCTGGAAGACTGCAAGAGAGCAGTGGAAGTAGTTAGTGCCTCTTGCATGTCAAGAACCCCTTCCCAAGGTATTCCTAGGGCTTCATTTTGATCATTGCTCTATGGCACTGTTACAAGGAAGTGGGGCAGTGCTTGGTGGAGTCTGGGAGACCCATGCATCTCCGCACTTGGAGAAATGTAATACCATACTTACATTCCTCTTCTCACAGTGCAGGAGACCATGACTAGATCTGTGTGTAGAAGTCTCAACAGTTAGAGGGCCTCTGCGAAGCTTGTGGGATTTTCCTGGCCAGAAGGATGGGCCACGATGGAGGGAGGCCATGTTAAATGGCCATGATCCACTGCCTGCAGGGAAGAGTGCACAGCACACACCCAGCAGGGCTTAGGTAGCCGGAAACGTGGCAGCTCCATACCCCCAAAGTGAATTTTAAACTTGACTTATTTATACTGTTCTCATAGCAACAGGAAAACTATTCTGACCTATAGCCATGGAAGATTCTGTAAAAGAAACTGTAGGAGGAAAAAAAAATAATGCCAAGAAAAAAAAAGTGTAATGAAGTACCATTCTTTCACTTATTCAGTCAACTGAGAATAACAGTTTGTGCATTTGGCAATCAAATGGGAAATAGCATTTCGTGTTGCAACATGAACCTGCTTACATTAAGTGATTTATTTTTTTGTTTAGACACAGTGTACTGAGAACTTTCTTCAAGTAGAGAGCTATTAAAAATGTGAGAACCAGCAGTTCTCACTAACCTGAAGCATTTGGGGACTTAGAGGAATGATAAATGCAAACAGCCCAGAATCCAGAAACTGTCTTGAGCATTTAAACTCTAGACTCTGGGAATGCATGCTTGTCTTCAGTCAGTCAGATGTAGATAATTTTTCTTTCTGTGAGGTCTCTTTTCACTTATATCTTGTCTGGACAGGGTGGGGCCCCTGCTTAAATTCTATTTCTGGCTTGAAGAAAGACTAAATGAGTATAGACCAAAGCCAGTGCTACTTGGAAAATGGGAGAGACATAGGAGACCCGGCATGTCTTCTCCTTTGGCCGGGCTGTGAACTTGGGGCCCCGCCTCTGCTGGGTGCTCCTGGGAGGTTGCGCAAGACTTCTGCAAAGCTACTGGACCAAGCCGAAGTAACACCACTCGTCTCTCTCAAGTTTGTACTGAAGATCCGTGTTTGGTAACTGTTTCGCAGATCTTTTCTACCACTTGACTCCGGGGCTTGTAGTTAATGCTGTGCTCAGCATATTTCTGTGTGATCCTGACAAGAAATCTGTAGGCCAAAGACCTAGTGAGCACATTTTCCTTTTTTTCATTCTCTATTTAATATGCTTCTCTATATCTTATATGTATAAACACAATCTGATTCTATTAAATGAATTCTCTTTCTTTTAAAATATATTAAAATTAATCTTTGCCCCAACCCATCCACCCACCCTGGCCTCCTGAACCTGCCTATATATGAGTCCTTGCCTGGTAACATCTTGATTCCCATTTTGGCTGAGGAACTACATGAACTTGTTAGTTGCTTACTGCTCCACTTTGTATTCATGGTTATGATATTGAAACTTCGGGACCACACACAGATAGCAAAGTCTCTGGCCACTTAAGCATGTAAACAGTCTGGCTTTTTATAAAGTGGAAAAATATTTCTTGTGCACTATTTTAACATGATCAGCATGTTGAAACTTGGTGTGCAACTGTGTCAACATTTCCTTGGCTCTGAAGAGCAAACCTGGGGAGCCTCATGGTTACATATAAAATGCAAAGCCGGTTTGTTTACTACTGGGATTTAGGCAGCAATTACAGTCCGAAGTTGACTTCCAAACTTGGGATACAGAATAAGTGAAGTAATTATTATTGCATTGTCATTATGCTAGTTAAAATAATGATTCCCTTTCAGAAGGCTGGGATTCTTTCAGGGAGTCAGAGGAAAATGGATAGCTGGATCACCGTGAAGTCCCTGTAGAGAAAACTCATCTCGGACCCAACCTGGCAGTGTTTTCTTTTGTTTCATCAATTTACTGAACACCTCCAATGTGTCAGATTCTTTCTAACATGCTGGACATGTAGAGTAAACAAGACAGACATGCTGTTGCTTCATGATGCTTGCTTATGCCCTCTGGCTATCTTAGGGGAAACAGTCACTAAACCATCAGGTGAAGAAGGAAGAAGATATTTGTAATTGCTGTGAAATTGATGTGTTCTACATCAGACTTTGTCCGAGGGCATTCTTGAGACCCTTACCATATGTCAGTGAAAAAACAAACATACATTTCTTCCTTTAAGGGTCTCACATTCTAGTACGAATGATAGACCATAAACAATAACCAAAATAAATACATAAATTAATAAATTACAGAGTGTGTGGGTGAGTGACAAGTACTACCCAACAAGAAGTGGACACAAGATAGAAAGTATCAGGAGGAGTGAGGTGGGGGGGCAAGGGGGTGGGCAGGCTGCAATTTGATTTTTATTTATTTATTTTTCCAACTTCATTGGTGTATGATTGACAAATAAAAATGATATACCTTTAAGGTGTATAGTGTCTTAATTTGATGTACTTATACATTGTGATGACCACAACCCAGTTAATTGACACATCCATCCCCTCACATAGGAGTATGTATGTCGGGAGGGGGGTAAGAACACGTAAGATATATTCTCTTGGCAAATTTCAAGTGAAAATACGATTTTAAACCAAGTGGTCCAGGAAAGCCCTCCTGAGAAGACTTGAGGTGAAGGAGTTAGCTCAGAGGCATCTCATGGAGAGTGTTCTAGGCCTATAGGAGACTAGTGCATTTGACTAGCAGGGAGGCAAGGGCTTTGTAATGAGGTTACGAAATTTGACCAGAAACCCAAAGGGCATGAAGAGCCTGTCTTGTGAAGGGTTAGGTGAAAGTGCTCCAGGCACAGGACCAGCAGGGACAAAGGGCCTGAGATTGAGAGGTTGCCCCAGAAAGATGAGGGGCTGGTGAGAGGAGGTAGGAGGGGGGGAGGGGACAGCTCAGGAAGGTTGCATGGTCCAGGCCAGGGGTTTGAGTTTTCGTCTGTGTGAAACCTGACGTGGAATGAGATGAGACACTCTCTTCTACGTGCCCTTCTCATGAGGGTTCAGGGAGAAGAACACACCATTAACCTAAGGACCAGCCTCTCCATGATGGCTAGGGTTGGGCCACCACTGCATCCTGGCAGCATGGCAGATGTCAAGCACAGTAGAGCAGTCAGTATTTGAAGGGTTGAACACATGGATTAATGATTTTGTGACATACCTGCTGGGACTATTATCTTTTGGTTTTTGAAATATTTGGAAAATACAAAGAAAAAAGCCTCAACAACAACATAACAGTACTTTTATACCAACCACCCAGAATTTCCAGCAGTTAACATTTTGGCATATTTGCATCCAGCTTTTTTTTTTATTATTTCTTTGCATATACTTAGAAAACATACAAAACAGAAGCATATATTCTTCTTTTAACAATATTTGTGTGTGTGTGTGTAAATATTAAAGTTCTTTTTAATTACTATCCTCAGTTGCTTTCCCCATGCTAGAGGCAACCATGCCTAATAATTTGTTAGTAGACTCTCTGTTTTTGGTTTGCATCTGGTCTGCACTCACAGATGGTCCTGCTGGTAGAGCACCAGCCTGTTCGGCGAGCATCTAGTTTGGGCTTGACACGGTGCTAGGCACAATGCCACTGTGGGCAGAGCCTAAAAAAGCTCAGCCCTGAAAATCCCTCTTTTTATGGCATTCCTTTAAGTTAACTTATCCTTGGTCAGTTTGCCCTTGTCCCTGCAGGTATCTTCAACAAATGAGATGCAAGCTTATCCTTTTATTTGAAAACATCCTAAATTATCTCATAGATGTGCATCTCCCTGTCTTCTTAAATGAGGTCTGTTAACCTTTGATGTGGACTGATTGGGATTATTCTTTTGAGCACCAGTTGCTATATCCATCAATGCTCCCGGGGCCGCTGACTGCACATAGCCCCAGACTGCCTTGTTTTTGAAACTCTTCCTCCTGCTTTTGCTAACTTCCACGGCCCTCCCTCTCCATCCAACAATTCTCCCTTGTTGCTGTTATCAGTGATGCTGCCTCCAACTCTTCTTCAGTCACCCTTCTTACTCCTTATTTATGAGTTCCCCTCTGCTGGGGCCTGGGAAAGCAGTCAAATAGAGTAAATTTTGGGTGAGGCCAAAGAAGTGAGAGTCTGAGGGGATCCCTGTGGGCCTTGGGGCCTAACTTGGGGTGTCTGTTAGACTTCCCAGCTTGAAATCTTGAATCTAGTCAGCAGACACATTTAGACTTGTGGTCTTTCCCGGAGAACCATGCCGAGATCAGTGCTGCTGTGGGAGGCTCTGTAAACATTCCTTATTAGCTCTGTGATGGGTTAATTTCCTTCCCTCCACTCCAAGTCAGGCCTTCGCTTCCCCTCTTCTGTGATCCTTGCACAATGTCTGACCTAGTGCCAGGGGCACAGGGTTTCTCATAGCTGCCACGATGGTGGGCATCAGGTTGTAATTCAGCATTGAGAAATCTGTGTGTAAAATCATTGAGGAAGGTCACTGCCGGGTCTGTAAAGCATATTCTTTTTTCTAAAACCAGTCATTCAAATGTAAAGGTGGTGGGGAATATATATTTTTTTTATGTTAGTTCATACATTCATTTCTTTTTTTTTTAATCAATATTTTTTATTATGATATTGTGGAGTACAGTTAAGGGTTAGGTATACAAATATGCTTCGTCAGGCACTCTTGTTGATAAGAGGTGTCTTCCCAT
>NW_007248360.1:718632-782541 GCF_000164805.1 Carlito syrichta
GGTCAATATTTAGAGCTTTTAGGAATCGCCATACTGTTTTCCACAGAGGTTGCACTAGTTTGCACTCGGTGGTGGGGAATATTGAGATACTCTTGGGCCGGGCGTGGTGGCTCAAGCTTGTAATCTCAGCACTCGAGACTAGCGAGTTCGAGATTAGCCTGGGCAATATGGTGAGACCTCGTCTCAACAATAAAAACCACAAAATTAGTTCGGTGTGGTAGTGTGCGCCTGTAGTTCTGGCTACTTGGAAGGCTGAGGTGAAAAGATCGCCAGAGCCCAGCAGATCAACTCTGAGGTGGCTGTGAGTGTGCCACTGCACTCCAGCCTGGGTGAATGAGTGAGGCCCTGACTCAAAAATAAAAAATAGGAAATGAAAAGAAAAGAAAAATGACCACAATCACTAGGTTGATAGTTGCTGAAAGAGCACGATTCCCACCATGGAACAGTGGCTGCTATGGAACAGAGTGTTCTGATTTGTGGCTGTGATGTATCTGAGAACAGATACAGCTGGTAAGTGGGACAGCCTCATCATAACAATGTAAAGTAGGTACTCTCCTGTACCTCGTTTTCCAAGCTGCCTGGGATGTCATCTTGATACCGATCAGATTGTCTTCTGGCTTAAAAGGTTTGAAACCACCTTTTAAAGGTTTATCTAGAAAAATGTATATTGCCGCATTATTTACAATGGTGAAAAATTGGTCCAGCATTGAAATGATAACTAAATTGTGACATAGCTTTATAGTAGAATATTTTGTGTCTATTAAAATTGTATGTGTAGAATTATTAATAACAAGGCCATTGACAAAGTCACTGGTCATTTTTTAGCCTAATGTCATTAAGTCAAATAGGCAGAATTAAAAAGTAAGAAAAACAGTATAGTTAAAATAAATTTTAAAATGTCTTTTTCTTTTTTTTTTTTTTTCTTAAGTAAGATTCACTGAGAGGACAGAAAAGCTCCCACAGTGGGAGGGGACCCAAGGGATTGCATAAAATGTATTTTTGAGAAGAAGAAAATGATAAGAATGTTGACTAATCACTCTTCCTGACCAAGGAAAAGAGACTGTATGCCATCCGCGCGCTAGATACTGTATCTGTAATGTCTGTGACACTACTGTTGGATTTCTATCCTTGTAGCCTTTGAGGTCAGATACATTCTTCGAGTATTATAAATTTGCTGTTGGATAAATTCAAGGTCAAATATGATGGATACTTTCCCAAGGTCACAAATAGTAAATGCCGGTGTCATCATTTGAACCCATTCTGACTTTAGAACCATCATTGCTAATGGTGGAGAAAAGGAGAGGAGGGTTGGAGAAAATAATTGTAATGGTGGTGGTGGTGGAATGGGGGAGGTTGGCAGTGTTTATGGCAGAAGCACCTCTGGGAGAGACAAGGTGAGAAGCCATATGTAAACTTCCTAGTACACGTTAGAGGGAGGAAAGCCGCATGCCGCACACTAGTGATGCAGAGTGTGATGCCATTGGGCAGGGTATAGGATGGATTTTTCTCACAACATGGCCCCTAAATGCTAGCCAGCTGTGTTATCTGATACTTAACACAAGAAACAGTGAGGAGGAAAAACAAAACTGTAGTTGTTTGAGATGTTTTCAAGAGTAATTTTAGGACAGACATGGTGGGTCACACCTGTAATCCTAGCATCTTTTGGTAGGATTCTGTTAGCCTAGAAGTCCAAGACCAACCTAAGCAACATAACAAGACCTCGACAAAAAGTCCAAAAAATTTAGCTAGGCATGGTGGTGCACATCATGTAGTCCCAGCTACTCAGGAGGCTGAGGCAGAAAGACCACCTGAGTGTGGGAGGTCAAGGCTGCAGTGAGCCATGATTGTGCCACTCTGAACTTCAGCCTGTATAGCAGAGTGAGACACTGACTCAAAAAGAAAAGGAAAGGAGTAATTTTTAATGCAGTCATTTCTTACTGCACTTAAAATCCAATCATTATATAAGCTGATGGCCCAACATATGCCTAATACATGGATGTTGTTACGTGTGTGCCTGTACAAGCCTGTGAGGCTTGGAATGTAATCTTTTTGCCTTTGTACATTGCATTTGTCAGGCGTCCAGATGAAGACTCTGAAAGAGAGAATAGGAGTGGAGAAACAGGGGAAGCAGAGGATAGTTCCCTATGTGCTCCGCATCATCCCAGATCACTTCTCCAATACTGGGTGTAGAGGAGAAAACAGAGCTAATGTTTGTTCGCTTGCTACCCTGTGCCAGACAGAAAGTCCCAGGTTCTAGCAGATACAGCCTCATTGAATCTTGTCTGTAACCTCTTGAGGATCCATATCCCCCCTTTTCAGTTAAGGCAACTGAGACTCAGCTAGTACTTGGTGGAGTTGGACTTCATACCCAAGTCTACATAGGTCAAAGCCAGGTCATTCACCTGCAGGCTGTCCTGACCCTCCCGGGGAAGTCAGGTGGAGAGTACCTGGCCAAGGACTGCAGCGCAGTGGCTGGCTTTGTTGCTGGGGTGCATGGCAGGGCTCAGGGAGGCAGCAGGGAGCTGCGTGGTGTGCTGTAGCCCCATCCTGCTGACCTCTCTGCCCCTGTTTCCTGACTGCAAAGGCAGATGTGGAACTGGGCTCAGAACATCTCCAACAGAGATTCGAATCTTGGTCTTCACCTCCTGCCAGCTTTCTAGAAACTGCTGAGAAGCACAAGGGAAAGTCTGCTAGAAGTTTCAGGACAGCTGTATCTGGCGGCAACACGGGTGTGGGCTGTGAAAGGAGTAGATGGGAGGAGGCTACAGACATACTTAAACTGCTTTTGCTCCATTCGGGTTCAGCTTCCTTCTCTTTCTATCAAATCAAAGACTGAACTGCAAACCACTGTTGGTGTGTATTCTCCCGACTGCTTTCAGGTTGGATTTCTGGAGCCACCTGGATACACCCGTGTCTGAATTGCCTTGTCCTCCTGACCATCACGAGGTGTGACAAGTAAGTTCGCGAACTCATCCTAGAAAAAGTGCTCCATCCCTCATTGCTGAATATCACTTACAGTTGCCTTTGAAGTACTCCCTTGGGAAGCTATGCACCGACTCCAGTGGCTCATCCACCCGTCAAAGCAATTTTGGAACTCTTTTTCTGGAATGTCCATCAGAGCTGTCATCACAAGAATGACTAAGTTTGAATCAGAGCAGTGAACAAACATTAAATTTCTTGTTAAACTTGGCAAGAATGGAAGTGAAATCAGGGACATGTGAGTCCAAGTTTATGGGGATAATGCCTTGGAAAAATCAGTAGTGTACTAAATGGATTAAACTTTTCTGAGGAGAGAGAAAGTGTTAAAGAGAGATCAGAAAGGCTAGTAACAAGCAGAACTGACAAAAATATTGCACAAATTCATCGAATTTTGCATCAAAATCATCAGCTGACTGTGAGAAGCATAGCAGACCCAATAAACATCTATAGAGAAACAGGAAGCTCTTAACTGAAAATCTTGGCTTGAGGAAGGTGTGTGCAAAAATGGTTCTGAAGGAGCTCTTGCATCACAACAATGCACCAGCTCACACAGCACGGTTTGTGAGGGAGTTTTTAGCCGGTAAACAAATAACTGTATTGGAACACCCTCCCTACTCACCTGATCTGGCCTTCAGTGGCTTTTTACTTTTTTTCCAAAGATAAAGGAAATACTAAACAGAAGGCATTTGATGACATTCAGGACATCAAGGGTAATACAATGGCAGCTCTGATGGCCATTTCAGAAAAAGAGTTCCAAAATTGCTTTGACGGGTGGATGAGGTGCTGGCATTGGTGCATAGCTTCCCAAGGGTAGTACTTTGAAGGTGACCCTAACTGATATTCAGCAATGAGGTATGGAGTGCTTTTTCTAGCATGAGTTCGCGAACTTAATTGTCACAACGTGTATCTCATTCCCTTACTTTTCTTCTGTTCCCGCCTTCACCCTTTCCCTTTCCCTTCATCCTCTGACTCCTCAGCTCCCTAGTCAACTCTCACTATGTTCCTGCCTGGGCACTGGTACCCTATTCCTGGAAGCTGGTGCAGAGCCTCCTCCAGAGCTGTCCTCAGTGCTTCACCTGCCTTGATGCCTTCACACCTGTGAGGGGTGGGGCAGAGAAACAACCCAGATTAGTGCTGTCAGTCAGTCCTGGTGTGATCTTGGACGTAACCCTTCCAGTTCACTTTGCTGCTCTGAGGCAAATATGCACAGCAGCAGGGTTGGTGTGAGGATGGCATGAGAAAAGAATGTCTGGGAAATACCCTAGCATGTCTTCTCCCTCTCTCTTCACTTCATCCTCATCCCACCCTATCTGAGGTTTCCAGGACCCCAAAGCTGACTAATGTGGTAAGAAGGCATTGGACTGGCAGACTGTGGTCTCCTTTCTTGCTTTCGTAGGCCATTGACCAAACCTCTGGTCTTTTTTGAGCCTCAGTTTCCTAATCTGCAAGAATGGGATTAGAACCTCCCACCATTCTGGTCTCTATAAGTGTTAGTGCTTTATAAACTGAAGTACCATGCAAAAGAGAGCAGCTGTTACATGCTCCAGTCTGTGACCTGGGGACACTTCAGATGGGTGGCGTTGAAGAGTCAGTAACCTTATGAAAAGGTGAGGAGTGCTGATCATGGACTGTGTGTTCCAGTAGTACACTATGGCAAGCCACTTAATCATCCCCAACCTCAGTGACCTTCTCAGCGTTTCAACTGTGATTTTCTGCGACAAGCCCATGATTTTTCCTTCTCAACCTTTTCCTCCTCCTTTTTTTTAAAAAAAACTCTTGATTTGTCTTTAGACCCTGAACTAATGACCCCCAAGCCCTTAGGGTGCTCAAGTCATGCTCCCCTTGGCCACATAACTCTCATCCTAAGGGGCAGCTGGGGCTCAGGCCCATTGTGCAATCAGCTATCTTCCTGCCTGCTGGGATCAGTGGGAGCGCAGAGCCCTCCTGATGGAGCTTGTGCAGTTCTGCTGGTGTTTGGCAGGCTGCAGCAAGCTTGGCCATAGCCTTAGGCACCTGGTAAATTATTAATGAGCCCTGGGTGAATGGACCCAGCATGGATGTGGCACAGTGTACCTCTGAAGGATTCTCTCAGTCATAGCCAAGTGTGTTGTTGGAACCTAGGCCACTTCCTGGGTTACTTCCCCAGAGCATCTGGCTTTGGTTCCATGTTCTTGCCCTTTAATTTACCTTTCTGGTGGAGTAGACTAGTTTTGTTTTCTTATTCTGTTCTGAGTTGCTTGTGGTCCTTTACAAATTGGAAAATTTGCAATTGTTCTCATAATCTGTGGACACCTATTTAATCTCTTATGTATCCTGTGTATTTCCCTGTTCATAAAGATGGGGCTGACGGTGTGTATTCGTCTTTCAGGTTCTCATAAAGCTTTCTGAATCACAGTGTCAGAGAAAAATACCCTGGAAGTCATTTAGCCCAGTTCTCACCCTTTGGCAGTCCCTTCTGCATCCCTTCTGCCACAGAGTCATGCCACCCCTGGGAATACTGTTGGGGACTTTGAACTCTGAGAAAATCTGTTCACTCAATTCCAGGCAAGCAGTCAGGTGGTATGGCTCTTCCTTACATTGAGCTGAAGTCTGCCTCCTTGAAACCGACCTCCAGTCGTTTTAATTTTGCCAACAGAGTATGTCCACCAGTTCTTCGGCAGTCACAACAGTACAGATGACTAATGTAATAAAAGCAGTCAGCAGCTGGATGTTGTCCGTCTTACTTGATGCTCACCACCTGTCTGTGAGGAAAGTACTGTTAATACCCCAGTTTCTTCAGAGGTGTCTGAAGGTGAGGACCCACAGTTAGGTGGTCAGACCAAGAGCAGAGCCCTGAGTCACCACACCGTGCTGACTCAGGCCCTTCACGTGACAGTTCTTCCTATGTGCGAACACCAGAGTCCTTTTCTTCCATGGTAAATAATTGTGTTCCTCTGTCCATTCCATGTGTAATAATGTTCACAGACATCACACTTAGCAAGGCATCTTCTTTGGTTCTTTTCTAGTTTGACAGAATCTTCTGGAGATTTGGTACCCATGAGAGAGCTGTATTTTGATAAACTGTTTCATTTTACATATGAAATTGTCACATAAGGAAAACCCATGATTATTATAAGACAAGTAATTTGCTTTTCTGTTGTTGTTGTTGTTGTCACAATAGCACACAGATGCGAGGCTATGGGAGAGGAGGCAGTGTCTTGAATCACTTGAGTCTAGAACAGGGATTGGCACAGTTGTTCTATAAAGAACCAGATAGTGAGTCCTTTAGGCTTTGTGGATGATGCCGTTTCTGTTACATTAATTCAGCTCTGCCATTGTTGCACAAAAGCAGGCATGGACAATATGGAAACAAATGATCACGTTGTGTTCTAGTAAAATTTTATTTACAAAACATAGGCAACAGCTGAATTTTAACCTTGGATCATAGTTTGTACTCAGTGAGGTTTTTCTTGATAATGTGAAATAGTTTACAAGTGGGTGCTAAGGAGGCTGGATGTGTGGCTCATGCCTATAATCCCAGCACTTTGGGAGACTGAGGTGAGAAGATTGCCTGAGTTCACAGGTTTGAAACCAGCCTGGGCAACCTAGTGAGACCTCATCTCTACAATAAATCAAGTAGGTGCTAAGTAGGCTAATCCTGGACGTTTTGGTGTAATTACTAATAGCACCCTTTTTCGTTTCAAAAATGTCTTGGTCAGTAAATTGATCTATTGACATCCCAGCATTATGCCACTTTAAGGGTCTTAATGAGACTAAGGTCAAACAGAAACTCTGGTTTCTGTCCTTTATTTTGTGTTACAACAGTCAGGTGACCTTTCCATAGATTCCCTTCCTGTTCCAGTCCAAGAAGAGGGCCTTACAGTGGAGGAAAACAGAGACCTCCCAGAGGAGTACCCCTGGCTCACTTTTTTGGAGCAGTGCCTATGTGCTGGGAACTGTACCAAGGCCAAGATGGTCTGTCTTGAGAAATATCTGCTAGTCCCTTGAGTTAAGTAGGATTATTATCTCCATTTTGCTGATGAGGAAACTGAAGCACGGAAGGCTAGGAAATTTGCCTAGGGTCACAGAGCTAGTAGTTTAATTTGGATTCAGACCTAGACTGTCTGACCTCAGAACCCATGTTCTGAGGCTGAACAAGGAAAGCTAACTGTTTACAGATTTTTGCACTTGGTCAGTAAATCTAATAATTCAATAAAGCAGAAGACTGAGGCAAGGTAGAAGAGGCAGCAGACATTACCTCCCACCTTATCCATCTTAGGTATTAATATCATGAGATTAGAGAGTGTTACTTGGTCCCTTTTAATGGCAGTAAAGGAATTACTGAATCCTTAGGCCTACTGGAGGTACTTGAAGCCAGAAGATGCCAGCTGGGTGAGGGCATCCTTGGATTTGAGAAATAGAGAGCTTGAAGAAGGATTGGGGACCTTATGGCATTAGGCTTCCTCTGGCATGCCCAGGACTTTGTCTGGCTGGACCGAAGGATGAGAAGGACAGGGAGTCCTGGCATGGCTTCTCCCTGGTTATTGCCCCTCTGTATAAAGATTTAGCATTCAGCACAGCATCTGCCTGGCACTTAAACATGTATTTCCCTGGATACCTGTGGCTTCTAGTAAGGACGGTGGAGGGAGAGTGACCCACAGTAATCCCTGGACTGTTGTACTTCAGACCCCCATACTTCCAACTCATGATTTAAGGAGAACACCAAGTTGTATATAATTTTTAAAGGGAGTTGCCTTCTTTAGATAAACCTGTGCCAAAAGGAAATCTTTAAAAATAATTCCCATCAGTTCTTATTATTTCTGGGTGGTATTTTTTTGTATAGATGCCAAAGCAGTGACCCTAACCACAATGAGGACAGTCATTTGGAGCTTTTTTTTCCTCTACTCCATGAGAGAAAAGTGCAAAGAAGGGTGCCTGTTAGGTTTCGTTACAAAACTCGAGCCATGAGTGGGAGGTGAGAGTGGGGAACCAGTGGGCTTGCCTCTGGAACCAGCTTTTTAACATGTATCCTTTGAGGTGTATTCTGCTTGGTGCATTTTCCCAGATTTTGAATGTTGCTCCAGGACAACTGTCTTAAGTTCATTTTGGCATTAGGACAAATGAGAGGATGTTTCCTGTTTGCCTGACTCTTGCCTTAACTTCTTTCTCTATTCTGTTACGCTCTTTTCTAAATTCTTTCCTCTTGAATTCCACATTTTAACTGATGTTAGGGCACCTAGTGCAAAAATCTGCAAACAGTTAGCTTTCCTGTTTGAGCATTCTGGTCAGAGCATGCTGAAGTTAAATTTCTCATAGCAGAAAGATCACCCTCTGTATAATGCATTAAATGTTTAATAACTGTACTAATAATCCCAAACACTTTTAATGGGCCACGCGGGAGCCTTAATGTGGTAAAAAAGAAAAATCTATTTCTTCTTTGTCGAGTTAACTTGCATCAAATTGAAAGGAATTCTTCGAAGCAGCTTTGAGTAAGCCTAGGAACAAGTATCCTATTCTGAAAGTAGTTTTTATGTAGAAAGAGACAATAGAAATAGGGTATTAACCTAGTGTTTTATGCAGTTCCTTGCAGTTTAATACTTTTTAGGTTGAGAAATGTCACACTGGTTCTTTGTATCTGCTGTGGGTCAAGTTAAGCGATTTTGAGTACAGCTGGCAGCAAACCAACGTCCTCTGACTTTGAGACCTGTTCTTTGAATGAGAATATGGACAGTTTGAATTTGGCCATTTTTGAAGTATTTTAGGAAATAGATCACTATTGAGGGACAAAACCGAAAGTCAATGTATTTTGTATTAAATTGAACTCACATTTATTTCTAAGTTGAAGCATTTTCCCCCCTCCCCTCCCTGAAGCATTTTTTTAAAAATAATTTTCTGATGAAACAGGTGGGCATTTGAAATGATTCAGTTGTTTCTAAAGCTCAGAATGAAATGATTAAAACAAGGACAAAGTCCAATAATGTAATTACCAGTTTTACTTTGTTTTGACTTATTTTAAGTAGTGTTGGCTCCTTACTCGCAATGAAATCCAGTCAAAACACTTACAATTATAATGTGCATACATTAAGGACTTAGAAATTGATATTTCTCAAGTATTTGGAAGGAAATGATGACTTCTGGAAGAAATTCTTGATATAAACATAGCTCATTAATCCACTAGCCTAGTACTATACCTGAGTGGTAACCTTTTAAAATTTAAAAACCTTGTTTAGTTGAATATTTAAGGTATTTGCATGCATTATTATTATTTTAAGTCTATTTGTATGGTTAGTATGAGAATACTGATTTGTTTTCTATTAAAACTGATATTTTAAGAGAAATAAAGTCTTTACCACTGATTTTTCATGTAATTGCCTATGAACACCTCTCTCATTTGTTTCTTGAGGCTATTTTTAACTTTAGCTTAGTATCTGACCTAGAGGTGCCTTCCTTGGCATGGTTAAGTGCACACACACACACAAAATGTGCAAGGGGAGACCCTAAAAAACTGGAATTATCTTTTGAAGGGTGGACTCCTGCTATGTAAGTGTTCTAGGAGCCCATCAGCGTCAGTGTACCAGCTAGCATTGTTTGGGAGGCTGCGTTCAGCTTCAGTGAATTTTTTAATGTCAAACAGGTGACTGGTTCTTCCACCATGACAATGTAACGGCTCACACTGAGCTGAGTGTTCAGCAATTTTTGACCATAAACAGTATGATTGCCATGCCCAACCCTCCCTATTTACTTGATCTTACCCTGAGTGGCGGGGTTTTTTTTGTTTTTGTTTTGTCTTCCCGGATGAAAACATCCTCAAAATGTTTTGCTGATGTGGAAGAGGTGAAACAAAAAACGACAGAAACTCTAAAAGCTCTAAAATTGACAAGTTCAAAAGCTTTTTTGAGCAGTGGAAAAAGCGTCTTGATAGTTGTATTGCTTTAAATGGAGAGTACTTTGAGGGTGACTGAAGTTTAAACATGTACATAATTTCTTTCTTTCTCTCTCTTTCTCTCTCTCTCTCTCTCCCTCCCTCCTTCCTTCCTTCCTTACTTTCTTGTCTCACTCTGTTGCCCAGGCTGGAGTGGAGTAGCATGCTCACGGCCACCCCAATGTCAACCTGCTAGGCTCAGGCGATCCTTCCGCCTCAGCCTCGTAAGTAGCTGGAACTACAGGCATGCACTACCACGTCCAGCTAATTTTTAATTTTATTGTAGAGATGAGGTCTTGTGAAGTTGCCCGGGCTGAGGCAATCCTCTCACCTTAGCCTCTCAAAGTGCTGTGATTACAGGCCTGAGCCACTGCGCCTGGCCCGTAATTTTTTATAAGTAAATTCTGGGTTTTTTGGGGGGTCCCCCTCTACATACTGGCAAGTTTTTATTCTTTGTAGGCAAGTTTAGTTTTTCAGCTCAGAGAAAATAACAGGCTATTGACTATCACAGATAAATAAGGACAGTGTCACAGAGCAAAGCTGAGGCATGACTTGTTTTCCTGCAAGGATTATACATTGATTCTGGGTGCTGTTACAGAAATGAAATTCCCAAGCATGAGCAGCATTCAGGAGTAAGCATTCTGCCTTGTAAGATGTGTGTTTGTTTGTAAGTGTTCGTCCTAGGATGTTTTATAACAAATCAGACTCATCACTTTAGGGCCCTTCTTCATCAAGATGGGTCTAACAAGGAGCACCTCCAAAAGCTCACCCCATCAAAGGCAGCTGTGATTGAAACAGAACATGATAAGTTTGCTGCCTTGTTTTTTTTTTTTTAAGGAATTTGCAGACATCAGTAAAGAAACCTTGAAGTGACATAGGTTGTCTCCGTTGGCTTTTCTTCATCTTTCCCTTTAACAGAATGAAAAATGCCTGGGTTGTTATAGCTTTGTTCTGAAGTGGCTCATAATTTTGTCTGTGTTTTACATCCCAGTGGATTCCTAAGTCTAAATATGGTATTGCTTCTCAAAGAGGCCTCCTTTTCTTTCCCTTCATTCTATACAATATTTAGTAGATTTATTTTGAAGTCAGGATTATCTTCTAGGTCAACCTGCAACTTAAAATCTGCTAGATTAAGGTGTTTGAATGAGCACGGGAGGAACTGTGTATTGTATGAACATTCTGATCATTTTACATTGTCAAGCTTTTGCATTTGAGAAAGTATGTATAAGAATTTACAAAATTGTTTTATTTTTATTTTTTCTTTTTTATTATAAAGATGCAGGGTACAATTCAGGGTTAGGTATACAAACGTTGGTTATGCAGGTACCCTTGTTCCCTTGTTGATGAGGTATGCCCCGCCCTGTCCTAGCAGCTTCCCTCAACTGCCAGTCCCATCCCCCTCTCCTGACAGTTTTCCATTACTGCCAGTCCCTTTCTTATAGTATTATAATTGTTCAAGGTCCACTTATGAATGAGAACATATGGTACTCTGTTCTTTGTTTCTGTGATAGATCACTGAGTATGATCGACTCCAAATCCATCCAAGTTGCTGCGAAGTCCATATGTTTGTCTTTCTTTATGGCTGCATAAACTAATCTTTTCTCTGGACTCCCTGCCATCATCTCTTACTGGTTTATTATTTCTATATATACCAAACAAAAAAGACTGCTTCAGTGATATTCACTCTTATGTGACCAATACTGCACTAGCATTTTTTAGCACTGCCAAAGGTCAGGAGTTTCACTCTGTTGCCCAGGCTGGAGTACAGTGGCACGCTCACGGCCACTATGGCCTCAACTTGCTGGGCTCAGGTGATTCTTCTGCCTCAGCCTTCCAAGTAGCTGGAACCACAGATGTGAGCCACTATGCCTGGCTAATTTTTTGATTTATTGTAAAGGCAGGGTCTTGCCAAATTGCCCCAGGCTGGTCTCAGAACCCCCTTGACTCAGGCAGTCCTCTCACCTCTGCCTCCCAAAGGGCTGGAATTACAGGCATTAGCCACCATGCCCTACTAGGAAAATGTTGATTAAACTGACATTGTTATGAGAGAGTCTTGCCACTCTGGGTGGCCATTCTCCAACCAGCATGACAGGCTTTTCTAATGAAGGTAGAAGATATCTGCCTAACACAGGTGAATAATGATGGCCATGGAAGGATAGTCATGACTTTGATAGTCTTTCCTGCCATGTGTTCTGAAAGTAAAAATTGTATAAGTTAACTGTAGTATGACACTTTGGGAGTCTGAGGTGGGAGGATTACTTGAGCCTAGGAGTTTGAGACCAGCTTGAGACACAGAGTGAGACCTTGTCTCTATAAAAATAATTTAAAAATTTAGTCAGACATGGTAGCATGCACTTGTAGTCCCAACTATGTGAGAGGCTGAAGAGGGAGGATCGCCAGAGCTCAGGAGGTTGAGACTACAGTGAACCATGATCGTGACACTGCACTCCAGCCTGGGTGACAGAGTGAAACCTTGACTAAAAAAAAAAAAAAAAAAAAAATTAACTGTAGTAAAATTATTACATTGAGGACACTTTTAAAAAATCTGTTTTATTGAGGCATAATTTATATACAATAGAATATGCCTATTTAAGTGTACAGTTGGGTGAGTTTTGACAAATGTTTACATCTGAGTAATAACCAATGACTGCCTTACTGACTTTTAAAAACAACTTTATTGAGATATGGTTTATATACCATAAGATTGTCCCTTGAAAAGTATATAATTCAGTGTTTTTTTAGCATATTAACAGAGTTGTGTGGCCATCACCACAGTCTAAGTTTAGACCATGTCATCACCCCAAAGAGAAACCCTGAGACCAGCCTGTGCAACTTGATGAGACCTCATCTCTACAATAAATAAAAAAAATTAGTTGGGTGTGGTGGCACGCACCTGTGGTTCTGGCTACTTGAAAGGTTGAGGCGGAAGGATTACCTGAGCCCAGTAAGTCGAGACTGTGGTGGCCATGAGCATGCCATTGTACTCCAGCCTGGGTGACAGAGTGAGACTCCTACTTAAAAAAAAACCCTGTACCCATTAGCAATCATTTATTTGTCTCCCCATCCCTGTCTTTACTCTTAACCCCAAGCAATCATTGATTTACTTTGTGCCTTATTATAAATTTGCCTATTTTGGACGATCGTATAAATGGAGCTACACAATATGGTATTTTGTGGTATTTTGTGACAAGCTTCTTACATAGCAAAATGTTTTCAAGTTTCAACCATATTGCAGCATGTATCAATCCCTCATTTCTTTCTATGATTGAATAATATTTCATTGCATGGTTATGCTGCCTTTCGTTTATCCATTCCTCAGTTAATGGACATTTGGATTGTTTCCACTTTTGGATTCTTATGAATAATACTGCTACAGATGTTTGTGTAAAAGTTTTTGTGTACACTTACATGTTTTCATTTCTCTTGAGTGTATACCTAGGAGCTGAGTCACATGATGACTCTGTGCTTAATTTTCTGAGGAGCTGCCAAAGTGGCTGTACTATTGTACATTCCCACCAGCAATGTATTATGGTTCTAATTTCTCCACATCCTTGCTAACACTTATTATTGTCTGTCTGCTTGTTTACAGCCATCATAGTGGTATGAAGTTGTCTTAATTGTGGTTTTAATATGCACTTCCTTGATGGCTAATGATGTTGAGCATCTTTCCATGTGCTTATTTACCGTTTATTTATTCTCTAGAGAAGTGTGTCAGTCTTGTGCTTATTTTTAATTTGGCTTATTTCTCTTTTTATTGTTGAATTGTATGTGTTCATTATATATTTTGATCAGATATTGGAAAGTATTTTCTCCCATTCTATATGTGTTGTCTCTTTACTTTCTTGATGGTGTGCTTTGAACACAAACGTTTTTGATTTGGCAAGTCCAATACATCTATTTTTTCTTTTGTCACTTGTGATTTTGGTATAATATCTAAGAAATATAGCCTAGCCAAGATAATGAAAGTTTACTCCTGTGTTTTCTCCTAAGAGAATTATAGTCTTAGTTTTTACATTTAGGTCTATGATTCATTTTGAGTTAGTATATGGCTTGAGGAATGGGCCCAACTTCATTCTCTTGCATGTGGTTATTCAGTTGTCCCAACACCATCTGTATGAACATATGCTTTCTTTTCTCTCCTTTTAAAATTCTTTCTCCCTTTAATTCTTGGAGTCACATTATAGACTTTGAAAGAAAAACAATAGTTCCTTCTTCCACTCCTTTCCTTCCTCAATTCCTACTCCCCAGAAGTGATCATTCTAAATCCTTTTAGCTGTTTCTTCTGGTGTTTACCTCCATATTTCTAAATAGTCTGCTTATTTGATAATTTCTTGAGGATTACTTAAAACTCAATATATTTAATTTTGACACATTATTATATAAATCCCCATTTTGTTTTCATAATTAGGACAATATTTTATATTATTACAAGTCTTTAATGCTGAGCCAAGCAGTGTACTCTGATGACATTTCCTTTCTCTCTCTTTGTTTTCATGTGCTTGCTCTCTTCAGCAGTCTTGCTGATCCATCCTTCACTCTCCAGTAACTCGTTAAAGTCCTGCCAGTCGAATTCTCTACATGATCAGACCTGGCAGATAATCTTTCTATTCTGCTTTTTCCCATTGTCTTTCTGTCTTTTTGTTCTATGAGTCATCCCTCCTGGACTTCTGTCTCTGGTGTCATGTATTCTAGGCTGGTTGCTCTCTGTAACTGCTGTCTTCCAGAGGCTTCCTGATGCTCTTCTTTTAGGAAGAGCACTGTCACTGTCGCCTCTGCTCTGCATGTGCTCCCCTGCTCTACCTAGCTAAGCCTGAATTTTCCTGTTGGAGATCCTTTACATGCAGTCAAGGAACCTGATGCCCAGACTAATGAAAGACCTTATCTAATCCTCTTGAGCTAATTAGTATTTTCTTTTCCTGCTCAAGGCTACTGAAAATGAATTAAAATACTGAATCAAGAGCGCCTTACTTACTCTGAGAGGCAGTTGTATTTATAAGGACCAAAATGCTAGGAACCAAGAAGTTCAGGAAATTAAGAAGGCCAAAAGTGGTCGCACATCCCTAAATATGGCCACAGAGGCCCAGCTCCTTCCTCACACATCTGTCTTGATTCAGAGGCCACTCCTCTTTCACATACAGTTCTAAAGTGCTTGGCTATTTGGCTTTGTGGGGCACAACAATCTGAAAATGTTTAAATTTAGGAGCAGAGAGTGCTTGAGATGGGCACTGTGAGTTGTAAGAAGTACCAGTTACCTAAGGGACAGATGGGGAAATGATTTTCAGAGTTAATCCATAATTAGTAAAGACCTGAAGCATACATTTAATTTTATTGCAGAAAGCCCTATATGAGTTGAGATCATTTGATTACAGCACTCCCCAGTGGCTGCCTTCTCTCCATCTCTTCTTCCCCCTCACCTTCTTCAAGAGATATCAATTAAACAGCGCCTTTAGGCTGGGCATTGTGACTGATGCTCTTTATGAACATGGAATGCTTAAAGGAGTGAGTTTTAATTATCTGGAAAACAATATTATGGAGAATAATCCACCTGTCACAATAATAAATAAAAGAATTATTGCCTTATAGCCCATGAGTATAGAAAACCTTCTGGAACCTGGATTTAATAACTGAATCACCTGTATCTGCTTTTTTTTTTGAGTTCTATTGTCGCCCAGAATGGAGTGCAGTGGCACTCTGATGGCCACCACAGCCTCGACCTGCTGGGCTTAGGTGATCCTTCCGCCTCAGCCTTCCAAGTACCTGAAACTACAGACGCACGCCACCATGCCTGGCTAGTGTTTGTGATTTATTGTAGAGACGAGGTCTCACCAAGTTGCCAGGCTGGGCTCGAACTCCCAGGCTCCGGCAATCCTCTTGCCTCGGCCTCCTGAAATGCTGGGATTACAGACTGAGCTACTATACCCTGCCCTGTGTCTGCTTTTAAAAGCACCTTATGATGTGATGTATGTCTGTCCTTATAAATGGCATTTACATCTAAAACTATGGCCAATACATTTTTTTAAAGTATGTGTGTATATCCAGTGACATTTTAAAAATCTTCTGATGTCTTTCACTCTTTATGTCTTATGATTGTAACACTGCCTTAGTTAATCAGAAAATCTATTATATTAGACCATGTTAAGATTCTAAAAAATGAGAACTTCGCATAACATGTTGAAATAAAACTATACTGAATGTGTATGTTAGGGTATTATCTCTAAGTCTGACCACTTCCTTAGAATACAAAAAAAATCTGGAAGTTGTCTTAGCCATGATCCGGGCCACCCCATCAGATTTTCCAGAGAAGACTGAGGTTAAGAATTTTGAGAAAGTGCAGGTTTGAAGTAGAACCAGAACCCACCCTACTGTACCATTTTTCTCTGACATCAACAAGGGACAGTTTCCTTCTTTGGACTGATCAAGTCCTTGCACAATTAAATAAAGCACCCATTAACCACAGCCATGGCACAGGAAGACACAACCATGGCAAGTATTGCACTGGAATAGACTGAGTGGCATCTGGGGGCTGGGGATCAGTGGGCTCAGCAGTGCAGAGATGCCGAATTGGGGCTTGATTAAATATGTAGTGACACATGAGCATCAGAGATGATCATTAGTAAGGAAAACTGGAAAATGTCTGTTTTGTTCTTCTGCTGCCAACAGAAATGTCAGTAAAGTTGCAGTTAATGCAATGGAATGATTAGTTCTCCTCAGTGTTACCTTTTTCTTGGGATCTTAGCTCTTTTCATAAAGACTTATTAAAGCCCTCCTAACAATGTCATTGACATAAATCAATGTATTAATGCTTTCAAACCTCTTCTCTTCCCCTTTTCCTTTTTCAGCCCATCAAGGAACACAGGAAAGTAGGAAGGAGGGAGATGCATGCATGGCCTCCGGGGCCCGTGGGTACCAGTGATCACACAAACATCTAAAGGCTGGATTTTGCTGACCTGTTGTTTTCTCACCCACATGCCTCACCCCCATTAAAATGCCCTTCCCTCACCCAGACCTGGGTGTTCCCAGAAAAGAGGATCATCTCATATGCTCACATATCAGCCCCAGCAGTTGCTGCTGGTCCTCTTCCTCATAGAACACTCTTCTTGTTCTTCTTCCCAGCCATTGAAGCTCCTCATCCACCCATATCACAAAAAACCCACTGCAAAACCATAAAGAGATCATCTCTCCTGCCCCATGGCGCAGCTCGTTGGTGGGGAAGGAGGTCCCACTACAGGGTTGCTTGGGCCTTCTGTGAATACAGAGTCTGGTAGGATAGCATGTCACAGCCATCTCACTAAGTACACAACCCACTTCCCTACTACCCTGAGCTCTCACTGGGCTCTGATCACCCTGCATTTTCTCCCTGCCATTTAGTCTCTAAGTCTCCTGGCCCACTGTCCTTCCCTGATTTTGCTAGACCTACCTGCATGTGTCTCCCAAGTGCAAACAGAGGTCAGATCTTTCCTCAGCATCAGACCTCTTGCTGTGGGGTGGGCCAATGGGTATAAATATGTGGGGCAGGTATTGGTGACTGCTTCCCTGGCTAGACAGATCTCAAACTCACTTCTGCCTGGAAGGAACACTCTGCCACAAGGTATTGTGATTGTCACTGAGAGGGGGAAATGGCTCATAGCTTTCTCCTCCTGGTAGAAGTTTATATTAAATTTGTTTCTAATGATATAGGTACACATAAGCCCGTTCACAGGGGGGAAAGGGAGTTGAGTTTATTCAAAACACATTTAACTGGTTTGCATGATAATTGTGAGATTGCCTAATTTTGTCCCTACTTTTTCAACTAACCTCTGTATGTGGACATAGTAGAATGCTTTTATATTTATTTCTCCATATCTGCAGATATATGATTTAATGGAAAGAGATTAATTAATTATAGGATGAGTAAAATACTCCTTTATTTTTTAAACTGTTGCTTTAACTCTTATAATTGTTTCTATTTAATTTTAATTTTATTTTTTGTAGATGGGGTCCCACTATGTTGTTCAGGCTGGTCTCAAACTTCCAGCCCCAAGTGATCCTCCTGCCTTGGCCTCCCAAAGTGTTGGAATTTCAGGCATGAGCCACTGCACGCCTGACCACTAATAACTGTTTCTAAAATGAGACTGTAAGCACCATGGAAGATAGGGACCAGGACTGCTTATTCATGTCATCTTTCCCAGGGCCTGGCACAGTGCCTGGTACCCAGTGCTGATTTAATGAATGAATGAATTAATAATTTATCACAGGAAATGATACCTTGGAACTGTGCTGGAAAATGTATTATGTGAGAAGCTCATGTTAGGCTTTAAAATCATGAGCAGATTAAGAAATCTTTTTTTAGAGTTAACTTTTATTATATAAACAAAAAGTCACATTATTTAACCACAACCAAATTCTTATTTGAATCTGTTAAATTCATCTTCTAAAGGATGCAAAACAGCAGGTGAAGTGTCACCTTCTTAAAAAATGAACTAGACCAGGCTTGGTGGCTCAGCCTGTAATCCCGCGCCTTTGGGAGGCTGAGGTGAGTGGATTGCCTGAGCCCACGGGTTCGAGGCCCGCCTGGGCAGCGAGACCTCATCTCTACAATAAAACAAAAAATCAGCCAGGCGTGGAAGCGCTTGCCTGTAATTCTATCTACTTGGAAGGCTGAGGCGGAAGGATCGCCGGAGCCCATCAGGTCGAGGCTGCGGTGGCCGGGAGTGGCCACTGCACTCCAGTCTGGGTGACAGAGTGAGACTCCAACTCAAAAAAAAAAAAAAAAAAAAAATATGAACTGGTAGGAGGAGGCAATGAAGCTTGGTGATTTGTTTTTGTTCCTGCCTGTCATGGACCTGGGAGGCCTGGGCTGGCTGGTCTAACATCAGTGCCTATGTGTCTGGCTCGGGGTGGGGGCGGGGAGGCCTAAACTCAGATTAGGACATGTGGAGACAGCAGAAAGGCCCAGGCCTAGGACTGTGTGAGGGCAAAGCGCTGCAGGCCTCATGGTGTTGGGAGAGTGAACTAGTTGCATCCATTTGGAATTTATTACACAATCACAGGGATGGCTCACAGAGCCCTCGGGCAGGAGGACCCTCTGTGGCATTTCTCTGTCTGCTCCTCTTTGGGAATCAGCTTGGCCCTTCCCAGGATCTGTTGCAGCCCCACCATATCCAGGTTGATGTGGGACAGGCATAGCCATGTGGGGAGACAGTCTTGCCCACCCACCCTGCCCTGGTTGCATGTTGCTGAGAAAAATGAAATGACTGTTTCGTCAGCTACAGCCAGGCCTGGGATGAAGTCAGGAACACACAGGGCTCCCAGGGGCCCACTCAGTGGTGATGAGAAAATAGTCATAGGAAAGAAGTTTAACTGGAAATTCAGTTTGCTATACATATAAAAATACCTTTGATGTTTAAAATAATTAATATTTTGGTGAGCTGCTTTCAAGTTTTTATTTGACCTACGAGGGTGCAGGATAGTAGTGGAGATACAAAAGTGTTAGCCAAGTGATGCATGTGTAGAAGGCAGCACAATGCCAAGGAGGAGGGCTAGGGCTCTGCCATCTACTCGCCATTTGGTCTCAGCTTTTCAGAGACTCAGTTTACAGATCTTGAAAATGGGATAATGACTCCTGCTCACCCTCATTCGAAGTTCAGTATGTCCAGAAGTCCGGTCTCCTGGGCAGTCACACTTGCTTGTTTCTTGGATGTTTCTCATCATTTTTGCTGCCACTGTCTTGGATCAGGCTGTCATTTCTTGTTGCTAGGACTTTAGCAGCCACTTGCCTTCAGCTTCTCTTCTCTGTCCCCAGCCTCCCCTTTCAAGCTTGTGTGTCCTGCATGTGTGTGTGTGTGTGTGTGTGTGTGTGTGTGTGTGTGTGTGTGTGTCTTGTATGATAAAGAGAAAAGTTCTTAGCACATTATTAAAAATAAGAACACAGAACCCAAAATTTTCATAGTCTTGTCTAGCCTACTTTTTTATTATCTTTCAAATGTGGTTTTTAATCATGACCATTTTCATCATTTTTATCTGTTTATCATTTAAAATATCAAATATCAGTACTATAAGGATTTTTTTTTTTGAGTTGGAGTCTCACTCTGTCACCCAGACTGGAGTGCAGTGGCCGCTCCCGGCCACCGCAGCCTCGACCTGCTAGGCTCCGGCGATCCTTCTGCCTCAGCCTTCCAAGTAGACAGAATTACAGGCATGCACTACCACGCCCGGCTGATTTTTTTATTTATTGTAGAGATGAAGTCTCGCTGCCTAGGTGAGTCTCGAACCCACGGGCTCAGGCAGTCTACTTACCTCAGTCTCCCGTGGGATTACAGGCTGTGCCACCGAGCCTGGCTAGGATTTTTTTTTTTGAGTCGGGTCGTACTGTGTTGCCCAGGCTGGAGTTCAGTGGCACTATCACAACAATCACGGCTCATGGCAGCCTCTACCTGTTGGGCTCAGGCAATCCTTCCACCTCAGCTGGGACTCCAGGCGTGCATCACCATGTCTGGCTAATTATTTTTTATTTTTTGTGAAGATTAGGTTTGGCTATGTTGCCCAGTCTTGTCTTGAACTCCTGGGCTCAGACAATCCACCCACCTCAGCCTCCTAAAGTGCTGGGATTACAGGTGCCCACCATCACGCCAGGCCAGGATTTTAAGAAAAAGTAGCAGACCCTTGCCTCTATGTCTTCCTATCCTGGAATCCTGAACCCCAAAAGACACCCTTTTTTAGCTGTTTACATTGTAATTTCTTGATTTGCCTGTTTTGACATTATCTATTGACTTCGGTAAATGGGAATTTAACACTCTTATACCTCTTGCTTCCCACCTACCCACATAGAAACTTCCCCTCTTTCTGTCTTCCAGAGTTCTATCAAAATGTTTGGTTAAGTTTGTATTTAATGTTTATATTATACTTATATAAGTATTTTCACTGCTAGCCAAATTGTGTACCGTGAATACATTTTCTTATTGTTATGATTTTTTTTCCTGGAGTTTTTTGTCTTGTTTTGTTTTGTTTTGTTTTGTTTTAGTTGTCTCTTTTGTGTGTGTGGTGGGGAAGGGAGCCAGTTTTCTTTGTTTCTGTCACTATTTTCCTCCAAAATTTCCAAGTGATAAAGTCCTTCTGAAGAGTATTTCCCCACGATCAAACCCATCATGTGGTACATCAACACGTCTTTGTCTCTTCCTGGAGTGTTATCCTGCTGCTTTGTGATCCAGCTGCATTCAAGACAGTGCACAGATGTCATCCTCTGTTTACCTTCCCCTCTTGTCTTTGCTAGGCTCTGCTTTCACTACATTATGTCTTCTACTTTCTGAGTTTATTCTTTGGTAGAACACATGTCTAGTAACCTCCTAAGAAAAAAGGTAAATGCCTTGCTGCCCGCATTCCCAGAGCCAAGTAGCAGAATAAATAAATAAATAAAAAGTAAATAAATTTAGTGGTGTTTTCTCAGTTGTCAGTATAGCAGGTAACTAACAAACGCTGATGTTTGTCCTCAAGATTGCCACTCGGATGTTGTTTCCATCAAATTATTTTTGATCTCCCGAAATGCTTTTAGTAGGCATCTGTATTGGTTTTCTAGGGGTGCCATAACAAATGATCACAAACTAAGTGATTTAAGGCAAAAGAAATCTATTCTTCCATAGTTTTGGAGGCTGAAAGTATGAAGTCATGGTATCAGCTGGGCTGTACTTTCAGAGGCTCTAGGGGAAAATCTGTTCTTTGCCTCTTGCAGCTTCCGGTGATTGCCAGCTTCCTTGTCTTGTGGCCACATCCCTCTGCTTTGTCTTTGCATCATCTTCTCACCTGTGTGTCTGTCTCCTCTTTGTGGACTTTTATGATCGGCTTTAGGGCCCACCCCATCCAGATAATTCAGGATGGTCTGGTCGTCTTAACACCTTTAACTTAATTACATCCGCAAAGACCCTTTTTCCAAATAAGGTCACATGTCCAGGTTCTGGGCATTAGGAAATGGGCAGTGGGGACCACTACTCAACCTACAGCAGAGGTGCCCATTGAGATAGGTGGTCTTTGCTGATACTCAAAAGATACGTTGTCACCTGGTCCTGATGATCATTATAAGTCACTATTTGCCAGTTCATTCATTCACTTAACAGTTAAACATACTATAAACTGGGTCCTGTGCTAGGCACTGGCTTTATAAAAGCCAATGAAGACAAAATCCTGCTCCTCAATGAGCCCACAGTGTTGCCACAAAGGTCAGCTTGCCCCTGAGGGTCCTAACCTATTTGAATACATTCTTGAATAGTCATAGAAATAAGGAGTTACAAATACAAAGAGAAACTCTGGCAAGGATATTAGACACATGTGGACAGTGCAGAGGGGACTAGTCAGAAGTCTAGGCTCATGATTTACCAACCAGAAGTGTTTTGAGCAGACTTTTAGTGTGCGAAGCAGCTTCATGATACAGAACAAGCGAACAGGCTTTAGACTGTCTACACAATCCAGTATGAACCCCTTTAGTATATTTATTTTTATTCAGTATGAACCTCTTTATTTCTTGCCCTAAAAATGTACTCCATCCTGTCCCCAAGTAAGACATGTGGAAGGTCCTCTCTAACCTTCGGAAATGCTTTATCACTTTCATTTGTTTTAGGGTCCTTGACTACACTCAAAATTATTTCTCTAGGGTGTCCTTATAAGACGCTCTTGGACTCAAGTAATAAGAAAGAATAACTTAAAAGTCTAAAATGATCATCCCTGTTAGATGGGTCTAATCCAGGATTTCTTTATAGTGCAATGTCTTTTAGATAAATTGTTATCACTGATACAGTACCTAAGTTTGTCAATGATTTCTTTCAAAAAAAAGATTGACATGCATTTAAGGTTATCCATTAATATAATGACTGCTTTTTATTTGCATTCCATCCTGCTTTTTCATTTGGGAAAGAATAGTATAGAGGGACAGCTGGTGCCTCTGTAATTGCACATAACCCTCAGCCTGCCTCATCTGCACTCCTGGGAGTGAGTCACAAATGTAGTTCTCTGTCTTACATGTTTGAAATTAAAAAAAAAAAAGTATTGGCAGACCTGGTGATTCTGTGTTCCCCAAGTCATTGTTATGGGTGTCGCATAATTAATACATCAGGTAAGAGTAGAATTTATTTTGTTTCTAACTTTTGTAGTTAATTTTAAAGTAGTTTTAAGTTCTTAGAAGTTAATTCAAAATGACTTGGGTTTTCTAACTTTGTACTATTCTCACAAGTTTTCTGACGTTTGGAATGATATCAAAACAAAAGAGCGGTGAAACAAAAGAAAAAAAACAACTTCGTACTTAAATCGACCCTTCATGGGAACATGACATCAATTTGATAAACATCATCATTTTTGAAATGCAATTAATTTTCATGGTGAAGTTGAGTTATTGAAGTGGGATTTGCACCTTTCATAGTCTCATCCTCCTGCCTCTGTTTTTCTTTCTCCTTTATCTGACACTCAAGAGTATAATAATAAAAGTAACAACATTTATGGAGTAGAAAATACTTTTACTTAGGAGTCAAAAGGTTTGTGGAAGTTGAGCTTCATTGGTCTTGTTACATTCCTGGAATTTTCTTTTTCTTTCTTTCAAACAAATAAACTCCCGGGAATGTGTCATCATTGTACCAGACTAACTCTTTGGAGTAAGCCCTACACCTGGCTCCGTGTGTACCAGGCTGACGAGTAGGGCCTAGAGTCAGTACCAGTCTGAAGACTCAAAAGAGAAAATCCATGATATCCATGAAGATCTACACCTGCCCAGAGTGGCTGGTCAGTATTTACCCTACTAGTCATGTTGTCCTGGGCTCACATGTTTGAGTGGTCATGTTGTATATTTTTGTAATCTGGGATTTTCTTTCTAACATAGATGCAAACATCTGACACCCTCAAACTGTGTAACCAAATGCCGCCCAGCTCAAAGCTGAGGCTGTTTGAGGCTCCCAGAACTTTCCCTAGTAAACACATGCGATATTTATTACTTTATTTTGTTCTGTGCAAGGAAAGAAAGATGTTAATACATCACTGAATTGCTCAGATGGATTTCTGTGTCCATTTGCTTTCCATATTCTTTGTTTTCTGTAATAATAAATTTGGGATGGTTTCTAAAGACTAAAAAGTAGATTCAGACTTTGCTTACTGCTTTAATTTTGTTAAAAGTTCAGTTTTAGGAGGCTAAGTAGATATAATTTCCTGTCATGCTAATATGAGACATTTAATTTTTATAATGTCATCTTATGTTCATCAGCCTTGTGGTAAAGAAGATAAAATAATCAGCTTATTCAAAAGTGATCCTGATTACTTATATTCTGTTCTTTTAAATCCTAGTTCTGGTAAAATTCTATATCTCTAAGAAAAAAAGGAAGGCCAAAATCATTGAAAATTCAAGGATCCTCTCCCATAATTGCTATCATGTAAAATGTTCCTTTCAATTCTAGTCTACCTGGATATAAAACAACTTAAGCCAAAATTAGCAGTGTTCTTAGTGCCAGGAGAATTTCATGAGTTTGGGAAGTCTTTTGCGTCTTTGCCCTCAGTTTGGCAATTGTTTCATTTCTCCACTAATGAAGAAGTCCAAGACCATGTGCAGCCGACACAGGATCCACCTATGGAGCAAGAGTTGGGAGCGGACCAACAGAATTGGCAGCATGGAGATTCTAGTTCTCTCTGTTGCAGTTTCGACTGTCTAGCCAGCACGCAGACACAGAGCATGGTGCTTATCAAATGTTTTGGAATCCATCTTGTGAAGAGGCTAGTACCCTGTCTACTTACTATTTAATTTAAGAATCCAGACTGTTTGGGGAAACAAAAATAGCATAAACAGGCTTACCTCTGTTGCCTGCCCCAGAATGAGGCAGGCCACTCTCAGATGTATGGGTTGGAGAGTTGAAGCACAGTAATACACTGGTTGGTAGTTTCATTTACCGGTATGAGTTTATGTGTTTAGATAATTCAGTGAATCTTTGAGCTTTTTTCTTTGTGAGGTCTGTTTACACATTTGGAAATATCAGTGAACATAGTACCATTGGTGTTTTGTGGCTTTTAGCTTTTGATTTTCTTCTGAAGCTACCACCATGACATTAACCTTTGATGAAGTTAAGAGCATCAGAGGGTAGAAGAAAATGATTACCAGTGGTTAATAATGTCCCGATGTTTTTAGCAGTTTGGGAAGAATGCCCATTTCCATGAAGAAGTCTGAGGGCTCACTTGGTGAGAAACTCTCTGACCACATGTAAATTGAGAAATAGATTTCAAAATCAGTTTTGATTAAAATGGGAATTTGAGCCTGCCACTAAGAAGCAACCATCTTGCTATAAATTATTTATGGCATGAGCAGAAGGCTTTGGTATAGAGGTTGTAAGCTTTTTTCCATCTTGCTTTAAAAACTGGCCTGATTATAAAAAGAAAATTAATTTTGATGTTGAAACAAATCTTAAAAAGAGCATTTTAGTTCCTAGAGTGACTCTAAGGTGGAAAATAAAGAATAATTACCAGTACTTTTCAAAAGGCTAATGTAGCTGAATTCTACTTAGAAGTATAAAAGGTAGAACCCTGATTTTAAAAGTTTATGATATTATATACATGAGATGTTTCTTACAGTGAGAACATCAGAGGCGTACAGAACCTATGTCTGTGGTGTCCTCAGCTTTACAAACATATTACTATTTAGGTTTCTTCCTGCACTAACTAGGTTTTAGTGCATCGCCCAGCTTAGATTGCATGTGGATGCTCCACTGAGCAATTCCACATGAAGATGGAGGAACCCAGTGGACAGATACCACTTGACTGCCTAGCTTGTGGCGTTGTCTCCTTTTCAGGGATCAGACCCTCACCTGCCGTGCCTTGACGGGGAGGTTCATTTGGGAAATTAGAAGTGTAGATTGACAGATACCATTTCTTGAGTGCTTAGAAACATGATGTATTCTCTGTTTTCATTTTATAGGGCTTGAGATAGATCTTTCAGACCAACATATGTATTGTATGTCCTATCCAGGCGTATTTGTCTTTGCTTCCTTGATCTGACATGAGTTGAAAAAAGTGGGTTCCATCTTCCATGACTTGTGTTTCTCTTGCTGTTTCTTAAAAATTGTCTCCATTCGATAAATGGTTATTCCTTGTTTTCCATTTGCCAGGAACAGTTCTCAGCTGTGGGAACACAGTTCTGAATAACACAGACAAGGACCTTGGTCTCAAGGAAGTGACTTTTTAGGCAGGACAAGACAGACAACGCAAAGGGGAGAAACAAGACAATTTCAGATACTGATACATGTGATGAAGAAAATACAAGTTGATAATTTGATGGCTAGTGACTGGAGGTGGTGCCAGTTTAAACAGGATGTTCAGAAAGCCTCTCCCAGAAAGGACCACTTGAGTTGAACTCTGAGTGAACAGAGGAAGGCACCTCTCCAGGGATCTGGAGGAAGTGATTCTAGCAGCTAGAACTGCAGGTGCGAAGGTGTTGAGATCTGTGAAAGTAAATGCCCATCATGTGTGAGAGGAGCAGGTCTTCCAATTTTCTCTGCATTTGCATGCTGTGGGTTATAATAGACTCTCAGAGTAGTTTCATTTCTTTATAACCTTTATCCTCTATCATTATAAATACCCTGCTTCATCTCATTTAATTCTTGTTGCTCCCATTTAAGCTTCTGACATTACGTCCTTGCCACTGGTTTGCAGTTGTCAGCAGGACTTTGTCTTTTCACTCTGAGCCTCACCAGAATCATCCAGATATTTCCCTAGTTGACTGCAGTGTCGCCATAGTTGTGTGCATGTGCCAAGGTCAGAGGGTGTTAAGTGATCCACAGTGGTGTGGGAAAAATATTTGAACTTTTGTCTATATTTGATTTATTTAATTTAAAAAAACTAATGAAAAGATCGATATCACCTCAAAGAAATGGTATGTGAGAGGATTAATATGCTAATTAGCTTGATTTAACCATCCCACAATGTGTACATATAATATCACATGGTACCCCATAAATGCATACTATTATTATTTGTCAATTTAAAAAAATCGGTGTCAGCATTCTTGCTGGGTGGGCCCTTTGGAGGGGCCTCTGTCTGGGAAGGTGACATGAGGGAGGGAAGAGGTCCCTGAGTTGTAGAGGACAGCGTGTGATGCCTTCTCCTGTTGGCACACTCTCTTGGTTGGAAGATGGGGCGGGAATATTTGGTGTTGCCACGTGAATTATTTCATAAAAACGCCACCCATCTCTAGTCCCTGCTGCACCTCACCCCCCCAATAGCATATTGTGGTGAAAAGAACCAATGTCTTAAACAGGGCCCCAACCTTTTAGGGCCCCTCCAAGATAGTGGCATGGCCCACAAGCTGACTGTGAGATTTGCATTCATCATGGATAGAAGCTAAAGAAAAAAATGGACTTTTATAAAACCACAAGCAATATTTTTCTGTCAAGAGGGAGAAGCGTCAATGTTTCAAAACCTCTTCAGAAAACTGCTCTTAGGATTCTTGTATTTTACAAATCCAACAGAGATCCACTTTGAAATGGAGAGAAGTTGGAGACAGATCACCCTGGTGGGAAGAAGATTGTTCAGTGCATGGAGATTTGGAACTGGTGTCTACTGAATGGTCTGGTCCTTTTATAGGAAACATCTATTTTCTTTTAATGATTTTTGCCATTAATTCTGTTTGTCTGATTTTCACATTGCCCTCTTTTTTTCCTTTGGTTATACTTTACTGGGAGGGAGAGTCCTTGTATGGAGTACAGAGGTATGTCTAAGCTGAGGAGGGTGAGGATGGTGGGTGGTTCCTGCCTTGTGCCAGAGCCCCTTTGAACCAACTTTGTGCCTTAGGGCTGGGAGTAAGCTGAGGCAGAACCTGAAGTCACAAGAGGATTTGTAAGACTCTAGCCATCGTCAGAGACTGGGACTCAGGAAGGAGAGCTGGCTCCAAGTGGAGAGTGGGCACCCACTCCCTGCCTCCTTCCTTTCTTTCTGTAGTATATTTATTGCACCTTCTATAGGCCAGGCATTGCTAGGCATTGGGGCATCAATAACTAGCAAAGATAGATGCAGACCTTGCCATCTCTTGGAAGATCCTGGCAGTCAGATCCATCACTCAGAAGCAGGAAACATTTTTATCTTGAACCATTGTTTTAAAAACAGGCACGTGATGCTGTGGGTGAGTCACCCCTAAAAGGTTTCAATGAAGAAGGTACCTGAGGCTTGACTGAGGGAGGCCCCCGAGTGACCCCAGGGGAAAGTGGGATAGAAGCAGGCGTGGGGAGTACCTTCCAACAGAGCCAGAATCCTGCCTGTTTTGTCCTGCTCTATGTTCAGCTCCTGGCACAGGTCTGGCATCTGGTGTACACTCAGTAAATAAAAAATGAGTGCATGAACAGAGGCCAACAGACTGGAGCAGAGCACAGGGACAGTCGGCTGGCATGGGGCTGTGGAAATTGGCAGGGGCCAGACCTCACAGAGGCTTGTAGATTAGGAGACCGTGTAGGTTATCATGAAAATTGAGCCATCTTTAGAGCAAAAGGGGGCGCTACTAATAATTATGCCTGGATAGTTGAGCATACAATGTGACTAACTTGGGCACACTGGGCTACGCAGTCAGCTGCTTATTGGCCATCATAGGATTTTAGTCTTATTCTGAGAGTAGTAGATGTCCCTTCCAAAGGTTTTGGCTGGGGTGGGGTTAGGGTGTGGAGGCTTGATCACTGTGGCAACAGACTGGTAACAGATTGAAGGTGAGTTGATGCAGGAGACCATGGAAGACTTGCTGAGAGCCAGGCAGGAGCAGGTGGTGGCTTGGCCTAAAGGCTGAGCTGGAACAGAGGGAGAGAGCAGATTTGGGGAGAACATGTAGTTTTGGCCAAATTGAGAAGTTAAGGTATGAACTTAAGAGGTTTCATCCGTCGTCTTATGAATTCCCAAACCAGGAGAGAATAATTTAGTTCCACCCAAGTTGCATGCACTTTCATACCCGGCCCTGCCCTCACCCCTGCCCCACCCCACTCCCAGCCTACCCCTCCACCCACCTGTGTACTGCTCATGTAAACCTGAAATTTTGTTTACTATAAACAAGTCCTTTCCTTCATTAGCTATGAATGTGTTTAAAATGCAAATATTGAGTAAACTTGCACAGCGAACAAACACTTTTGTCAAAGAGGAGAGGAGATTGGACTTTACAGAAAGCATGAAGAGTCTGAGCTGGAAATGCACCATTGGGAAGATGAGCTTGGAAACACCAGTAAGGGAAAAGAGGAAGGAGAAATGGGTGCCGGAGACTCCACCAAAGGAGTTTGAAAATCCAGAGACGGCATGTAAACTTGAGTCTGAATTTCGAATGGCTCCTATGGTATCCATAGAGCGCAGATTTCTCATATACTGTTTACATTATAATTCTTCCCCGTTCAGAGATCTTTAAGACACCTTCTTGTGTTTTGGAATGTGAAGAGTTTTGTAGCTAGTATGGCCAAGGAGAGAGAGTTACTTGAAAATGTGGTGACTGGGCCATGTGAGCAGTGCTTCTGTGTCATCCGTTGGAAATTCTGGAATGATTTCATCTTTGCGTCTCCTGTTCATATGTGACACTGCGAGCTGTATCCTGAGGTCTGACTCCCTTGGCAAATACCTCCCCGGCAGGTAACTTTGTGCTTTGTGAGTGATACCATCCTGGCCACCGTTGCCCTCTTCTGGTAAGGAGCTCTTGCTACATATGTACCGAGTTTTACAAGGAAGGAAAACTCATGCTCATTTTTCACTTTGGTCAGCTGTGCTCTGCCAGCTGGCATAAATTCCTATAATGAAATGAATGTTTGGTTGAAAATGTTGTAATGTATACTCAGACCATGGAACCATGTGAGGGTCTAACCTTATTTACAGTTTTGGCTTTTGGGGACTACCTTGGGTATCCATATCATTTCCCACAATTGGACCACTTTCTGTTTGGCAAAAAAGATTTCTTTCAGCCTTCTCTCTGCCTGTGAAACCCTGTCTGGCTGCTTCATTAGTTCACACATGTGTGAATTTGCATCACTGATAATGGCAGCAAATGCAAGAAATATGGTTTTAATCAAATTTTAGTATCTAATATCTCTGAAGCAGTAGGGTACAGAACATTATAGGCCTGGGATAAACAATTATATTCAGTAGGGGCATTTTAGCGTTTCTCAGTGACATATTTACACAATTTTTAGTTTAGAGATACGTTTATGTTACATGGTCAAACTTTAGAATATGTTGAAATAACTAACTCCATTGGGAAGAAGCACAGAGAATATGAGGTTACTATGGTAGTTTATGTTGTAGCTACTTTAAGGACAGTCCTTATTGCCCTACTTATTGCTTATTTTTTTCTACTCTATCTTTGTTTGGCAGCTCTCTTTCCCTCCCCAGCTGAGAGAAAGATAAGCATTCAGGTGAACTAAGTGGACTTTGTGTTTAAAGGAACCTGTAGCGAGTATTTAGAAGGGAAACACTGTTTTGTCAGACATTTAAGCACTTCTTTAATATAACCCTTTTAAAAATTTTGACTTTTAACTGATCCATTAAGTTGTTACTTAGCATTTAAAATCTGAAGAGTATCACAAATAAAAGCTGGCTACTGTGCTCATTTGGATTATTAAGGCTCTAAAGACATCATGTTGATCTTTTTAAGCTGGATCAATTTGATATTTATAGTTCAGTTAATTCACGTAGTTTTTCTGGCTTAATGACAACAGGAAATACAACTAATATCACGATCTCATTATGATATTAATAATGCATGGGAAGAATCCTTAAGTTTTACCTTATGCAAATTACTAAAAATAAAAGTGGTTAGATAACAAAATCTCTCAAGAGAAGGGGCAATGCAATCATTTAGATTTTTGCAAAAGTAATGATAATAGCCAATTTCTAAAATCTTACCTGTTCAGAATTTCTGCATTTATTTTGTAATCTCTTTCTACCTCCCTTTCTTCCTTCCTTCATTGGTTTAGGCCTTGCTAAAAACTAACAGTGATATAAGAATGTTTTATAGAGCCGAGGTAGTCCATCAGTTGGCCAGGTGATGAATCATGGAATGGAATTGTTTGTGACCAAACTAAACTCCCAACCCCATGAAGAAAACCCTCATTGACAGCTTACGACAAGGTAAAAAGCTAAGAGGACCCTTTCTTTGTTGTACTGGGCAGCTGAAAGGATGAGCAGCAACCCAAGCTCTTAGGCTGGGGTTTTGTAGTACCTCTTTGACTCTGGACCATCTGTCCCTTTTTTTTTCTTCATCCTCCCAGCTTTAGACCCCTGTGAATTCTCTAGGGCTTAGAAGTCAGCTGGCTCCACACAGGAGCTTTTAGACCAGGGTTTCTCTACCTCAGTATTAATGATGGTATAGACCAGATGATCCTTTGTGGCGGGATCTGGCTGTGTGGGATGTTTAGCACCATTCCTGGAGTCTACCCACAAGATGCCAGTTGTGACAGCCTTAAATGCTTCCAGACATTGTACAAGGAAAGGGGAGGGACAAAATCATCCCCCAATTAAGAATCTAAAATTACAGTTCTTGAATCTGAGCGATATAGCCCTTCTTTTCTAGCCGATTATGTGGAGGTAAATGGCACCATCACATTTCACCAGTATGTGCTGGTTCATGGCACACTATGTATTTTAGCCTGAAGTTTTCTTAATTTGAGGAATTAAGGGTGGGGAACAAGTTTCCTGTTGAGGGCTAGTGCTCAAGGCAAAGTTACTCAGGAGGCACATACCAAAAATAATTTAACTTCTTTTTTTTCACCAAAGAAAAATACTTAGTTCTCCTGTCTGTTAAATTAGGAACAGGCACCATAAAAGTTTATTTCATAAGAATAATTGATTGTAAAGTTTATACTTGTCACTTTAAGGCAGAGGCGATGAGGGAAGCCTGGAAGCAGGCAAGCGACAGACAAAGTTAGAATTTGGTTGAGAAAGAAGGAAAAGGCATTTGAGGAAGAGAAAAGACCAAAGGAGGAAACACTGGAAGAGTGTACGTGTTTTAGAAACATTACCTACTTCTCAACTAGTAGGATTCTCCTTTCAAAATGCATTACTTATTAACAACCCTATTTTGAAGGGATTAGCAGATTTATCCGTGTTCACAGATCTTCAGTTGCTCTAATTAGTAAATCTTCAGAGAATCCTATCTCAATAGCATTGGAGCAGAGGGTGGCGTTTGCTGGTGCAGGGAGGTTTATTATATTTTGATTTGTAAAAAAAAAAAAAAAAGAAAGAAAAATGACCAGGGAGAGAGACATCACCAGCGAGGGAAGGTGGGATCAAGCAGATGCTAAGATCTGCCTCCCTATCTATAATTTGTAAGGAAAACAAGATCCTTTTATTTCTCATTTTATAAGCTTAAAAGGCATGGACTTGTCTTAAAACAAGGAGTAATTATTAAATCATTCAGAGCATATGTAGTGTCTAAATTTAAATAACTGAAGGTGATCCTCTGGGTCTCAGCCCAGCCAGCGCATTAGGATCAGGTAGGGAGCTTTAAAATACACAGATGTGCCAGGCTCGGTGGCTCAGCCTGTAATCCTGCGCCTTTGGGAGGCTGAGGTGAGTGGATTGCCTGAGCCCGCGGGTTCGAGACCCGCCTGGGCAACTTGGCGAGCCCTCATCTCTACAATAAATAAAAAATTAGCCGGGCGTGGTAATGCGCGCCTGTAGTTCCGGCTGTTTGAAAGGCTGAGGCGGAAGGATCGCTGGAGCCCAGCAAGCCAAGGCTGCGGTGGCTGGGAGCGGCCACTGCACTCCAGTCTGGGCGACTGAGTGAGACTCCAACTCAAAAAAATGAAAAAAAATACACTAATGTCCAGGCCCCATCCCCAGAGAGTCTGATTTGGTTTCATTGGCTCTGGAGTAACTGGGACTACAAGGGGTCCGCTCCCCCACCTAGCTGATTTTTTATTTTTATTTTTGTAGAGATGAGATCTCACTTTGTTGCTGGTGCTGGTCTTGAACTCCCGGGCTGAAGCCATCCTCCTGCCTCAGCCTCCCAAAGCGCTGGAATTACACACATGAGCCCTCAAGCCTAGCCTTTATTTATTTATTCTTTAAAAAGCTCCCCAGGTGATTCTAAGGTGCTGCTAGAGTTGCCAACCACCTTTCTAGGCCAGTGATTCTTACAGGGTGGTCCTTAGACCAATAGGATCAGCGTCTCTTGGGAATCTGTTAGAAATGCAAATTCTCAGTCCTACCTCAGGTCTAAGACTTATGGGACTGAGCTTTAGCAATCTATGGTTTTTTTTTTCTTTTTTAACACCTAGCCCAGCATAAATCTGATTATTCTGTGTTTTTAACAAGCTCTCCTGGTGAATCTGGTGCACATCCAAAGTTTGAGAGACACTGTTTGAGGCGATGGATAGTAATACTTTGAAGCCATCGCATCCTGAGAATCAAGGGTACATAATAATGTGTTGGAAATACTACTCTAAAGCCAGTGCTATGGTCTTCAGAGCTCAGTCGCCTCAGGAGGCTCTTTCTTACCCAAGGAGGATGCCCGGGAGATGTAACTTTCCACTGAGAGCCTTTATAAGACTTAATTGCTAATGTGTAGGTAGCAGCTGATACTGACTTGGCCCTCCCACTCGCTTCAGCCAAGCTTTTAACCTTGCTCTCAATATTCTTAATTAATGATCTTTAGCTTCTGAAGCCATTTCATCAGTGGTCTCCTGTCCCAGCACGTTTCCCCTTTGAGCTGTCCTTGAAGAAGGTGTTATTCCCAGCAGTTAGTTAGAAAAGGAAAGTAGAGGTGGCTCCATACAAGTCCTGTGACCAATTAACCACCTCCCTTCATTCCTCTTTGTAGTGCTCTGAAAATGGGTCAGAGGAAGAAGCACTCGGCTCTCACCAGCAGATCTCGCCTGTGTTTGTCTAACATACTTCTGTCTCATTTCAATTTCCTGCTCAGGCTGAATTGGTTGAAAATTCCCTTTGAACTCTTGCTCATTTTGCTGAAACTTTCACAGTAATGAAAGTAGTTATATGATTGGCTCCTGAGCTCTAGAAGCAGAGCAGAGGAGTGAGGGAAATTCAGCACCAAACTTTAAGGTTCGTTCTCAACAAAACCAAGGGATTATTATAGTGTGGATATAGTAATATTTTAAGAATCCTACTTGAATTTTGTTTTCTGATTTGATACAATTGGGTCAGGATAAAAGATGAAGGGAAATTTAAACTTCTTAATACTTTCATTGTTAGTAACAGTTTGTATTGCTTCATTTTCTATTTACAAGGAAAACACCTTTACAATAAAATAATTCTGTTGGATCAGCACCTTCCTTAGTAAAGTTCAAAGAAATTTCCCAGGTTAGTCCCTGTCATTCCTTACATGGGGTCCGTAGGAGCCTTCTGGAATTCCCTGTGGGATGGGAATCCCCTTGCATCACTGGGCACTTCCTATTACCAGGTTTCTGGGGTTGTTTGCCCTTTGTGGTTTTGGTCTCACTGAAATAATAAAACCAGGAGTTCTGAACCCAGAGTCACTTTAGGGAAGTATCTAGCTGTCCAGCATGACTGCCACTAGTTACATGTAGCTATTTCAATTAATAAATTTCAGGTGCTAAATAGCCACTTGTGGCTTGAAGCTAAAGTATTGGACATTGCAGGTATAGACCATCTCTATCATCACAGTTATTGGACAGTGACAGTCAATTTTGTCACCCTCCTTAGTTGCAATACTGAGACTGAGAATATTTGTTAACTACTCTCAATATGTTGTTAACTATTATGTGTTAACACTGTGTCTACACTTTATCTTTGAATTTAATCATGACAGCATCTTATTGCCCCCGTTGTACAGAAAAGGGGATTAAAGTTCAGAGAGGTGAGAACCTTGCCCCAGACTATACAGCCAGCAAAAGGGATAGCCAGTGTATGGACATGTATCTGCATGATTCTAAAGCCCATGCTTTGTATGTTAAAGTGTTTTGTTAAAGAAAAGCCCTCTGATTCTTGAGGTCCATGAGCCCATATCTTTAGGGGTACACTAAAAAAACTCTAAGACCTGTAACCGATGGTTCATTGGATAGTTGAAGCAGCAAAATCATTCTAATGCAACAAATCAGTAGCACATCCTTTCCTACGTGGTTTTCATCACTCCCTCACAATGAGGCCAGTGGCCTGTGATAACATGACAGTATTTATTCAGTTGCCCATTTTCACGGGCTTTGTGTCAATAGAGTTTTCCCCTCTGGGTTGGGTGGTGAGCTCACCACCTCATGTCAGATCACTTCCTGTTTGGAAAGCCCTGCTGGTCTGAAAGGTAGAGCAGATACCTGTCTCCTTATGGTTTCTCTGCTTCATCTGGTTCTAAAGCCCTGGAGAACTAAAAGTTTATTCTTCCAACTTGGAAAGTCCTGTTACTATTATATTATCCTGGCGATAAAATGAAATTAGGCTCATCGCCAGTCACCGCTATTATGCTGCCCTCTCACAGCACTTTCTCTTAACTGTTGAGTGCCTCTGCTTGGGCTGTTCATTTTTTTGGAGCCAAATGTCATGGTTATACAGCCCTTACACATATCCTAGTTAAGTTTCCTTGAGAGTCCCTCAGAATCACAGACGTCACAGAAATCCAGCATCAAAAATTACTTGAAGGTTTTGACCTGAAGGGTTTAGTTTGGTTTTCCAGATCCAGTTTTGCTCCCCCAGGTGTTCACTATCCTTTTCTGTCCACCTATTTTATCTTCATCCATATCAGTGCTAAGGATGTGGAACAGGACCAGGGTCGAGGAAAAAGCCCTTCACCATCTCCCTCTATGTTGTTGTTTGGCCATTAATGGCTCCTGTGGTTCTGGCTGTTTAACTTATGAATCCATTTAGTTGTTATTTTGTCCACCCCTACTTTTCTGTTTTTTATTCACCAGGACTCAATTGTTCATTCATAGATTCATTTTGTTAATATTTATTGAGCTCCTACTGTGTGCCAGGCCTCTTTGAAGGTAGAGCTGTTAAGGTTTGCTAATAGATGTGGAATATAAGAGGAGAGGCATCAAAAATGACTTCAAGGTTTTATACCGAAACAACTGGAAGAATGGTGTTGCATTTACCAAGCCAGCTTAGTAAACCTGGTGGGAACGGGTTTGGCGGTAAACATCAATAGTCTGGCTTTGAACCTGTTAAATTGTAGATGTCTATTCGGCATCCAAGTAGAGATGTAGAGCAGGCAATTGGATTTATGCATCTGGAGTTGAGAGGGTGGTCCAGGCCACAGCAAAAACACAAGGTGCTGTCAGCATGTGAATGCCTGGTGTCTGAAATCTTGAGATGGATGAGAATGCAGGCGGAGACAAGGAGAAGTCTAAGGACTGAGCCCTCAGCTCAGTTTAGAGGCTGGTGTGATAGGACAAGCCAGCAAAGGAAACTGAGAAAGAATGGCCAGCAAGAAGGGAAGAGAACCAGGAAAACTGACTTCTGGCATCCCAAGAAATCAAGGAAAGACTGTAAGAACCACTTTGTTAGATGATGCTGAGAGGTAAAGTAACATGAGGACCAAGAACTAACAGGTTTGAAAGCATGAAAATCATTGGTTACCTTGGCAAAAAGCTGTCTCAGTGAAGTAGCATGGACAGGAGGATGTCATGGGAAACCCTGATTCCTTGTTGAGGTTCATGTATACTTTGTCAACCTCCTTTCATCAGTCATGGCAGCTAAGAACCTTGTGAAAGAAGAAAAGGAGGTTGGTTTTTCATAGCTGAAGTTTTTTCTTCCGTATCTCTTCTAATAATTGATTATGGATTAAGCATATAATTGCAAAATCCACCTTTCTCTCCTTTTCAAAAAGCGTGGTGCCATTTCTCTTCTCTAGGTTGTAACTCCTGTACTCCTCGTCATCCAAGGCTGAGCTAGGCTCCAGGGCCTGGGATGGATTCCCTAGAGCCCAGTGATCTGAGCTGTTGTATGATCTCCTTGACTGTTTTGAGTTTAGAGCCCCCTTCCCGTCTGTGGTCTTTCCATTTCTTCTTAAGGCTCTCTCTTCATCCAGCAGGTAGACCTCTTTATCCCTTTGGATTTTATCACCATCTTTATCATCCTAACCCAAAGGTGAATTCTTAAGATGCTTGGCAAGGCATTATTTTATCTGGCTCTCAACCCTGGCTGAACATCACAATCACCAATGGAAAGCTTTTTTGTTTCTTCTTTTTAAAGAAAATTATAACTTACACTAAAGGAATTATTTTCTTATAATTATGATACAATTGTGATGTTTTACTTGTGAGTTTCAGACTTGAAATATATTCTGATGAGTGGCCATCTTCCACTGTGTTACAGGGTGACCTAATCAGATTTTACACATATATATGTATTCCTCCCCTTTCTTTTGTAACCTCAGAAAAACTTCCTGTGTTGTAGACAGAATGCTATGAGTAGTCCTCAAGGATACACGGAAACCTCTAACAGTAGCTCTTGAACTTGAGCATGCACCAGAATCACCTGCATAGTATAGTATATCGGGCCCCATCCCTGTAATTCCTGATTGGGTAGGTCTGAGTGGGATCTAAGAATTTGCACATCATAGGACTGGGTATGGTGGCTCACACCTGTAATCCCAGCACTTTGGGAAGCCTAGGTGGGAGGATTGCTTGAGCCTTGGAGTTCAAGACCAGCCTAGTCAACATAGCAAGACATTGTCTCTACAAAAAAATTAAAAAATTAGCCGGGCGAGGTGGCATGTGCCTGTAGTACCAATGACTCAGGAAGCTGAGGCAGGAGGGTCACCTGAGCCTAGGAGTTCAAGGCTATGGTAAGCCTTGCTCATGCCACTGCACTCCAGCCTGGGCAACAGAGTGAGACCCTGACTCAAAAAAAAAAAAAAGAAAGAAAAGAAAAGAAGGAGAAGGGGAAGGGGAGGAGGGGGAAGGGGAAGGGGAAGGGGGAGAAGGAGGAGAAGGAGAAGAAGAAAAGAATTTTCACATCAAACCAGCTCCAGGGGATGCCGCTGGTACTTTGAGAACCAGTGGTCTAAACTGTAGACCTGTAAGCTCTAGTGGGTAAATATCCTTAAGGTGGTGCACACAGAGAGCTTTCCTGGCACATGACTTCGTTGGGCTCTCTGAGGCTCTAGAGTTCTGCGCCCTGCAGAAGTAGAAACTCCTCATGCTTCAGGAATTCCTCATTCTGAGACTGTGTTCTGGATTGTGGCCACATACTTCAGCTCTGGGTACCTCCTACAGAGGTTACATGTAACTCTATCTCTGGCCTGTCAAAGTTGACACCCAGTTTAGAAGAGCCTGTGTAGCCCCCTTTATCAACAGTATTACAATACTAGTACCCCAGAAACAAATTGAATGACAACTGGATTGAGCAGGGAGTGCCTGTCACAGCTTTGTCCCACCCAAGAAGGTAGGAGAATTTTACCACCTGTCTCATCTTTCTTCCTATTTCAAGAAGTCTCTCTCCAAGTCTGGCCACCCTTGTAGAACTATCTACCAACCGGGGCATTGATCACTAGCGAAATATTACAGGGTTTTTCTTTTGACTCATAGACAGTTTGTCCTAAATTCCTCTAACTCATAAACTGAACTTCTTTTCTTTTATGTCAAGATTCTTCAGGGATATACAAGAATATTTTCTAACATGTTAATTTTCAGAGAGCTGAAATTCAAACCCACATTCCAAAGCTTCATGAACACACATGCTGGATAAAACTGTGAACAAAATTTGTGGAGACTGATACCCCTCTTGTTTGCCACATGCCATTTCCAGATTTCAGTGCCAACATTGATCCCCAACATGCTCCTGATCAGCTGAAATGTTGCTGAATGTGGAGGGGGCTTGTGTCACAGCCACCTCACACCCTCTCAAGTCACGAGCCCTGCAGACGAGTATGTCATAATTCTGTCAGGTTATCTTTTCATCTCATGTTCTCTGTTGTAGAAACACGTGAGAGGGGAGTTCATTTTTACTTGGCATCTGGTATGATTACAAGCCATCTGCTCTTCTTCTGAGAAGCGGTGTGTGGCCACTGCAAAAGAATTATGAGGCATTTACTGGCTCTTAGTAGGAATAGGTGGAAACCTCTGCCCCACCGATTTGTAAATCAACTGGCAAGTCAGGGTTCATCTAAAATTCCCTGGTATTTGTAGCAGATTCTGCCTTTGGAGAAAAAAAAGAGAGAAAAGCAACCAGTGTTTCTTCCCTGAGCCCTCTGTGTGGCTGGCATGGTAACAGAAGCCGTGTGCCCATGTTTTGTTCTCAAACTGACTCCATGAGGTACTTTTCATTGTTGTCTCCATTTTACATAAGAGAAACTTACCCAGCATCCCTGAGCCACTGAGGCGCAGGGCTGGGTGTGAAGTCAGGTCTGTGCTGGCCCCCAAGCCACTGCATTCTCATTGCTGCACTTACTGTGTCCATGCCACCACCTAGTCGACTGAGGAAAGGGGCCTTCAGGTGACCTTTGAAAGAATCATTTCCTAAAAATCATCAGGGAAAATGTCTAAAGAAATGCAGTCAGTTCTTATCTTTCAAAGGGAACTTCTTAATTTTTAATATATACATACTTTTTTATTTTAAAGATGTGGGTATGGCTGGGATTAAGGTGGCTCATGTAGTCCCAGCACTTTGGGGGGCCAAGGCAAGTAGATTGCCTGAGCCCACAGGTTCGAGACCAGCTCGGGCAACTTGGCGAGACCTAGTCTACAATAAATCAAAAATTCGAGCCGGGCTCGGTGGCTCAGCCTGTAATCCCCTTCCTTGGGAGGCTGAGATGAGTGGATTGCCTGAGCCCGTGGGTTCAAGACCTGCCTGGGCAACTTGGCGAGACCTCATCTCTACAATAAACCAAAAAATTAGCCAGGCGTGGTAGGGCGCGCCTGTAGTTCCAGCTACTTGGAAGGCTGAGGCGGAAGGATCACTGGAACCCAGCAGGTCAATGCTGGGGTGGCCTTGAACGTGCCACTGTAACTCTAGCCTGGGCGACGAAGTGAGACTCCAACTCAAAAAAAAAAAAAAAAAAGATATGGGGCATAATTCAGGATTAGGTATACAAGTGGACATTGTACAGGTAACATTTGGACCTCCCTTTGGTCCCCTCTTTGTGTGGTTTGAGATCAGGTACCCTTATTGATATTGTGTCCCCCCCACACCCCACCCTAGCAGTATCCTGCTACTGCCAATCCCTTTCTTACAAAGGAAGCTTCTGAGAGCCTGCTCCTAGCTGCGCTCTGTATGCAGTGATGGATTTTAAAGTCTGAAAGTTAGCTTCGAGTTCCACCCGAAGGTTCCAGTGGCATGTGTAAAATTTAAGCATCCCTTTGTAGACGTTTATCGGCCATTGCCTTATTCCCAGCAGTACTTTTCTGCCTTTCTCCTGTCTTACCCGGGAAGACTGGGAGCCACCGTACAGCACTCTAGGTCAAACACAAAACTTTTTTTGGTTGGAGACCAGAGACAATTGCCTGAAGGACATCACAGCCTCTGGCTTGATTATTCTCCTTCTCTTAGTGGCTGCTATTAAAACCCTTTGCTCTGCCTTTCCCATCTTTCTTTCTCATTTCTTTGTGATTTGCTCCTTATCTTTGTAGAATCTCTCCCTAGCCTTAGTAATAAATCTGTTGTGACAAACAAGTGACTGGGAAGTTGCACATTCTTGACCTGTAGTCAGAGGTCTCACAACAGACACCAGACAGGAGACAGAAGCCCACCACCCCCCATCCTGAGTCCTTTTCACCTCAGACAGGTCACACGCTCCCTAGCATCCCTTTCAACCAGAAAATCTTGAATTAAAGAACCGGTCACCCATTTGCAACCAAGGAAGTTCCCTTTAATAGGCTTGAATTCACATCTCAGCCAGGGTTTCGTACTTGCACCTTGTTCCGCCTGACTGATCAAAAGCTGAGAAAATAGTCATTTCAGCTTAGAGCAGTGGGCATTCGCGCCTGTCTCATGGGTAGTAGTATTCTGTGCATATATGAGACAACCTTAGTTGTACACTGTGAGCTTGAATCTGTGGTGTTTTTTGTTCTAAGTTCAGGATGCAGATGAGAGGGAGGTAATCCTTCCTAGAGAGAGAGAGTAAGGCAGCTACTTAAGACATTTTTATCACTGATATGTTTTCATTCATTTAACGTTCACATTTATTTATTTACTTACTTGCCTTCTTGTTTATTTTGAGTTGGGGTCTCATTCTGTGCGCAGGCTGGAGTACCAGTATCATGACTTACCATAGCTTCGACATCCTGGGCTTAGGTAATCCTTCAACCTAGTCTCCCAAAAACCTGGGCCTACAGGCATAAGTTACGATGCCTGGCTAATTTTTAAAAATATATTTGTAGAGACAAATACTGTGTTGCCCAGGCTGGTCTTGAACTCCCGGGCTCAAGCAGTCCTTCCACCTCAGCCTCCCAAAGTGCTGAGATTACATGCATGAGCCACTGTGCCTGGCCTCATTTTCGTTTATTTAATTCTTCACAACCATCGATGTGCCAGACCCGGTACTAAGCACTGATAACTGAAGGTAACAGAAGGTAATGTCTCTACAGAGGCCATTCGGTAGGAGACGGGTATACATGGTCGTGTTTACAGCCTGTAGTGAGTTCCACAACAGAAGTGTGAACCAAGGGAAGAGCTTAATCCTGCCTGAAGGGTTGAGAAATGCTTTGGGGGAAGAGCTCACTGGTTGCTAAGGTTTTTGCCTCAGCCAGCTCCACTGAGCTTGCCCAGTTCCTGTGGCTCATGCTATGATTTCTAGCCATGGGCCCTTCATGCGGCTGGCATGGTACAGAAATTCTCTCATGTAATCCTCAAAACATCTGCATGAGTTATTTTTCATTATTGTCCCATTTTACATTGGAGGAACTTAGCATTTCGGAGCCACTGAGGCTTAGGGCCAGGTTTGAAGTCAGATCTGTGTCAGAAAATGACTGGCATTTTCTGTCATTCATTACCAAGACTAAATCCTGCCCACAGAGGTCAGCACAGCAGGAAATGTGATCTTTTGCTATTTTTTTCAGAGTAGCAGTAGATTTTACTGCTGTGCTTGGGTGGCCCATAGTGGACTAACAGGACAGTACAAGATCAGTCCCCGTGTGGCTCTTTTGTAACCTCACAGGAGGACAGACACTTTGTGTGCTGGCAGAACCCAAGTGAACGGCTGCAAACCCAAACAACCAGGATATGGGATCTTAGAATGGAAAGTACCTTGAAGGAGATTGAGTTGGGGCCACTCACTTTACACGTAAGGAAACTGACACTAGAGAAGGGAGTTGGCACATCTATTCCTAAACTGGGGCATTGTCGGAAGAGATTTGTGGTTTTTGGACTTCCTGGGCTAGGCCATTCACCTGTTTCACCTGTCATCATAAGGTTTCTCCAGACCTTCTCTGTATGCTGTGATTTCAAATTCAGGCTGTGTCTAATTCATTACTATGATTATGGCGTATTCCCTGTGCCCAACCTGACAAGTATTGCCAGGTTGGCAAGGCACCACACCAAACAAAACCCAGCCTTGATCACCAGGGATCTTCTAAAAGAGAAAGAGTGCTCTTAAGTTTCTCAGTGTTTCCAGAACACTGAGTGGTAATAGTTTCTGCCTCTCTAGGTTGTCACAAAAATTAAATGCAATAATGTCAGAAAGGGCTTGATGCAATACCTGGCACACAAGTGCTCAATGAATCTTAACTATTGTTGCCAACTTCTTCACCATTAATAAGTTTTCACAATTGTCTAAGGATGTAGCATATTCCAACAGAATGACTCTTTATTCTCCCATCTCCTGACCTGACCATCTGCTAGTGTATTGTATATGCCATGCAAAATGTGTGCTAGGTTTTTTTCTTGAATATGAACCCCAAGCTTGGAATTCTTGGGCCAGTATTTTATATGAGGACCGGGCCAAGGAGGTCAAATTGACAACATACTTATGTTGACCATTCTTCAGCTTTTAACTTTCTGGATAGCGGTTCTCAATGTCCAGAGACCCCTCTTCTTTCCCAACAGCTCTACCCCACCTCCCATGTGATTTATTGCTGTTCTCATCTGCTCTTTATCCGTCTTTCTCCTTGCCACTCCTCTGCCTGCAGAGGGTTTTCACTACTTCACTGCACTCTTGCTCCAACATGGTGTCCCACAGTGGCAGCTTCAGTATCTTAGCTCTCAGGACCTCCATTCAAGCACAGAATCAAGCTGCCCAACAAACGGAGTTGAAGGCCCCTGTTCTAATTTCTGGTTCAGTCACCAGGCTCATATATATAGAAACTTATGCTAGAGAAGGGAGGTGGCACATCCACTTTTACCCGCTCAGGGATATGGTTTTATAGCACAAACATGGCTTACAGCATCACTTACCTAGAGGATATAGGAGCCAGTTCTCAAATAAAGGGGAGTGGGCTCCAGGCTAGGCAGCCTGAATGTGCCCCCACGTGGGATCTGGAAGTGTGCCCTGGGTGGCCTTCCACATGGGGATAGTTTTTTCAGCATAATATCCAGCAGTAGGCTCTGGAGACTCATGTATCTGGATTTGGTTCCCAGGTCTGTCACTCACTACATGTGTATTCTTGAGCTAGATCTTACCTTCTCCGATTCAACTTCCTTATCTATGAAATGTGAATAATAGTTGTGCTCCTTCACAAGAGTAGCGAGGATTAAATAGAGTACTGTGGGTAAAACTTAGCATAATGCCTGGAACATAGGTGCTCTGTAAATGCTACTCATTATTTTAAACTGAGGTTTCGCTTTGGAAGTCATATGACTTTTACATTTCATGCTGCAAGATATATGCAGTTTGTCATAATATGAAAATATCCCCTATTTTTTCTAAACCTTTTTGTAAAGTGGATACTCTAGAAAGAAAATTTTTTTAAAAATATTTTTTATTATGGTTTTGTGGGGTACAGTTAAGCGTTAGGTATACAATTACGTTTCATTCAGGCACCCTGTTGATAAGAGGTGTTTCCCCGTCCCCAGACAGATATTTGCTACTGTTAATCCCATCTCCCTCCCCCCCATAGTTTCCTAGTACCGTCAGTCATTTTCTTATAGTATTACATTGGATGTTCAAGGTCCATTATATGAGTGAGAACATGTGATACTCGGATCTTTGTTTCTGTGAGAGGCCACTCAGTATTATAGACTCTAGTTCCATCCAGGTTGCTGCGAAATTCATGATTTTGTTCTTTTTTATGGCTGCGTAGTATTCCATCATGTATATGTACCACATTTTTTTAATCCAGTCCTCCTGATGGGCAGCATGGTTGTTTCCAGGTTCTTGCTATTGTGAACAATGCTGCGATAAACATACGTGTGCAGGTATCTTTTTTATAGAGTGATTTGAGTTCTTCAGGGTATATTCTCAGTAGGGGGATTGCGGGGTCATATGGAAGGTCGATTTTTAGAGCTTTTAGGAATCGCCACACTGCTTTCCACAGAGGTTGCACTAGTTTACACTCCCACCAACAGTGTAGAAGTGTTCCCTTTTCACCACACCCTCTCCAGCAGCTGTTATTTTTTGAGTTGTTGATAATTGCCATTCTGACTGGAGTTAGGTGGTATCTCAGTGTGGTTTTGATTTGCATCTCCCTGATGATTAGTGAGGTTGAGCATTTCTTCATGTGTTTGTTAGAAAGAAAATTGCTGTTGTTTTTTGTTTGGGGTTTTGTTGTTATTGTTGTTGTTTTGTTTTTATGAAGCTCTTCAGGAGAAACTCTTTCCAGATTTAGTATTAGTAATTGACTTCATTTTATTTTCTTACTCTTGTTCTTATATTTTCTCTAGTTTTAATCTTTGCCTTATTTCTTGAAGCTACCTTAGACCCTTAATGCCAGGTGGGTGTATAGTCTCAGCAACAGACCCAAGGATGCAAGCTGCCTCTGGCCAGCCCCCTAGGTGTGGTAGAAACTGCTTACATATCTTGGGCCTCATCCTTCCTCTTCCTCTCCCTCACACCCAACCACATCCTCTTCCTTCTGTCTTCTCAGTATCCCTCGAATCCGCCCCTTCCTCTGCACCTCAGGGTCACTTTCCATTGCCTCTTATTTGGGTTCTTATGGTGGCTTTGAGCCCGTCTACCTGGCTCCAGTGATTTCCCCTCACCCACCCATGCTCCACACTCCTGCTTGAGAGAGCCCTGTAGCCCACCGGTTTCCTCGGCCTCTTCAGCCTGTCTAGGGCTCCTTTGTGGCCTGAGCTCCCCTGCCCTGTTCACCTTATCTGCCGACATTACCCTGTGTTTCCAAATTGTAAGACTGTTTTCTATTCCCAGCGCATGTCGAACTAGTCAGGCCACTGCCTCTGCGTGGGCGTTGTTCATTTTTCTTTCTGCACCACTTGCCCTGTTCCTCAGGACTTTGCTGAGACACCGCCTCCCCTTCCCTGGCCCCCTCAGGCAGAGCTGTCACTCGGCTACCTCTGGTGCTGGGTGTGCTGTGGTTAAACATGCCACAGTGCCCTGTTGCTGCGCCTCTCTCTGTCAGGGTCAGGCTGGGTTCCTGTGAAACTCACAAGTATTTAAGGAATGAAAAAATGAGTGAGCAAGAGAATGTGGGGACCCTTCCACATCTCTCAGAATTCTGAACCTTCTCCAGAGGTGTCTGCATGAGTGAGAAACGTTAATATTTTCACCTTTATTTTATACTTAATGTAATATCAGAAGATAAAGTCTGCCGCCTCTGAAGCCATGGAAATAGTACAAGTTAAGTTGCATCTCTGGAATTCTTAAGAAAGAGATAGGAAAAATAGCCAACGTGCTCACTGGCAGTGAGTTTATGGTGAAGTAATCCTAGGATCCTTGTATTCCCTTTTTGCAAAATATGAAAAATGACAATGAAAATGTCACTGGTGATGACATAGTTGTTGCCACTCCAGAATAAGGAGAGAGGAAGTTACTGTGTGATGCATCAGTGCCCTGGGCTGGATAGGAGTAGCCTTGACCCCAGTAGGGACTTAGTGCCCTCACTTTGCAGCCAAGGCTGTGATTTGCTCTAAACTCAGGACTAACTTGTGCTGTCACGTGTTCATTAGTTATTTCTCCTTTCATTCAATATTAAGCATTCACTGTGAGCTGGTACAGTGCGAATCACTGGGGATACAGTCAGCAGAGGTTCTGACCTGTCTCCAAGGAGCTGATGGTCTAGTAAGGTCTCTGCACAGACCAGTCACTTAATGCAGAAATAAATAAGCCCAGGAAGAATATGTCTGATCCAGGGGAGGGAGGGAGGAACTGTTCCCAAGAACTTCACAGAGATGGCCACACTCCTGTTGATTGGAGGATGCATAGGAGCTCACCAAGCAAGGGAGTGGCGAGGCACGTTCTAAGTCAAGAGTGAAAATTCAGGTGCACAGGAGACAGAGAGGTGGGGCCCCATCAGAGGCTTGTAATGAGCTGCTCTGAGCCCAGCAGGAGTGCACTCATCCGATTTGTACATTAGAGACTACCCCCGGCATCGAGAGTTCATCTGGGATACCTGTAGAAGTGGCTCTAATTTTCCAAGTGAGCAGCGGAACAAGAGCAGAGGGAGTGTTTGAGAGCTGTTTCAAAAATAAAATGGACAAGATGCATGACCGATTCTGGAGGGTTAGGGAAGGGGAGGAGTGAGGAGTGACTCCCAGGTTTTTAGCGGGACCCTCTGTGTAGAGGGGGTAGAAGCTAGACCAGGCCCTGGCCCGTGGATTCACAGCCCTGCCCATGGGATATAAAGCTGTTACCAGCTACCTGTGTGTGGCTGTTAAAGAGGTCACTTGGCTTCTGCAAAATGACCAGCTCTGGCCTGGGAAAGAAGTGATGGTCACCGTGTTGCTCCTCTCAGAAAAGAGCTGAAGAGTCTGTCTTCTGAGAATAGTAATAGCCTCCTAATTAAGGAAGAGGAGAAAGGGAGGCTGTACTCCTGCCAGTGGTAAGAAGCTTTTATTTATTTTATTTTTTTCTTTCACTTCTGTTTACTCATGGAAGAAGCAAAGCTTGGAGAGCAGGGAACTTTAGAAAGGCAACGTACCTCTTCCTCTGATTAGTGTGGGATTTGGAGAGAGCTCACACTGGAGAACTCAACTGCCTAACTGCCAGCTGCAGTGGCGGAGCTCGCTGTGCGGGAGGGGACTGTCTGGCCAAGTGGTGGAATCTTCTAGAAACCCTGGGAAAGTTTGATCACCAGAGTAAGAGTCGATTTATTTTTTAAAAAGACATTCCAATCAGTGTTTGTAATCAAAATTAGAGTAGATTACTTGTGATCAAAGTCACAAAGTGGTGAGAAAAATACCAAATTAGACCTACTATGTTAATTCTATAGAAAGCTACTATTACAATATCAACTCTAGTTATTTAACCTTCACTATTTTTAATTATTTTAAGAATTTTTTTTTTTTTTGCCTCTAATGAAAAGGTAGCAGAGAACTTGGTTTAGGCAGAAGAATCAGGGCAGAGCACCTGTAGGAAACCCTGGTCAAATATATGTGAGGTATCTTCCACTTTGGAAGGGCTTTTATTCCAGAATCCTGGGAGCTTCAGGGGACCTGCAACAGAATTCAGAGTTTTGGTGAACTTGGATGGGGAAAAAAAGGTTCATCTTTATTTTGATCAAGTTCTAATAAATGTTTTCTTTTTATTATAAAGGTAGGAATCAAAACACAATAGTTCTCAATATTTGTCATCATTAGAAATTGTAGCTCTTTTCATATTATAGTTATTGTAGATAACTGAACATATCATTTATGCCCATCGCTACTTCAGCTTATGGTAGTCACTAGATTTACTACTGTGACAAGATTCAATGCCTTAATAAACAAGTGTATACATTACTATATCACTAGTTTGTTGTCTTTTGTTTAGGTAGCTGTACTTCATTGTAATTGTTTTTTAAAAATAAATTCTATATGTTGTGTTTTATGCATTTAAAAACATTATTTTGAGCAAGTTTCCTCAGCTTCACAGATGACTAAAGCTGCCTATGGCACACGAAAGGTTAATATCCCCTGACAAGGTCTTGTAGTTGTGGCATGAGACCTCCACCTGGTGGCAGCATACTCCTTAAAGGTTGAATCAACAGTTGAGAAGAAACTAAAAGTAACAGTATACATGAGTATGGTTTTTTAACATTTTTTACCATAACCCACAATAAGAAATAGGCTTTCTATCATAACTCAGTGCACACATACTTAGGTTTCACAAAACAATTCCTGATCTTACCATGTGACACATTGATATTTTTTATTGCATTCTAATATTCTCTTTCATTAAAATAAAATAAAATTAGTGTGCTGCAACTGAGCGGGTTCACAGTGCACTGTTGGTCGTCATAGGAGACCATCTTTCATCAAGCTTCATGGTTTATCACCCAGTGAACTTCATTTTGGTCTCACACTCAAAAGACCTGCACATTTTCAGGGGCATAATAACTATAGTTTTAACAACTACCAACAAATATGAATGCATTTTACACAGTGTCTAAAGATTATTTGTTACCGATATATAGCTTATATATTGTGAAGAAACTGATCTTGGGGGTTCACCTAAGGTGCTCTATCAAGATACAGAAAATTCTCAACACCACACAAAATTCCTTTGTGCCAGTTCTTTCTCAATTCCTTTCTGATTTCTTTCACCATACATTGGTTTTGCTGCTTTAGAATTTTATATAAATTAGCCAGGTGTGGTGGTGCACGCCTATAGACCCAGTTTACTGGGATGCTGAGGCGGAAGGATCACTTGAGCCCAGGAAATGGAGGCTGCAGTGAGCTGTGACCGTGCCTCTCACTGTACTCCAGCCTGGGTAACAGAGTGAGACCCTGACTCCCCTGTCTCCTCCAAAAAAGGAAACATATAGTATGTACTTTTTTGACCTGACTTCTTTTGCTTGACCTGATACTTTGAGACTAACCATTTGGTGTACGTCGGTAGTGTGTTGAGTAGCATCCCCCTGCATGAATTTACCACAGTTTGTTTATTCTCTTGTCGGTAGAGACCTTTTGATTGTCTTCAGTTTGGGTTATTATGAATAACACTTCCATGAACATTTGTTTATAAGTCCAATATTCTCTTTCTCTCTCTTGGGTAAATAGCCTGAGGTGGAAGTTTTGACTCAGCTGGTAAATAAATATATGTTTAACTGTAGGAAATTGACAAACCATTTGCCAAAGTGGTTAAACCATTTTCCATCAGGAAAGTGTGAGTTTGAATTGCTCCATATCCTTGCCAGCATTTAGTGTTGTGCTAGTCTTTTAAATTTTAGTCCTTTTGTGGGTATCATAGTTGTATCTCTTGATGGTTTTAATTTTCTTTTGCCTGATGACTGATGATATTGAACATCTTCTTCATGGGCTTATTAGCCATTTGTTTATCTTATTTGTAAAGTAATGTTCAAGTTTGGGTAGTTTGTTTTTTAATGTTGATTCGTAGAAGTTCTTTACATATTTTGGATAATGGTCCTTTATGCCAGATATATGTATTTATGAATACATTTTTCCCAGTCTGGCATACACATTCATTCATTTTATTAATGGTGTTTTTTTGGAGGAACAGAAGTTTTTAATTTTGACAATGTTGAATTTAACCATTTTTCCTCAATATATGGTGCTTTCTGGATCCTGTTTAAGAAATCTTGTTCTACTATAAAGTTAAAAAGGTAGTTTTGGCTTTTATGTTTAGGTCTATGATCCATCTTATATTAAATTTTGTGTATGGCATGAAGCAGATGTCCAGTTTCGTTTTCTTTTTATATTTATTTCTGATGTTCCAACATCATTTGTTGGAACTACTTTCATTTCTCCATTGAATTATAGTACAAAATTAAGTGTATATATATATATATATATATATATACACTTAATTATATATACACTTATATATATATATAAGCTACAATCTTGGTCTCCCATTTGTTTCCAAATTTGTCCGTTCACAGTTATCTTGTGATTCTCAGGAATTACTTTACTCACAAGGTATGAGGATTTATAAGGCTAAAGCTTTTCATAGGGTCTATGCCTGTGCTTCCAATACTTAGCCACTAGCCATAATAAATTGAATTAAATTCAATTAAAATTTTACCTTTTTGGTTGCAGTAGCCACATTTCAAGTGCTCAGCAACCACATGTGGCTACAGGCTATCCTGTTGAACAGCATAGACATAGAATATTTCGGTTTTTTCAAAAATGTTGGACAGTGCTAGCTTATAGAAGAAGAATGGAGGCAGACTTTGTCCAGTTTTGTAGCATCTCTTAATGAAAATTTCTTCAGTTTTCATAACTGGCACTCAGTATCTGCCTTTCTCTTCTTGGTCCTTTCTCATTCTTATTTCTATCCAAGCTATATCATCTGCCAGTCTTTTTGTTCCTCTGAAAATGCAATCGCTCACTGACTATGGTAGTATACACCTGCAGTCCCAGATACTTATGAGGCCAAAGTGGAAACATCACTTGAGTCTAGGAGTTCAAGACCAGCCTGGGCAACATAGTAAAACCTTTTCTCACTTAAGAAAAAAAAGAAAGAAAGAAGGAAAGGAAATAAATTAAAAATGCAGCAGCTTATATCTGTTCTTTCCTACTTAGAAGAAATCATTTTCCCTGGCTGTGGATGGAATTTTTTTTTTCTGGAGCCTACCTTGTGCTGACCTAACTTCTTTGAGTTTTACAGTCTTCTAGCTGCCTCTGGGCATCCCTTTTTGAGGTGCAGCCCAGAAAGAGATATTTTGTCTTTCCTGTCCTTATTAACATTGCGTTTCTCCTTAACATTTCCACCATAAATTTTAAACACAGGAGAAGCAGTAGGTTATGACCTGTATCCCTCTCCCATATTAAGAGTTCTGTCTAGTAGTGAACTTTGTTGCCATTTCATCATGAGCAACAGCATAGGAATTTGTGAGATTTTCTCTCATTGTTTGCTGGGCCTGAGCTGCACAGACAACTGACTCTGCCTAATATTAATGTCTTTCAGTGTGGGAATTTTGCTGTCCTGGTAGATCTTCATGTAGTGCCACAAGGTTCAAACACAGATACCAGCTGGTTTTCTGAACAGAAGAAAGAGGTAGGACAAAATGTTTTACTGTTTGCATGCAAGGAGCTGCTGCTACTAGAAAAAATATTAGTTCTTTCCAACTTTCATTATTATTAATGGGGAAAAAAATATTGGGTGGTACCAAAAACAATTTTATTTTCAATGATAGACACACATATACCTACTTTTTTCCCCCTTCAGAAACTGACACATTCTTGCACTTCACATAATATTTTCCACCTCTGTGTTTTGTGGGAAGGGATTCTCTACGTTAAAAAGAAAAGAAGAGGCAACCTCTTTCAGGTCCCCTCTGGCTGTGGGAGCTTTTCTGTCTTCTTAATAAATCCTATTTTCTAAAAAAAAGAAAAGAAGTAGTTAAAATGACTATTCCAGGTAAACAGGGATTTTAACCTGGCTGGTTGTAAAGGATGGACTGAGCACCTGGAATAGGTGTGGAGGTTCACTCGAGGCTGATCCTCACGCCTGTCTTAAAGCCTCATTGTTTATTTTCTATCATCCTTTTATGATCATGGGCCTTTGACAAATGAGGAGATAATTGAGTGTGTTTCTTCTCCCACATTGGTCAGTCGGGAAAGCGAAAGGCCATGTGCTGAGAAGTATTGTGTTGGACATCCTGGGCCTCAGCCTCCTCATCTGCAAATGAAGGTGTTTGACTACATGCTGTCCAAGTTCCCTCCTGGTCCTAAATTTCTGCTGTCCTCCCAAATGCTGCTGTTAAGGAGGCTTACAAAGCACGTTTAGTTTTCATCGTATACCTTGCTTCTTTTTCCTGCTCTCTAGTGAGTAGGGACAGCCAGGTGATGGCTTTTACATAACTTTCAAAATACCACATTTTGTGTCCTCCATGTTCTCTTATTGCAAGTGCTTTTTAAAATGAGAAATAAAAGTAAGTTTTTTTTTAAGGTAATATATACAGAAGAAACTAGTGATAGTGATAAAAATCAAGCAAACAACCAGACAACAACAGCAAAAACAACCCTTTCCTGTGACAATTGTTTTCAGTAAGCTTTTGGAGATTACTAGAAAAAGAAATCCGCCCCCCCCCCAAAAAAAAACCTCGAACAGGGTAATACATTTTTAATCAAAAGGCAGTACCATCAGGACTTTGCCGTCATTATTTTGCAAAGAATACTTGGTAACCCAAAGCTGAGAGAAGGAAGGCGTGAGGAGGCTCAGTCTGATGGGATATATCACTCAGGTAAATAAAGAACTGTGGCCTCTCCTCCACAGGCCTTAAATATTTAGCAGAGTGGCATCTCCTACTGCCACTCACCTTCATGTAAGTCCACACTTTAGCTTACTAGTATATGTCCCCATGATTCAAAACAGGCCATTCATTTCCCCAACATGACTAATACTCACCTGAGAGGACCTACCTGAAAGCTTCTGACTTGACTTACATTAATGTGTTCTAGAATGCATTGTTTCCATTCTCTCCCATCATTACCACCTCAGCCTTAGATCTTTTTTGTGGATATTTATTCCATTTTGCCCAAGATTTGGTTGATTTGGATTTTTTCTTTTTTCTTTTTTGAGTCATGGTCTCACTCTGTTACCCAGGCTGGAATACAGTGGCTTGATCACAGTTCACCACAGCCTCAAACTCCTGGGCTCAGGTGATCCTTCTGCCTCAGCCTCCTGCATAGCTAGAACTATAGGCGTGTACCACCACGCCCAGCTAATTTTTAAAACTTTTTTTGTAGCGACAAAGTTTCCCTATGTTGCCTAGACTAATCTCAAACTCCTGGGCTCAAGGAATCCTCTTGCCTGGGCCTCCCTAAATGTTGCGATTATAGGAGTGAGCCACTGTGCCTGGCCTGGAATGCTTTAAAATAAAGCCATGGGAGTGTGAGTCACCTCCTATCCAAAGCGTGAGGCTAGGTTTCTTTTTTTATTAAAAGAGCCATATGCAGCAGTGTGGCTCCACCTAGTACCTACTTGAGGCAGCAAGACATGACTTAGCAAAGATGTGCAGTGCACGACAGGACCTGCAGGGCAGCACAACTGCGGCGGCTGCAAGAGGACAGGTCGTTCCAGCAAATCGAGCTTTCCTCTCGAGGCAAAGTCGTCAGTTTGCTGCTTCTACTCCTTTAAGTTATGAGTTCACTACTATTAATATTGTTCTGAGATAACTTGTGTGTAAGAAAGCAGAAGTGCTAGTTGAGGAAAGGATGCAACTAGCCTGTGTGGTGTGTTCCCAAGGCATTCATCTTTTTTATCATTAGATCATCTCATGGTGTGGATTTCATGAGTGACCAATTTGTTTGCATTTTAACAGTCACTTTACCTAGTGAAAGCCTAAGAATAACCAGTTCCTTTTTAGAAAAAGGAGCTAATTACATGTATTAGACCGATGTTTACTTTGAGTTCAGCACGGGAAGTCTTTGTACCCAAACAGTCGAACTCAGACTGTTCCATTTGTAAACTCAAGGAAGCGAACACAAGCCCCAGTTAGCCTAGAGGTGCCCTCTGTATCTCTCTCTTGCCCACTGACTTTAACTTGGTCTTCTCATCTGCACCTCAAATGTAGCTGGGAGTTTGTTTGTGTGTTTGTTTGATGCATTGTTCTGGTTCTAGAGAGAATGCTTCATTAAGTGAGGTATGGTCAGTCACTGAAGTGTCTTGACCACGTTGCACATGGTCTGCCTCTCATTCATCAAACCTGACTCATGGAAGGACGGCCCCATAACGAGAGAGAGAAAGTGTATGTGCATGGGCCTTCGCTTTATTTTTATCATACTATTTTTAGTTCTAGCCTTATAGGGCATTTATGGCCAAATTTTAACAATCCTTTTTTCCGTGTATGTCTTCCACATATTTTTAAGTTCAGTCATAGTTGAACTCTGCATGTGAAGCAAAATTCTTTAATTGTCCAAAAAACCCCACAAAAAACGATGAGGCCAGGCTGCCTTTCTGTTGTATGAATAATGCCAAAACACTCAACTGTAAATGGATATCTGTGTATTCTACAAGGCCCTGTATCTTTGGGCTGCAAAATGAAAAGCAGGAAAGAGGAAACCAGTGTTTGTATTTTATCTAGAAACTCACATTTGTGAATTAAGTCAAGGATTTTCTATATTGTTTGAGGGGTACAAGCATTTGTTATAAAAGTTTCTCCTTCTTTGCTCTTCAGAACAACTAAAAACTTTGTGCTTGTTTTAATTTTTGAAGATTCTAAGAGACCAACCTGAGATGACATTGTAAGAAACCAGCGAAACAGGTTTGAGGTAACCCCAACTTTGAGCCTGCTGCAGTCTTTGGGAATTGAACAAGAATTATCAGTCCTTACACATCAGCTGTTAATCTAAGTTAAGAAATTGAGATTTGTGTGCAATTTTATCCCCTCCCACCCTGTTATTTTTTACATTAGATTACATTTTCCTGGCAGTGCAGGAAATACTGCACAGAGTATCTTCTCATTGTGTGATTGGACTTAAATTTTTGTTCTTCTTTTGTATAAACATCAGCAATATATACAATAATTGACATGTAAAGAAATTTGCTGTGATATGCTATGTTGAAATTTAATTAAAACCATGTTTCTGTTGCCTAATAAATATTAATCTCCCTTAGAGAGGTTAAATTATTTGCACCACTGATTAAAGACTGTAGTGCACTTTTATTTTATTTATTGATTTTTCTTTTTAGTTGGGGTCTCACTCTGTTACTCAGGCTGGAGTGCAGTGGCACACTTACAGCTCACTGGAGCCTTGACCTTCTGGGCTCAGTCAGTCCTTCCACCATCTCAGCTTCCCAAGTAGTTGGGACTATAGGTGTACACTAAAACACCTAGCTAATTTTTTGACTTTTTGTAGAGATGAGGTCTTGCTACGTTGCCCAGGCTGGTCTCAAACTCCTGCACTCAAGCAGTCCACCGGCCTCAGCCTCGCAAATGCTGGGATTATAGACATACCTGGCTCTATAGTGCAGTTTTAACAAAAGGAAACAGACTAGACAGGATCATCAGGAAGAGTGTGGAAGAAAATCCAGGTGTCCAATTCTCAGCTTACCCCACTGCTCAGCGCTTTTCCTTCTTCAGTAGATTTGTAAAAATGAGGCTAGAAACTAATGAGTGATAGTGTTTAGATTTTTTAAAAAAAAAATTTTTTTTTTGAGAAAGTAGGATTTTTTAAGAAGTCAGAAAAGATCCCACAGCAGGAGGGGACCTGAAAGAGGTTACCCAGATTTTAAAACAATTTTAGACCAAGTTTGAAAAATAGGAAATTTTGTATAAAAATCACTGTTTCGGATGCCTCTTGAGCACATTGGAAGATCTGGCAGCACTGTGTCTGTAGACATGAAACAGTTCACAGAAACATGGGCTGCCTGTTGGTAACTAGGTGTTGGTTTGGGTTCCTTGTTCCACTTGTACCAATAGTGTATGGATATGCCCTGACTCTTGGCTCCTTCCCTGTCTATAGTCTCCTGGATGGCCATGGTGGGCACTTCCCTGGTTTCCTTGCTGCCTGCCAGTGTTGGCTCTATTTGACTTCTTTCTTCTGTTTGTCACTATACAACAACTGATTGATATTTACGTGAAAACATCCTTTACCCCACTGATTTTATCACCTCATCACCCTGATGTTTATGGCAGAGTGTCTTTATCTTCCTTTTGTAAATGTGAAACTGAGGCAGAGAGACATGAAATGAATTTCCCAGATCACACAGTGAGCCAACACTGTGGTTTCAAACAAACCTTAGTAGTGAATTTAAATCTGTGGTCTTATCCATGAGAACACAGAACATTACTTTCAAAGTTCATCACTAAATTAAAAAGCAAACAAAATGAAATGTTTAGTGTTACCTTTTAATATATACTATGTTAACTTTTTGCACTGCACCTATTAGAAAGTTATATGCAATTTTTTAATTTCCTTTAGGAAGTCTGTTTACTCTTAAAAGAAACCATTGATTCAAGAGTTAAGGAGTACTTGGAAGTTCGTAAACAGCACAGGCCTTCAAATACAGAATTCACAAGATCCAGTCCCTTGTCCTTAAAAGGTAGGCACAGAACACTTTGATTTTGGACAAAAATAAATAAAATTTCTGCTTTATAGAGATGGCAATTATGTTTGACTCTGACTGTCATGTTAGTATAGTGATACATTTTAAAAATATGTTCTAATGAAGATACTTTGTTTGGGTACAGAAAATTAACCCAAAAGCCCTCAGGACTTTTAATGGTACACAAAATGTATAAAAATAGCAAATAAAACATTCCTAAGGAAACTGTAAATTCTTCAAAGGATTAAATTTTTATGTTTATTTTTTCCTTTTATTTTTAGTAGACACATAATAATTGTACATACTTCTGTGATGCTGAGTGATATTTTGATACATGCATACAATATATAATGATCAAATTAGGGCAATTAGCCTATTTGTCACCTCAAGTATCACTTAAATGATCATTTAAAATCCTCTTTTTCAGCTTTTTAAAAATATACAGTATATTTGGAAAATCTTCTCTTTCAACTTTTTGAAAATATACAATAAATTAGTGTTAACCATATTTACTATATAGAACATCAGAACTTATTCTGTCTACCTACCTGTAATTTTGTATTTGTTAACCAACCTCCCTCCATTCTTTCCTCCCCTACCCTCCTTGGCTCCTAATTCTTCAATTTTCTCTACTTTTATGAACTCTTTTTTTTTAGCTCCAGCATGAGTGAGAACATGTGATATTTATCTTTCTGTATCTGACTTATTTTATTTAACATAATTTCCTCTGGAATCATCTGTGTTGCCTCAAATGACAGAATTTTATTTTATTTTTTAACAGTTGAATAGTATTTCATTATGTGTGTATATGCACAACATTTTCTTCCTCCATTCATCTAGTAATGGAAATTTAGGTTGATTCCATATCTTGGCTATTGTGACTAGTGCTGCAATAAACGTAGGGGTGCAGGTATCTTTTTTGTAGACTGGTTTCCTTTCTTTTATTTAAATGCCCAGGAGTGGGATTGCTAGATGGAACGATAGTTCTATTTTTAGTTCTTTGAAAAATCTCCATGTTGTTTTTCATGATGGCTGTACTAATTTACATTTCCACTAACAGTATATACGAGTTTGTTTTTCTCTGCATCCTTGCTAGCATTTATTTATCTATCTGTCTATCTATCTATCTATCTATATGTTTTTTTTTTTATGGTAGCCATTCTAAATGGAATGAGGTGATATCTCACTTGGTTTGAGTTTGTATGGCTTGTATTTCCCTGATGCTTAGGGATGTTAAGTATTTTTCCTATACTGGTTGGCCACGTGTATTTCTTCGTCTTCTTCTTCTTCTTCCTTCTTCCTTCTTCCTTCTTCTTCTTCTTCTTCGAAAGCAGGATTTATTGAGAGGACAGAAAAGCTCCCACAGTGGGAGGGGACCTGAGGGAGTTTCCCTGTCTTTTTTTGAGAAATGTTTGTACAGATCCTTCCCACATTTTAAACTCAGATTATTTATTTTTTGCTATTGAGTTGTTTTTCTCGTATATTCTGAATATTAGCCCCTTGTCAGATGAATAGTTTGCAAATATTTTCTCCCATTCTTCAGGTTGTCTCTTCACTCTTTGATTGTTTCCTTTGCTTTATAGAAGCTTTTTAGTTCGATAGAGTCCTATTTTTTCATTTTTGTTTTATTGCCTGTGCTTTTGAAGTCTTACTTAAAAAACCTCTGCCTAGATTGATGTCTGGAAGAGTTTTCTCTGTGTTTTCTTCTAGTAGTTTTCTAGTTTAGGGTCTTATGTTTAAGTCTTTAATCCATGTTGAGTTGATTTTTGTATATGGTGAGAGACAGGAGACCAGTTTCATTATTCTGCTTATAGACATCCAACTTTTTCTGCCCCATTTATTAAAGAAGATATCCTTTCCTTAATGTGTATACCTGATACCTCTGTCAAAAATAGTTGGCTATAAATACATAGAATTATTTCTGGGTTCTCTATTCCATTGGTCTGTGGGCCTGTTTTTATAACAATATAATGCTGTTGTTATTATAGCTTTATAGTATAGTTTGAAATCAGGTGGTTGTGATGTTCCTGTTCTGGATGTCTATTTTTCTCCTAAGACATGGGAATTATTTAGCTATTATTTTATTAGATAGGTTTTCTATTTATTTTCTCATCTTTTATTTTTCTGAAATTCTAAAATGTGAATATTTACTTGATGGTGTCTTATGTATCATTCTTTTTTTGTTCTCTGACTGGGTTATTTCAAAAGATTTTTCTTCAAGTCCAGAAATTCTTTTCCATGAGCTAGTCTATTATTGAAGTTCTCAAATGTATTTTTTATATTACTCGTTGAATTCTTTACTTCCAGGATTTCTGTTTGGTTCTTTTTTATGATATCTATGTCTGTTCAGTTTCCCATTCATATTATGAATTGTTTTTCTGATTTATCTGTCTTGTGTGTCTGTGTTATCTTATATCTCACTATTTCTTTAAGATCATTGCTTTGAGCTTCTTTTCAGCCATTTCATAGATTTCCTTTGGAGGAGAATCTGTTACTAGAGATTTACTGTTTTCCTTTGGAGGTGTCATGTTTCCTTGCTTTTTTTCTTGTTTGTTATGTCCCTACATTCATGTTTTTACAATTGGTCAAACAGTTGCTTCTTCCAATTTTATGGAGTAGCTTTCATGGGAAAGAGTTTTTTTTTGTTTTTTGTTTTTTGTTTTTTTTTTTTGAAGATGTATCTAGTGTCAGTTGGATAAGAATTCTTTGGCTATGGTTCTGTGTGGGCTCAGTTGTATGTAGTCTTCATTTGATTTATTCTGTTATAATCAATGTCAGCAGTGTCTGTGAGTTTTTTAATTGCTTAGGCTACAGTTGTTTGTGGAGGTTATAACAGGGCTTTTCTGGAGATGGGGACTCCAGGCAGGCCAGTCCTTGGGCCCACAAGGGGCATTCATGGGCACTGGTGGTGGCAGTGGTGGGTCCCAGGTGGGCTGATTCTTAGGCTCCTGGACAGTGAGCAAAAGTTCACACAGCCCCACTGCTGGAGTAGATGGGGTCACCAGTGGTGTTGGTGGGCTCTATGCAAGCTGGTCCTCAGGTCTTGAGCAGCCCACATGGGTGCCTTTTTTGGACTCGTGGGAAAAAGTTGATTTGTTTTTAAACAGAAAAGAGATCTTACTATGTATACAATCTTGTAAACTGTGTTTTCTATCTAATATATTATAAGCATTTTTTTTACCCACATCACTATTTTAAAAAAATTTATTGTGGTATATACATAACATAAAATTTATCATTTTAACCATTTTCAAATGTATACTCTAGTGGCATTAAGTATGTTCATGTTGTTATGCAGCTATCACCATTATCTATCTCCAAAACATTTTCATCATATCAACCTGAAACTTTACTCCCATTAAATAATAATTTCCCATTTCTCCTTTTCCTGAGTCCCTAGTAACCATCATCCTATTTTCTGGCTGTATGAATTTAACTACTCTAGGTACCTCATATAAGTGAAATCATACAAGATTTGTCCTTTTGTGTCTGGTTTATTTCACTTAGCATAATGTTTTCAAAGTTTATCCATGTTGTAACATTGATCATAATTTCATTCCTTTTTGAGGCTGAATAGTATTCCATTGTTATATTGCAGCATATACCACATTTTGTTTATTCGTTTATCTGTCAATGGACAGTTGGATTGTTTCCACTTTTTGGCTGTTGTGAATATTGCTACTATGAATATTGTATGAACATTGACGTACAAGTCCCTGCTCTCAGTTTTGTTGTATATGTACCTAGAAGTGAAATTGCTGGATCATATGGTAATTCTGATTTTTTTTTTTTTTTTGGAGGAACTGCCTCTTTTCCATAGTGACTGCATCATTTTACATTCCCATCAGTGATGTTTGTCCACATTCTTGCCAACATTTATTTTCTCTTATTTTGACAATAGCCATCCTAATAGATGTGAAGCACTATTTCATTGTGGTTTTGATTGGCTTTCCTTTAATGATTAGTGTTGTGAGCCATCTTTTCATGTGCTTATTGGTCGTTAATATATCTTCTTTGGAGAAATGTATATTTATGTCTTTTGCCCACTTTTAAATTGGGTTGTTTGTCTTTGTGTTTTTCAAGTTGTGATTCTTTATAACTTCTGGCTATTAACCCCTTATCATATATTTCCTTTGTTGCATAAAAGTTTTCAATTTTGATACAGTCAATTCATCTATTTCTTTTGTTGCCTGTGCTTTTGATACCATATCCAAGAAATCATTGCTGAATTCAATGTCATGAAGCTTTACCCATTTTTTTCTTCTAAGAGTTTGATAGAAATAGCCATTACATTAAGGTATTGAATTACTTAGAGTTAATTTTTATGTATTCGTTAAGGTAAGAGTCCAACCACATTCTTTTGCACATGAGTAACCATTTGTCCTAACACCGTTTGTTGAAAAGACAGTCCTTTTGCCATTTAATGGTTTTGGCACTCTTATCATAAATCACCGATCATATATGTGATAGCTTAATTCTGGGCTCTCATTCTGTTTTACTGGTCTATATGTCTATCTTTATGGCCAATACTACACTATTTTGAAAATGGTAACTTTGTAGTAAGTTTCAAAATTAGAAAGTGTGAGTCTTCCATCTTTGTTATTCTTTTTCAAGATTGTTTTGTCTATTCAGAGTCCATATCACCATGTTAATGACTACACAGTATTCCATTAAATGCCTGTACTCTTAATTTACTGCTACAATTTATGTAGATTGCATCTAATATTTTCGCTATTGTAAGCAAGAGTATAATGAGCATCCTGATATTATACATATTTGCACACTTTAAATTCTTTATATTTCTCATTCTGTGTTTATATTTTTGTTGGTTTGTGAGAGCTTTTTAAGGATAGTAATGCTTTGTATGTTATATAAACTGCAAATGATTTTTCTCAGTTTGTCATTTGCCTTTGAGTTGGTTTATTTAACTGTACAACCACAAACAAGGAGAAGCCCTGTTTGCCTCATGCAGCTAGTGGAGTGCCAATGACCCGTAGCGGGATGAATGCTGGGGGTTTTTTTGTGGTAAGATAAGTAGTATGGCTGATTGCCATAGGGAGCAAGAATGATGCTAATGCAACACTGTGTTGTTCACTCTTTATAACAAAAAAGCTGAGTTATATATATATATATCCCTATTTGAAAATAAACGTGCTGTGAAAAGCTGTGTTCTCTCTCCTTCCTACTTCTGACAACAGTTACCTTTAACTGAGTATATCTTTTGAGGGTCACACCTTAGTCCCTCTATCTGCAGCCACCAACCAGTCTGCTTCCACCTCACCTGGGCACCTGGCAACTGCAGCTGCCCCCTGGCTGGCTTCCTTGCTGTGTTCTGGCCAGTGCCCCACATTTTGTCCACACCTCAATTCGTGTGATCCTTTAAAATCCCAGGTCTGATCAGATGCACCTCTCCATAATGCCCTTAAGAATCTCTCCAAGGCCCCCAGGATGAAGGCTGTGATCCCTGGGGTAGTTGCCTTCCAGCCCCATCTTGAACTACTTTTTCCTTTGTTCTTGTTCTAGCCACAGCAGACTTAATTTCTTTCTTACGAACTCCATCCTTCTGTTCATCTTGGGGCCCTTGTCCATATCAGAGCCTATGCCACCCTCAACTCTCTGGTCAAAGTCTGCTCCTCAAGGAAAGCTTATCCTGTCAGCAGTTCTCCTTGTTACAGGCCCATGAGCACCCTGAATTTTCCTTCCCACCATTTGATTAATAGCTACCTCTCCACACAGGTATGAGCCACTTGAACACAGGTTCTGCTCCTTTTATTCTCCCTTGTAGCTCCAGCATGTAGGAACCAGTTCCTGGTTTGCAGCAGGAACTTAACATTTATATGTATAGGTGATAAATTCTACAATTTGGTAAGGTTGAGGATTGCCGTAAGTTGCTTCTCTTGCCCTGTCTCCTTCTGTTTCCTGCAAATCTGTGTTCTCTATACCTCTGTGTCTTTACAGGTTTCTTCTTTGTCCAGAAAACTTTCATTTAACTCTTAAGACCCAACTCAAATGTTACTTCTCCAGTCTTTCTAGTTTTCCCTGCACTAGCATTACTTGGCATTTAACACTTTGTCCCAAAGGCATAAACCACTCGCATTCATCCAAACTACCAATACAAGAACGTGAGCCCCAGAACTGAATACTGAAGGGGAAGTAGGCATGACCTTCTGGTGAGTGGCTTACAAATTGCTTTTGAAAAAGGCATTTACGTAAGACCATGGGAGCAGGTGAAAATAGGCAGTTTGATATTATATTATATTATATTGTGTTACCAGTTTATATGCCTCTCTCCCTCCCCTTTGATGGTAAAGATTGACTCTTTGTCACTCCAAGAGCCTCTTTTCTTTCCATATTACCTTGCTGCCCAACTCTAGAACATAAACAGATATATTTGTATCTCAGGCCATCTCTCTTTATAGGCCACATGGACCCACTGGCAGACTTCTCTTTTATACCTTGATCAATCACATCATGACATTCATTCACTTCTGGATAGTTACCACCCCATTGGGCAGAACCATTGATTCACTAGGCACAAATTTTTATTCATCATTCAAGCTGCTACCCTTTCAGGTTGCCTGTATAGGTCAGAGAAGCACACAAACATCCCCACTGAATTTTATGCTTATTTCTTGGTAGTAAGACATATAAGGTATTTTTTGTTAAACTTGACTCTTTTTTTTTGGATGACGTCTGTCACATACCCCAGACCACTGGACATTCAGAAATTGTATTGCAAAAGGTTTTGTCTGGTACCCTCTAACTTGCCAGCTAGAATACATGCCACCTTCTGCCATGTAAGTTCTATTGCAGTGCCTTCAGTGTAGTAGACCAGAACAATAATCCTGTGAGATACTGAGATAATGAAGGTCTCTGTGAACTAAATAGTATCACTGAAGCAGAATGTTGACAGAGCAATGAGGCAAAACAGTGAAGCAATGTGACTATCTCTGCCAGTGGTTAGAATCCTGCTTCTATGTTCACTGCTCACTGGGATAGAAAAACACAGACTTTGTCGCCACTGTAGTGCTGATGCTAGACACTATAATGCTTCAGTTGAGGCCACCTCTGGAAGAATCCCTGCCTAAGAAACTTACATCAATCTGCCATCATTCTATAAGACCCGTCTGTCTTCTACTTATGCCAAAGAGGCAAGTTAGATAAGACTATATGAAAAAAAAACTCATGGATATTTTAAGTTTTTCATGATTCCCTGTAGGTTAATATTGATTTTTGTTTACAGTTTTGGTAGGGAGGGAGAACTCTGGAGACTTTCATCTGGCCTTTAATTACCATAATAGTACTCACTCTGTGACACATGGAGTCCATGTGTGGTTTCTATCAGCTGCAGAGTAAATCTATCCCCATTTTACAACTATCCCCATTTTAGCAACTGAGAAAACAACTACAGGAGATTTTCACAGATATGCTGGGCCCTTGGTGAGATGAATTTAAAAGAGATTTCTACTTATCACCCTCTGGTGGATCACAGTGGCAACCAGGAACCCCAAAAATGATCTCAAAGCCAATGTCTAATCATCCTCAGAAGTTCTGAGTATTTCCCTTTTATCCTTGGGCAGGTACCTCAGTAAACTCTCCAGGTCCCATGAGGCAGATGTATAGGATGTATTTGCAATGTTATTGAAGGTCTCTTACTCAAGGGATATCTGGCTCTCCTTTTAAGGAGATAATGGTTCTATGGACTGATTCAAAGCTGGGGACTGGCTGAGTGGTTCAAGATGACTCAAGTCAGGCTCCTGTGCACCAGATCTAGATTCTTTTTTTCCTGTCATACAGTGAATTAGTCTGCTAGGGCTGCCATAGCAAAACACCACAGACTGGATGGCCTAACCAATAGAAATTTATTTTCTTGAAGTTTGGAGATTAGAAGTGAGATCGGGTGTTGGCATGTTTGGTTTCATCTGAGAGCCCCCTCTTGTCTTGTAGATGACTATTGTCTTCTTGTATCTGCACATAATTTTTCTCTGTATGTGTCTGTGTCTCTTCTTTTTTTTTTTAAGTTGTGGGGTACAAGGCAGGATTGGGTACATAAGTGGTTTAAGTACCAGTGAAGTTTTGGGCCTCCCATTGATCCTCACTTTGCCTAGATTAGGATTAGGAACCCCTATTGATG
>NW_007248360.1:782561-886905 GCF_000164805.1 Carlito syrichta
CTCTTTTTTGTATTATTATGATAGGTGTTCAGGGTCCACTTATGAGTAAGAACATGTGGTACTCAGTTGTTTCTGTGATAGATCATTGAGTATGATAGACTCCAAATCCATATAAGTTGCTGCAAAGTCCTTAATTTTGTCCTTCTTTATGGCTGCTTAATATTCCAAGGTGTATATGTACCACATTTTTAAAAAATTCAGTCCAGTTTTGATGGGCAGCACTGTTGGTTCCATGTTTGCTATTGTGAATAGTGCTGCAATACACATGTTTGTGCAGGTGTTTTTTTTTTTATAGAATGATTTTGAGTTCCTCGGGTATATTCCCAGAAGGGGAATTGCTGGATTTTAAGGAATGCTTTTACACGGTACAAGTACAACTAATTCAGCCTCTATGGAAAACAGTGTGGAGATATCTAAAAGAACTAGAAATGTGTCTCTTATCTTATTTAAGGATGCTGGTTAAATTGGATTAGGGCCCACCCTAGTGACCTCATGCTAACTTAATAACCTCTTCAAAGACTCAATTTCCAAATACAGTCACATTCTGAGGTACTGGGAGTTAGGGTTTCAACATATGATTTAGGAGAGACAATTCAGCCCATCATATACAGTTTAATTAGAGTCTAAGTATGCATTCCATATTATTTGGAGATACAGGCATAATCAGTTAACCAATAAAGCAGAGATGTCTGTGGGTCGTGCAACTCTGACAGAATTCCTCGTAAGGTTACTGGGACGTGACCCTTCAGTAGACTAAGTGACTTGCCCAGCATGGGTTTTAATTGACTGCAAATTTCCAGTCATCAGATGACCCACTCACTCTTGGGTTTTGGTAATCTACAGACACCATGTCTGTTTTGGCCATTAACCCTCCCAGCAACTAGCTCTCCTTGGGGTGTATCCCTCACTGCCAAAATGGCTGCCCACTCAGGAGCAGTGTCTTTCTTATGTTGTGCTCATAACATTTTGCAAAGGGGAATTTAAGAACCTGGAGAATACACCTGGCACATACTGGTATTCTTGCACAGATCAACATAGAAACATATCATGTGCTCTCTTGGCATCTGTAGCAAGGTGTGCTTGGCTGGGTATAGCTCTGGGTAACTCATAGCTCTCCAGCAGAGAGACCCCAGTTCTCCCATTGACCACTCTTTTTTATTGGGCAAGCATAAAAGTGACCTTGTGGGCTGGGGGCAACAAACATGTTAGTCCCAGGTTCAGGCACCGAGCCCTCTGGCTGTTCAGGAGAATGCTAGGAAGGCCAGCTTTCTGGTACCTAGAGACCTTGGCAGCCCTGAAGCTAGGCCTGTGGGACCCTGAGTTCAGGAGAAGCCCCTCTCCCCTCTCCCCCAGGGAGCAGAGAGTCATTGTTCCCAGGTGGCCTTGGCCTGCAGACCTGGAGAGTGCCCATGATCATTTATCAGTATGTCACCCTACCCCAGCTCAGTCTCCAGAATGTGATGCTGTCTTACCTTTGGGCCTTTGCACATTCTACTTCCGCTTCTCTGGGTAAGCTCTTGTCATCCTCCAGGCCTGTGCTTATGCTTCCTCTGAGAAGCCTTATCTGATTCTGTGTATCTTCTCTCTCAAGCAGCTTCCTCTTCCCTCCTCTGGTTCACCCTCTGTGGGAGTGGCATGCATTGTTCCAGCTGCCTCCCTGCCTCCCAGACAGACTTCAGTTTCATTGAGGGCTGGAGTCTTGTCATGTTCAGCACCCACTGTGGAGTCTGTCATTCAAGAGAGGCACAATAATGTTGGAAGAAATAAAGAATGGCTGTTACTACTCACAGGTCACATGTTTTGTTACCAAGGCTCTGCAGCATGCTTCCACTGCAACATTTATGACTCCTTCTGCAAAAGGCAGAAATGGAAATGGTTATGAGTTACAAATTACTAAGTAGCTTTTTTCATTTGGTTTTCAGAAAGTCAAAACCACATCCTACCCCATGTAAAATTAGGCTGCAACATCTTCTAATCTGCCACAGTTAAGGATGGAAAATACCTTCCCTCCAGCCCCACCACTTCCCAAGTGTCCTTAAGTATGAATACCCCCTGTTACCTGCTGTGAGCGTCAACCTGCTAGATGCTCAGCCCTGGGTTAAGTCTGCCACATACCCATGGCAGATCCTTGGGACAGTCCTTTCTAACCAGCATTCTTAACTGTTGCTCTAAAGATAAGAACCAGACTTGGAGTTCAGGTAACTTGCCCAAAGGTCACATAGCTATAAGGAAGTGTCAGAGGCAATGTGAAAACATGGCTGTCTGATGTCTAGGTTGTCCTCACTGTTTCAGTGACCCTATTAAGGACAGTGTTATATGTGTGTTTCTTTTTAAGAAATTTTTCTCTAATCATAAAACACAGCAGCCTTTGAATTAACTGGGACCGATATTTTGCTTAAAGTACTAGGTGGGTATCTAGGCTTAAATTTTATATCCCCTACTCTCTGATCATGAGATGGAAAAAGAGGAATAGATCCAAAATGGAACTCATCTTCCAGCACCAATCACTTGCCTCGGTGCATTGTCTAAATAAGGCTTACTACATTTTTGTGTTTTTGGAATGGTAATAGTCAATTTTTTTTTTAACTACCTATTATTCTATTCTGTACAACCTTTTCGTGTAGTTAACATCTAAGAAACCCAGTTCTTTGGAAAATGCCATAAAATAAATTAAATTTTCCTGGGTTCTGTGGTTTCTGTCTGCAGTGGCTTTCGTTTTGGCATTTCTTCTAAGCTGAATGCCTCTCTAAAGTAGCTTAAATCTCTGGCCAAAGTACCTAGCCCTCTGCTCATCCTTCAATGGCATCCGAGGTATCTTAGGCAAATGTTCAAGGCCGAGTTACCAAGGCTTTCTCTGTCTTCGTCGACACCCACCTCCCAAGCAGCATTCTGTGGTGGGGCATATTACCACCATGTTGGGAAATCAGTGGGTGTTCACACGACAAGAGGAGAAAAAGAAAAAGATAGGAATCGCCAAAACAAGCAAGTTTTTCCTATTCTTTCCTCTGAGAAACGTTCCTCTCCTTTCCCCAACACCCAGTGTGTAGTATCTGCCAAAAAAAGCTTTCTCCTGCTTTTCAGACACAGGCCTGATTGTGAGCCTTTCTCGCCGGCGTCCCCATGAGTGCAAAGTTGTAGATGTGGTGTTTTGTTTTGTATTTATTTTCCTAGTCCTTTGAAAACAGGGCCTTTTCCTAGTTAAAATAAATTTCAGAAGTGAAATACTTTTTCCCCTTTGAGCCCAGCCCTTCCTCCATATAAACCGTTATGCATTTTCAGAGAAGACAATGAAAAGTTACTCCAAAACTCCATCCATACACTTCCTTTCAGCTGGTATTTTTCTTACAGGTGAACAACAGCTATAAACAGTACTGCACATCCAACAACTATTAACCCCGAATAAACATGGGCCCTTGACAAATCATAGTATTTTTAGCAGTCACTGCTTATGTGGGTCAGTTATTACAATGTAGTGTTAGTATTTTTTCCTGTTGTCCACACCCAGATTAGGAATGGAACTGTTCTGTAGTTATAGACGAGTGAGCTAGGTGGTTTTCTGACTTCCACAGCAGACATGGGGGACCAGAGAGGAGGAAGAAATAGTCACTCGTGTGGTTTCATAAACAGTAACACAGCACAGCACGTTTTCAGTGATCTGCTATTCTGTAAGTGTTTTTAATATTTAGACATTGTTTTTTCTACTCATAGCCATTTGCAAGTAGAAATGGATTTCCCTAGATCTGTCATGAAGCATGGTAGAAATGCATTTACTTTTTATACGTGTTTAAATACCTTTGGTTATTATTTACATGTCTTCCTATAATGGACTCAATCAAAACATTTTATAGACTTTCCTTCGCACAAGAGAAGCTTAAAAAGGCAATAATGGGAAAACAAGTGCCTATAGGTCCTCTGGTGAATGTACCAAAATTTCAACAAAGATTATTTTTCCAGGAATGGAACTTTGTAAAACTTAAAGTTTTATACTTTTTACCAAAAGTGTGCTAAAGCAGCAATGACGACACAATATGCCTTGCTTTCCCAAAAACTGTAGAAACTTCTCTAACCACTTATTGCAATAAATGAAAAGGAAACAAACTCCCCAAAACTTTTAAGGGTATTGTTTCTACTTTTTATCGTCACCTGCTATGACATTGCCAGAATTGCAATGACTGATCCTTTGTCCACTTTTAAATTTTATAATAAATTAAAATTCAGGCAAAACCCTGAGTACAAGACTTCAGAAATGGCCAGGATTCTTTTCACCCACATGAAAAGGTTGTCAAACTCCAATCTGAACCACTTAGAAGACTTTTTTGATGTTAGCACAAACCTTACCGAAATGATCCTACAGGTTTGCTGTGGGCATGCTGGTGTCTTCCCTCCCACTTGCCCCTTCCCTCTTAACACACTACCCTGCACATCAGAAAGGCAACAGTTTCCCCTCATAAACATCATCTATCCCTCTGCTTAGTTCCCAAGTATAAATCCATTCCTATTAGAGCTTTTATGGTGATGTAACTCCAGTACTATTTTTGAGTCTTCTTGGGTGTGTTCATATTTACAGCTGGACTTTCTGCTCCCAACTTTCTGCATCTTTGGAACTGGAAAGTTCAACTCTAGCAAATTCCCCAGGACTCTTGGATTCTAGAAAGATCTTTGGCCTCAAATGCTGATTTGCAAGATTTGGTTTGTTTTTTTGCTTTTTTTTAGGAGCTGTCCCAATTGGCTGAGAGCCCTGCCCTTTTACCAGCTCCATGGACACTGATGACCTATTACCAGATATTCCAAAGACATCCCCTTTAGGGTCAGGTGGAACTGGTTGGCACTCCTGCTCTGCTAGTGAGGCAGGGGCCCTTCTAAAGCAAAGAGATAAGGGCCTTCCCAGAATAGAAAAATAACGTGTTAGAGAAAAAATGATGTGGCATAGTCAGTGTCTAAGTACACGAGTAACCCAGTTATAACCCTGTGCCATAAAATACCCTATCAAAAACACAGGTTGCCATATAAGAAAAACAAAGGGGCTAAAATGTAATATAAGGCAATGTGCCGTTGCGTTCAGGGCTTACTTAGCCTTTGGATGTGAATCCGCTGGGCCAGTGCCAGCACAAATAAAAGTCACTTTCTCACAAAAAAGCCTCAATGTCTAGTCTCTCTGTAAAGGATCCTGCCACACTAGGAGTGGGAGGAGAAATAATGGGAGAGAGAATCACCTGCCCATTTAAATGGGCTGAGATAGAAACCTTTCTTTTGGTGATCGTTTTTGTCACGATATTGCTAATGGTGCCAACTAGATGGGAGGCTTGTAATTCTCCTGTTTTACCCAATAGAGGACAACAGTCCTCACCCAGTGGAGGCTGTGGTTTATCCAGCATGTTGGGAATGCAGTACCCTGGGATACTGGCTTTATATTGTCCCATTGGTGTAGCTGCCACATAGCAGGTGTGTGTGTATGAGTAGGGGTGAGGGGTAGGAGCACATGGAGATAGTGAGACCCCTACAAGGCTGCACTTTCTTTTGACATATCCCAGGTGAAGTCTTGGAAGTCAGCAACATCTTCTGTGTTTGAGAGACACTAACTAATAATAAGGAAAGCTCTCCCTTCCCGCCTCATATAGCAGTGACTTTTTCTCATAGGAGTAGTCACTGTATATAATAGTATATAACATAGACTATTTAGTATAATAGCCTATACTTATATTTTAATATAGGCATAAATAAAGTATAATGTATAAGAATAAGTATAAATAAGCAAATAAAATATACTTATGTTTTAATACGTGGGATGACAAGGTATAGTGGAAAACTGTTTACCTTGGCATATGCTGTTTGTTTCTCAGGAGATATTTTGTTTTGAGTCAGGGTCTCATTCTGTCACCCAGGCTGGGGTGTAGTGGCACGATCACGGCTCACTGCACCTAATTTTTTATGCAGAGATGAGGTCTCATTATGTTGCCCAGACTGGTCTTGAACTCCTGGGCTCAAGCGTTTCTCCTGCCTCAGCCTCCCAAAGTGCTGGGATTTCAGGTGTGAGCTGCAGTGCCCAGCCTGTTTCTCTAGAGTTTTATGTCCCTTATACAATGATAGCCTCTTGGTATCTAGAAAGTGCCTATAGCATTCACCATCTCGTTTGTTCTTTTTTATTTTTTCCCCCTTTGGCCAGTACTTCCTATCATAATGCCAAGATTTTGAAATTCCTAGTAACTGAGTTTCACATTCCCTAGTATTAATACCCATGCAGGACTGAGCATGGTGGCTCATACATGTAATCCCATCATTTGGGGAGGGCGAGGCAAGAGGATTGCATGAGCCCAGGAATTTGAGATAATCCTGGGCAATATAGTGAGACCTCATCTCTACAAAAAATCAAAAAAGTGGCCAGGCGTGGTACCACATATCTAGTCTTAGGACTTTGGGAGGCAGAGGCAGCAGGATGACTTGAGGCCAGGAGTTCAAGACCAGCCTGAGCAACATAGTGAGACCTCATTTCTACAAAAAAAAAATCAAAAACTTTGCTGGGCATTGTGGTGTGGGTCTGTAGTCTCAACTATTAGAGAAGTTGAAACAGAAGGATCACCTGAGCCCAGGAGGTGAAGACTGTGGTGAGCCGGTTGTGCCTCTGTACTCCAACCTGGGTGTCACAGTGAAACCCTGACTTAAAAAAAAAGCCAGCCAGGCTCAGTGGCTCAGCCTGTAATCCCATGCCTTTGGGAGGCTGAGGTGAGTGGATTGCCTGAGCCTGCAGGTTCGAGACCCGCCTGGGCAGCGAGACCTCATCTCTACAATAAATGAAAAAAATCAGCCGGGCGTGGTAGCGCATGCCTGTAATTCCTGCTATTCAGAAGGCTGAGGCGGAAGGATCCCCGGAGCCCAGCAGATGGAGGCTGCGGTGGCCGGGAGCGGCCACTGCACTCCAGTCTGGGCAACAGAGTGAGACTCCAACTCAAAAAAAAAAAGCCAAAAAACAAAAAAAAATACAACATGAGAAAGCTTGAAAAACAAAATAAATAATAGTTATCTAACAGGTTAAATATCAGTGAGAACCCTTCGATTTTGAAGGGTAGAAAGGATGAGTAAAGGGCCCTGGTGTAGAATAATACACAGAGGATTAACGCTTTGGAACTGAGATTTGCTAACTAAATATCTTGGGAATTAGGGGGACTCCAACCCAAACGATGATTAAAAACCAGAGAGCTCTCATTTTCAAATTTCCTAACAGGGCACCCTAATTATTCTAGTTGTACAGAATAAAAGTGGAGAATCGAAAATTATAATGTTTTGTAGTTACTAAACATTTTTAGTTAACCACCTTAGTGGTTTATAATCACAATAATTTCATATTCACTATAATAACTTCTATAAATTGGGCAAGAAGATCTACACTCCCTCTGACATTTATACTGTGTCTAAATGAATGTGCCACAGATTTCCAAGGCAGGTGTGTATTTGTGAAGCTCTAAGAATCACCGGACTATTCCTATGGAATTGAGTAGAGGCATAGTTAATAGCTGTTCAGGTACACTTAATTGTGCAGCTGTTAATGTTTGTTTTCTACCATAATACTGTTATTACTTAGAGCCTAAACTCCAATCACCTTCAAATTTATTATAACTATTTGATCATGAACCACGTAACTTGGGCTAATCTATTTTCTGAAATGTCTTGAGAAAGTTACTTGTGTCTACATTAAGCAAAAACAAAACTAATCCCATATGACCTCAATCATAAAAAACAAATGCCTGAAAAAGATACTGGCTTTAAGTTTTAGGCCAAGATATTGTAATTCTGGGGCCATCAATAGGTGTATGTTTCCAAGAAAATAAGTATATTTGTGTGTTTCCATGTGTATTTAATGGATATTTAGATATATATATACCCACATATATAAGATGCTGTTAAAGACAATAAAGGTTACAAGTCCTGAAAGGGAACACCAAAAATATGATTTCCTTACAAATATTTGCAAGAATTTTACTTAATTACAACCAGAAGTCTGACCTGGAAGTGTAGTGCTTTGACCCCCCTAACTGTCTGGTTTCCTATTTGCAGTGTTTTGTTCTCCTCCAACTGTGAGAAAATCTATTTTACATGGTTTTAACCCTGTGTATTCTTAGAAGCACTGAGGCAGAAATATTCCCTTAGGGGGAAAGAAATTCTCATTATTAAAAAATGTGATGGTAAAGGCTTCTCTTAAATAGAAAACATTCTTGAAACACTTGGCAAATCTTTCTTTATTAGATATATTTGAAAATAAGACAGCTTTTTGGTTTCCCTTCAAAGTAATATGATCTTTTAAAAGACTAAGATTTTTACATTGTATAAGTCTACCCTTATTTTAGTAAAATGCCAGTGTTTTAATAACAAAAATTTACAGCATTTATAAACAGTCCCCGTGTTTAGAGGCTTTTTTGGATTTTTTTTTTTTTTTAGATTCCCCCCCCAACCTTTTAGAAAAGTAAACATTAGGATGAACAAACTTAGGGTGGCTGCAATAGCATTCTAATGGACTACATGGCAACAGTATAATTAATTTAATTAGGATAACTGATGCGCCAGGAGGTGTTCTGTTAGAAAATTGTAGAATCCATATTTCAAATATTCATACTCATTTGCTGAATCTAGTGAAATGATGGGAGACATTGTTTCTATGTAGTTTACCAATGTGATTGACTAATCATACATCCCATATTTAAAGTCTCAGGCATTTCCAGTTAGAATAAAGCATTATTCTTCCCAACTGTTTATTTGATTGACAGATTTAAGATTAAGTAACATGACAGTTCCCATCAATCCACTGAATTGAAGAACGTTTTCTTCTCATTCCTTTTTGTTAAGAATAGCTTTATTGAGATATAACTCACATACAATTCACCTATTTAAAGTATATAATTCAGTGCTTTTTATAGATTCATGAATTGTACAGCCACCACCAGAATCAATTTTAGAACACTATCTTCACTCCAAAAAGAAGCGCTGTTGTACCCATTAGCCGTTACTTGCTATTTCCCCCAATATCCCTATCACCCCCAACCCTATGGATTTGCCTATTCTGGATATTTCATATGAATGAAATCATACACTATGTGGTTCTTTGTAACTGACTTCTTTCACTTAGTATAGTGTTTCAGGCTCATAATGTTATATTATGTATCAGTAGTACTTTTTATATTTTTATTGCCAAATAATGTTCCATTATATGGATATACCACATTTAATTTGTCCATTTATTAGCTGGTGGACATTTGGGCTGTTACCACATTTTGGCTATCATGAATAATGCTACTATTGAACATTTGTTTACTGGTTTTTGGGTGGACGTATGTTTTCATTTGTCATGGGTATATACCTGGGAATGGAATTTCTAGGTCATTTTGTACCATCTGTGTTTAATGTATTGAGGAACTTCAGACTGTTTCCCAAGTGTCTGCACAATTTTATATTCCTGCCAGTGTGTGAGGGTTTCCCTTTCTCCAGATCCTCACCAACACTTGTTTGTCTTTGTGATTATAGCCCTTCTGTTAGCATGACCTGATATCTCACTGTGATTCTGATTTCCACTTACCTGATGGCTAATGATGTTTTTGATCTATTAAAATACTTATTGGTCACTCATATATCTTCTTTGGAGAAATGTCTGTTCGTATCCTTTGCCTCTCTTTTAAATTGGACCATTTGTCTGTTTTTGAGCTGTGAGAGTTCTTGTATATCTTGGATACAAGTCCCTTACAGATACATGATTTTGATTTACAGAAATTTTTTGTTTGTTTATTTTTAGAGAAGCTGTACTTTGAGGAGAGAACTGAGACAAAAGTGTTACAGTGCATGGGGAAGGGGTTTTACTGACAGAAATAAGCAGAGTGAAAGTGTGTTCAGAGGTGGGTACAGGTGGTAAGGAGGAGCAGGCCCATGGAACACCAGCTGGGGAGACCACAGGGCAAATTTTCCCCTGTCTTTTTACTTTCGTGATGGTGTCCTTTGAAAAACAAATATTTTACATTTTGATTGTGTTTGTCTCTTTTGTTATTGGTTTACTTTTGGTATCATATTTAAGAAATAGTTGCCTAATTCAAGATCATAAAAATGCACATCTATGTTTTTTTCTAAGAGTTTTATGGTTTTAACTCTTACATTTAGGTTTTTTTTACTCATTTTGAGCTAATTTTGTATATGGTGTAAAGTAAGAGTGCAACTCATGCATTTTGTACCATTTGTTGAAAAGACTGTTCTATATATAATTTTCTTGACACCTTTTTTGAAAAGTAATTGATGGTAAATGTGTTTATTTTTGGACTCTTAATTCTATTTCGACATGTTTGTTCTTATGTCAATATTGCACTGGCTTGATCACTATGGCTTTGTAGTAAATTTGAAATTGTCTTACCATTCTTTTAATAGAACTATTTTTTTTCTTCTCAGCAGGACCAAAGCTAGCATTTACTGGTTAAAATCAAGACTCAATTTTACCTTAGTGCAAACATCATCTTAAGTTCTTATCAACATCTGATTTTAATTAATTAATAAAGTACTACTGATTTTGTCAAAGTTTTTTTCCCATGGTTTTAAATTAAACTTTCATAAAATTTTTAACTCTAATTTTTCCATTTTAACCAAATCAACGAAGAGAAAAGTGATCATCATTATAGTCAGTATTTTCATATGCAGAAAAGCCATAGTGAGCTACCAGTATTTGCAAGGTATGACTAAGGATGCTCGTGGGACTCTAGCTCTCATTTAAAATCTTTTACTTTAGGTTATAAAGTTTACTCTAGGTTAAAATCCAACCTCCTTTGCTCACCCCTCCAGGCTCATCTCCCATTTCTCCCTATTATTCTGTGCATTCTGAAGTCTAGGCCTCAGGCTACCCTACCAGGGTTCCTAGGAGCCAACAGGACTTGTTGCGGTTTTGCACAGATATGAATGCAGTGCCCTCCCATTCTCAGTCCCAGCAGAATCCTCCTGATGCTTCAAGATGCTGCTTGGGTGTTGTCTTCCTTGGGGATCTCCTTTCTCCCAATTTTGTTTGTTACTTTCCTTTGTTTAATTAGCTATGCCCTTTCTTGGCTTCCACAGTTCCCTATGCATGCCTTTGTTGTAGCTCTTATAATGTAACCAACCTACCTTTCACTTCTCTACCTTTTTCTCCTCCTTCAGCTGTGTTTCTCAGGAGCAGAACATTTTTCTTGTTGCCCCCTGGGCCTCATGTAGTACTTCTCTATAGTAGGTATGCAAGTAGCATGAGTTGGATGACTCTGGTTTGACTATTAATATTAGAGGGATACCTGGTTTTGGACAGAATGAAAAAATGTCCCGGAAGTACTGTAAAGTGTCAGGTATTTGCAAATGTCAAATGGAACAACCTCAGATCGTGTGGAATTTCTAGCAAAACAAAGGAAGACAGAAAGCTGTTGTGACTGGAAACATCTTCAGCTTTAGTGGGCTGACAGCTGAGTGGTACCTTGAAAATATTTGCATTTGGAATATGATATATGATAGTAGCAGAAGAACAATGACAAAAGGTGGTTCTGTAGGATGAATCTCCAGGAAGCTGGGAGATTTAGCATAATGTGGGACCTCAGGGGATGGCAAATTCTTAGTGTACAGCAAAAGGAAAAAATATACAAGTCAAGGGAGAGCTGGGTTTTCATGCAGTGACAGAGCTGTGTGTACTGGTGGTGGGTGGGCACAAGGATCCTGGAGAGGCAGATACAGGCAGGATGCAGCTTTAGTCTTTGCCTGTGCACCTGATCTGATGCTTCTCTATAGGCCATTGGAGTGTCAGCTCATTGGTCCCCTACTCTTATTTTAAATTCCCTCCTGTTCCTGGTATTTTCTTGATAATTCTGTTTCTTTTGGGCTCAGCTGTATAGTTAAACTTGTTTCTTCTTACTTTATTTTTTTTTTTTTTGAGTTGGAGTCTCACTCTGTCAACCAAACTGGAGTGCAGTGGCCGTTCCCGGCCACCGCAGCCTCGACCTGCTGGGCTCTGGCAATCCTTCCGCCTCAGCCTTCCAAGGAGCTGGAATTACAGGCATGTGCTACCATGCCCGGCTGATTTTTTGATTTATTATAAAGATGAGGTCTCGCTGCCCAGGCAGGTCTCGAACCCGTGGGCTCAGGCAATCCACTCACCTCAGCCTCCCAAAGGCACGGGATTACAGGCTGAGCCACCGAGCCCAGCTAACTTGTTTCTTCTTTTACCCAGTCTGTTTTTGGCAGGAGGGTTTCCTTTATATCAACATGCCAGATTTTCCAGATTCTGCTTTTAGAGATGTTAACTATTTGCTACTAGGCTGTATTTTTAAAGGATGGTGCATTTTATTCCAGTGCTTAACAGGTTGGTAATGTGGCCTGAGTCTTTAAAATGTACATATCTATAACTATATATATAATCTATATTTTCAACTTGGGCTGTCAGTAGTTAAAGAATCTCAGGGTGAAGTTATTGTTCTTATTCTACAATGGGGTTCTTAATTTAGGCTTAAGAAAGATAAGAGCTTTACAGTCACCTATTAGATCATTTTTGTTTAGATTTCCTTTGAATTGTTGTCTACTTAAAAAAAATACTCTAAAGATTATATTTACTGTTCACAACATAACAAAGGATACTTTTGCATTGTTTATAAAATGTTATTTTCAGAGTTAGTAAATTACCTAGAAAAGCAAGTTTTAATCATGATTTATGTTCTGACACTTTGCATGAGGGACTATATTAATATAAATATTTAAAAGAAAAAATGCATCATCTTTAAGGTTTTTTGAATATTTTTATCAGATGATGGTGTTTCCTTTTTAAAAATAAGTCTTCAAAAGAATCTTTGCTTTCATTTTTTACAACTTATGGGAAATTTCAAATATATACAAAAATAGAATCATATAATAAATCCCCACTTATCTGTCACCAGCATCACATTTTCAAATAATATATGGCCAATGTTACTTCGTCTTTATGTTAATCTACTCTCACCCTTGACTATTTTAAAGTAAATCCTGGACATTGTATGGCAGTGCCAAAAAATATATACACAATTTAAGAGATACTGTCTATGTATTTACTTTTCAAAATTGAATTGAATTATGGTAGCAATGTGTAATTTAACAAGTCAAATGTGACTTGTATTCATTTTTTGTTATCAGTGTATATTGAGTATTACAACTTAAATGCAGTTTTTTCCTTTCCTAAAATGTGTATACATTTTTGGCACCCTCTGTATACTTTTATATATAAATGATTCAGTATATATAGCTCTAAAAGGAAATGGCTTTTTTTAATGAACCGAGTTCCATTAAAGACAAAAATTTCTTAATGTCATGAAATATCTAGTCCATCTTCAAACTTTTTTGAATGTCTCTTCAATTATTTCATTGTTCAAATTGTTCACATTAGGGTCCAAGTAAGGTTTGTCCACAAATTCACTGCATCTGGCTGATTTCCTTTACCACAGATGAACATCTCTTTCAACCTGCAGTTACCCTTTCCCAAATCTTTTTTTCTATTTACTTATTGAAAAAACAGGGTCAAGTGTCCCCTGGAACTTCCCACATTTGAATGTGACTGGCTGCATCTGCATGGTGGTGTTAGCCTGTTCTTCTAGCCCCTGTATTTTGTGTAAACTGGTAGATCCACGGGCTTGATGAGGTTGAGGTCACTTGGTGGTGGTGATTTCTTTTCCTTGGGTGAGAATACTTCCTGGTGGGCAGCGTATATTTCCTGTTTCATCTCATCTTGCAGCTCATGATTTCTGGTTGTATCTCTCCCAGTTTCAAGCTAAAAATGTGTATACAATGAAAATAGAGTTTTTGTTTTATGATTTTTAAAAATTAATCAGCATTTTAGATTTGTTCATTTGGTAGATCATTACAAGTAAGTACTGTTTAAGCAAATAAAATTTGGAAGACCTGTTGGCATATTCTTCTGAAACTTTGCCTAATTCAGGCAATTAAGATAAGACTATCAGGGTGATGTTTTGGATTAAAACCTGAGTGTTAGCACACGTTGTTTCTTTTTTTAGTCTGAGTCTGTGTGAGATCTGATTTAGCATGTTAATTAAGATGGTAAATGATTGCATCCCTGTCATTTTAAGGTTTACATATCAACATGACATTATATGCACTCTTAAGGCCTTGTAGAAGATTAAAATTTAAAGTATATGATGTGATAATTTTTTCTTTTCGTGAAAAGGCAGATCTGCTGGTGGGTTTTTAAGAAAGAGAAGAAAGCAAAGAAGGCACGAGACCAGTCCTTTGAAATCTCTCAGAGGTGTGATAATAACTGAACTAATATGCATTGACTTCTTATAAAGTGCCTGGGCAGTTTGGGCCTTCGGTACCAAAGAAATTAGCTTCCTCCCTGTGCCTCTTCACTGTTGCTGTAACACTCCTGCGAAAGTGCTATTTGTTTGTGTTAAGAAAACTAGGGTAATTCTCCCTTATATTCTCTGACAAAACTTACTTTTTGTTTCTGTCTTCCAAGAACTCTGTAAAGCAATACCATACTCTAGCAAGACTTTCACTACTAATTTCTTTATAACATACCAGTAAATCAACAAACTAAGATTCAGAGCAGTGACTTCCAAACCTGACTGTACATCAGAATTTCCTGGAGCTCTTTATAAAGAATGCAGTTCTCTGGCACCTACCCCAGGCCTATATCAGATACTCAGGGCCTAGGGATCCAGGAATCTCGTTGGTTGGAAAAGATCCCAACCCTGAAGATTCAAATTCCCATGTGATTTAGATGTAGGCAATGGACTTGTGTTTGGGAACTGGACCAACTCTAGACTAATAGTTGCTTATTTGAACTTCATAGTGGCATATTTAGTAATTGGAAGAAGAAGTAGAAGAGATGATAAAGTTTGGGAATATTTACTGTTTCTATCCATGACTTGAGTGAATGTATCAACAAATGGAGAAAGGACCCAGAACTTTGTTAACTGGGATAGAAATTCCAAACGACTATGACAATATTAAGGATAATGCTGGTTATAGACAAATGCTGAACAGAAGATGTAGAACAAAAAAAACTAGATAAAAAAAGAAAGCAGAAAGCCTACGAGCCTGGGACTGGGAAATGAACCCAGGAGTGTGGCATGAGACACACAGTGTTCTTTAGTTTAATGTTTTCCTCTGACACTGCAGTGTTGTTTTCCGCTTCTCATTTTTGCAAAGTTCCTGGAACAGATGTTTGCCCTTTTGTGTCATCTTTCTTACCCTCATTCATTTCTCTATCCCAAGCTACCATTCGCCCTCAATTGCCAGCTGAGTATTTTGTTCTACTTTTGCTGTCATTAATGCTTTCTGGCATTTGATCTTGAAACTCTGTTTTCCAAGATTTTGTTCTTTTGGTTATCCTTCTTTTGGTCTGACTACTCCATGTGGGCATCTTTTTCTCTGCTGACCCTTGAGCATCAGTTCTGCCCTTACCCTTTTGACTTCTCACTTGACATGCTCTACCATGGACCTTTTTTTACTTTTACCAGAGTTGCCTCAGTATATCTCCAGAGGTGACTTTTCCCCTGAAATCCACACCTTATTTCTATTTGTTTTCCAGACAGCTTTGCCCAGAGATCTCATTGATCTTCCTCTCAGAAGAGTGGTTTATAATCTTACCAACTCTCCCCACCTCTGTTCTTTCGAAATCTACCATTCACCTAGTCGGTAGAACTAGAAAAATTGTCATCATCATTATCATCTCTTTGTGTGCACATTTGGTTGGCAACCTAATTCCGTCTCTGAAGTGTCCCCTGAATGTGCTTCTTTCTCATTAGTCTTACGGCAACCGATGTTTCTTGCCGTCTCCCTCTTCATTTTATTAAAAGAAATGTTGACAAAATAAATTTAACAGAGATTATTTGAGCAAAGCAGAATTCATAACTTGGGCAACACTCAAAACTGCAAGAGATTCAAAAAGCTCTGCTCCAGCAATGTGGGCAGTGTTCTTTTATAGGCTGAACATGGAAGCAAAATAAATAAATTACTTGATTGGCTACAGCTAGGCCTTATTTGGGACTGGTTCAATGGGAGGTCTCTAGTTACATAACAGATTTGCTAGTTGGCTATCTGTAATTGACTGAAGTGCCATTCAAACCTTAGTCAGTTACAAGGAATGCCTGTAAGTTAAGTTTTGATGTGTTTGTGTGAGGGTTTCTGGTATAGAAACAATCCCAGACTAGTGGTTTCTTGCTTATTTTGCCTTAATAGCTTGTAGTAGATTCTATCAATTTCAACCACTGTGTGTCATGTGAGAATGTAGGCTTATGTGTTACATAGAAATTTTAAAGAGAAACTGAAAATTTATGTGGATGTAAACTTTCTCCATCCATAAAATGTTTGCAACTAATTTAGAAAATTTTAAGAGATTTTTTGAAAAGTAGAAAATGAAGCAACACAGAAGAAATGCTAGATATTAGTCACAATCAACTATTGTAAGACTGAATTTTTTAAAATTTTATTCATATGCTTTTTTTTTTTTTTGAGTTGGAGTCTCACTCTGTCATCCAGGCTAGAGTGCAGTGGCACACTTACGGCCACTGCAGCCTTGGTCTACTGGGCTCAGGTGACTCTTCTGCTTCAGCCTTCCAAGTAGCTGGAACTACAGGCATGCGCCACCACACCCAGCTAATTTTTTGATTTATTGTTGAGATGAGGTCTCACCAAGTTGCCTAGGCTGGTCTCGAACCTGTGGGCTCAGACATTTCTCTCATCTTGGCCTCCCAAAGTACTGGGATTGTAGGCATGAGCCCCTGTGTCTGGCCTCATATACTATTTATAAATTATATTCCTAAAACATAAGACTTCAGAAAATCAAAAATGAAAGGAAGGAAAAGGGTATATAAGATAATACTACTGAAAAGCAAGCTGGAGCAGGCTATTAGTATCAAATGAAATAACCTTTAAGGCAAAAATGTTACTAAAGATAAAAATGACTAGTGAATATTGACTAAACTTTCAATTTATTAAAATATAAAATTCTAAACCTGTATGCACATAATACAGTTTCTAAATAGACAGAACTAAAGAGAAATTGGTAAATCTACCATCATAGGAGAACTTAAATCTACCATTCTTATTAATTGATTAAGCAGATAAAAAGGATATAGAAGATATGAATGAAACAATTAACAACCTTGAACCAATGAACATACTCTGAACATTGAACCAGAGAATGCCCATTTTTATCAAATATGCATAATATATTTATGAAACAACCACATTAGGCGTTAAACAAACTTCAACAAATTTCAAAGAATATGATCATAGATAGAACACCATCTCTGACCACAATAAAATTAACTTAGAAGCTATTAACAAAGAGGCACTATTGGGAATTTAAAAACATACTTTTATATAATATATGGATCAAAAAGAAAACCTTAATTGAAATGAGAAAATATTTACAACTGAGTAATAATTAGAAAACTGTTTTTGAGAACTTGTAGGGCATACCTACATGGGGAAATTTGTATCCTTAAAATGCTTCTATTAGAATGCCAGGCGTGGTGGCTCACACCTGTAATCCCAGAACTTTGAAAGACTGATGTGAGAGGATTGCCTGAGCCCATGGGTTCAAAACCAGCCTGGGGAACTTGGCGAGACCTCATCTCTACAATAAATCAAAAAATTAGACAGGCATGGTGGCACGTGCCTATAATTCCAGCAAGTTGGAAGGCTGAGGCAGAAGGATCACCTGAGCCCAGCTGGTCGAGGTTGCAGCGGCCGTGAGCATGCCACTGAACTCTTGCCTATGCAACAGAGTGAGACTCCAACTCAAAAAAAAAAAAAAATTCTCCTATTAGAAAAGAAGAAAGGCTGAAAATGAATGAATTAAGCATATACCTTAAGAAGTTACATAAAGTACAAAAGAACCCAATGAAAATAGAGGAAGGAAATAAAGGCATATAATAAAATTAATTATATAGACAATATATACTAGCAAGAATTTTCTTATCAAGCCAAAGCTTATTTTTTTTAAATAAATTAAAAAGAAAATTGATCAAGAATGATCAAGGGGGAAAAAGTTGAAGAGAAATATTAGGAATAGAAATATTAGTAATGAAAAAGAAGACATAATTAGATGTCACTGGAAATTAAAGTAATAATAAGATACTATTAAGAACAGTTTCATGTTAATAAATTTGAAAACTTAAATGAAATGGAAAAATTCATAGAAAAATATAAATTCATAGAATACTACAAAACTGAGTTAAGAATAAATACAAAACCTGAATAGACCCTGTTCAAGAATTTGTTTTGCTACTTCAAAAAGAAAGCACCAGGTCCAGATATTGTACCAAGTTAATTATTCCCAAAATTTAAGAACTAGGTAATTTCAGTTTTATATACATTAATAAATATCAGCATCTCCAACTTATGAGGTTAGTGTAACTTGAGACTAAAAATTTGAGCAATAAAGAAGAAAATTACAAGTCGGTCTCACTCAAACATAAAAGCAGAAATTTCAAACTAAATATTAGCTAACCAAATTTGTCAATGTAGAAAACAAAAACATGACATCATGCAAAGTTGGTTCAGCATTATAAAGCCTATTGGTAGTATTTACAACACAAGTAAAGAAGAACAATGCATATAACAATTGTAAAAGGTACAAGAAAAGCAATCATCATTCATGATAAAAAGTCTTAGAAAATTCAGGATTATGTCTTAAAAAACCTACAGCAAATTTTGTTCTCAGTGGTGAAACATTAAAAGTGTTTTTTAATCAAGAGGATCAAAAGATGCCCACTTTTAATAGCAACAATATTCAACACTTTACTGAAGGTCCTAGCTCAAACAACAAGACAGAAAAAAAAACAACAGGTGAAAAAATTGTAAATAAAGAAAAGCATCTTTTTGGTAAATGATATAATTGTATATGTAGAAAAACTTAAAGGAAATGTACAAATTATTAGAATTAAAATATGACTGTAGTAATAAAAATATTGTAGTGACATAAAAACAGGCACATAGACCTAGACCCATGGAACAGAATAGAGAGCCCAGAAAAAAACACATACCTATATGGTCAACTAATCTTTGGCACCAAAAATACATAATGGAGAAAGGATAGTATCTCCAATAGATGATGCTGGGAAACTAGAAATTCACATGCAAAAGAATGAAATTGGATCCTTATCTTTCACCAGACACAAAAATGAACTAGAAATATATTAAAGACTTAACTGTAAGACCTGGAACCATAAAACTCCTGGCAGAAAACAAAGGGAAACATTGCTCTTAACAATGTTTTTTTTTTTTTATTTGACTCCCAACTAAAGTAAAAATAAATAAGTGAGACTATATCAAACTAAATAGCTTATGCATAGCAAAAGAAATAATCAAGAAAATGAAAAATGGAATGGGAAAAATGTTTGCAAACCATATATCTGATAAGGAATTAATATCTGAAATATATAAGGAACTCATACAATTCAATAGCAAAAAGAAAAGAAAACATTCCAATTTAAAAATAAAAGAGAAGACATACAAATAATAAATAAGTATTTGAATTAAACAAATTATCAGGGAAATGTAAATTAAGACCACAATGAAATATTATCTTTTTCTTTTTCTTTTTTTTTGTTCTTTTTGGTTGGTGTCTCACTCTGTCTCCCAGGCTGGAATGCAGTTGACCTACTGGACTTAGGGACTACAGGCACATGCCACCACACCCGGCTAATTTTTTGACTTATTGTAGGGACAAGGTCTTGCCATTTTGTCCAGGTGGGAAATATGACCTTATACTTATTAGGGTGGGTTTTGTCAAAAAGGCAGAGATAACAAGTGTTAATGGAGGTGTGGAGAAAAGGGAGCCCTTGTATTCTGTTAATGGGAATGTAAATTAGTACAGTCTTTATGGGAAACAGGATGGAGATCTTTCAGAAAAGTAAAAGTAGAACTACCTATGATCTAGCAATTCCACTTGTGTTATATATTCAAAGAAAACAAAATCAGTATATGTTAGTGAGATCTCTGTACTCCCATGTTCATTGCAACATTCTTTACAATAGCCGAGATATGGAATCTATCTGAGTGTCCATGGATGAAGAAAATGTGTTAAATGTATACAATGGAACATTATTCAGCCATAAAAAAGAAGGAAATCCAGGCCATGTATGGTGGCTCACTCCTATAATCCCAGCACTTTGGGAGGCCAAGGTGAGAGGATTGCCTGAGCCCACAGGTTCGCGACCAACCTGGGCAACTTGGCGAGACCTCGTCTCTAAAATAAATTAAGAAAAATTAGCCAGGTATGGTGACACATGCCTGTAGTTCCAGCTACTTGGAAGGCTAAGGCGTAAGGATTGGCTGAGCCTAGCAAGTCGAGGCTGCGGTGGCCGGGAGCGTGCCACTTGCACTCTGCACTCCAACCTGGGCAGCAGAGTGAGACTCCGACTCAAAAAAAAAAAAAAAAAGACAAGCAAGTTCTGGGGAATCTATTGTACAGTGTGGTAACTGTAGTTAGTAATGCTCTATTGCATACTTGAAATTTGCTAAGAGAGATCTTTAAATGTTCTCACTGGAAAAAAGAGGTAACTCTCTGAGGTGATGGATGATTAATTAGCTTGATTTTGGGAATCATTTCACAATGTATACATATATCAAATTATCACCCTAAGTATATACAATTTTATTTGTGACAATTATTCCCCAATAAAGGTAGGAGAGAAAAGAGTGCTTAATGAGAGGGTTTAACAGAATTTTCAGCTAATAACATGCAAAAGTCAATTACAAGAACAGATTGAAAATTGAATTTTTAGGAAATAACATTTACAATGGCAACACTAAAACACTTTATTGGAAGACATTAAAGAAGTCCCTAAAAATAATTGGGAGATTTACCATGTCAGATACATGGGAAGTCTCATTATAATAAAGATGTTAGTTTTCTTCAAATTGATCTATAGATTCAAGGTCTTTCTAATCCAGCTCTCAACAGAGCTTTTTATGCAACTGGGAAAGCTAGCTAAAAGAGCAAAGAGCCAAGATTAATTCCAAGTCCTCCAGATGAAGAGGAAAAATAGTGTTGGGAGTCAAGAGAGGAAATTGCCTTACTGGATTAAGATTATTATAAATAATGCTCAGGTAATTAATACAGTATGTAAATTGACTGATAAGCCAGTGCAATAAAATAACTCAGAAAGAGAGGCCTGTGTATGACTGAACTGGCACTGGGATCTGTGCAGACCTTCTGTTGAACATTCAGTTCATTATTCACTTGGGAAAGAATAAAAAAGGATATCATAAACAAAGTAAATGTCCATAACACTGACTTTTTAAAAAATTCAGATTAAAAACATTTGTCATAAGATTCCATTTTTGTAGAAATAAATAAGAATATATGTGCTTATATATTTTGAGAAAAGATTTGAAGGATATCAAAAGTCAAAGTGACAAAGTATAATATCTCTGGGTGGTTGAATTGTTGATGATTAATTTTCTCTTGACACATGCCCTTTTTTTCTCTAGATTTTTAAAAAGACGTTGAGTCTGCATTACTTTTTTTTTTTTTTTTGAATTGGAGTCTCACTTTGTTGCCCAGACTGGAGTGCAGTGGCCGCTCTCGGCCACCACAACCTCGACCTGCTGGGCTCCGGCGATCCTTCCGCCTCAGCCTTCCAAGTAGCCGGAATTACAGGCATGTGCTACCACGTCCGGCTGATTTTTTTGATTTATTGTAGAGATGAGGTCTTGCTGCCCAGGCGGGTCCCGAACCCGCGGGCTCAGGCAATCCACTCACCTCAGCCTCCCAAAGGTGCGGGACTATAGGCTGAGACACCGAGCCCGGCTCAATTCACATCTTTATGATGGCTAGCCTTCTAGTCAAGAGCATGGTATATTACTCAATCTTTTCAAGACCTTTTTTTAAAAATTTAATGTAAACTTTGTGATTTTTTTTTTTTTTAAGTAAAGAGCCCACACTGTCATTTAATTTCTAAAATTGTATAATCATTCCATTTTCTTCTGTATTGAGTCAAACCCTTAACTGAGTATCTTTAATGTCAGGATTTAAAAGAGTCAGGAAGGTGATTTAAACATAGAAAACATGCCCTGTATAGTCAGGTCAAGGACCTGGATTTATTTAGTTTACAATAAATGACTAAATTGAAACTAAATACCTATCTTCAAGCATTTGGTAGTGGCCAGCTTTCGTTCAGCTCTGTCTTAAACATACATACACACAAAAATGAACTTCAACTGAAATGTGAGAAATGTAGATTAGAGATTGTAAACTGGCAGCATAAAGTTGTATCAGCCCTCAGGAACATTTTTTTTGGACTACACAATATATTTTAAAAGTTTGCATTGATTGCAAAGTTAAACTATGGGTAGATTTCACATAAAAACTTAAATTTCCAGCTTTTCTGATACCAGTGTACCTTAGTTTCTGATGACAGTTGATAGCTGGAATTGAATCTCTGCTGTCCCCTTTAAATATGTCCTGAATTTGCTCTAGTTATCTAGTCAGAACCCAGCCCTTTCCCTGCTACCTGTCTTGCCTCTTAGGCATTAAGTTTGCAACCTCAATTCAAATAAAAGACGAATTAAGTTGCACATAGGTAGGCTTGGCATTTTGGTATTGTTTTTTTAATATGGTTTTAATATGGTCCTGACTGATGAGGGGGAAGTGAACTAAATGACTCCTCAAGGTTGTTTCTTGTCCCAAGACTTCATGGTTGTATTAGAATAGTCCAGTGTTTCATGAACTTTCTGATTGCCCGTGATCATAGAATCTGAGTTGGAACGGACCCCCTGCAAGACAGAGAGGCCACAGAGTATATGCTTCATCCAGCATTCCTCTGTAGCCACAGGAAATTTGAAATCTATTGCAAGGGGCCTGCTCAAACAGTCGACCATTTAAACAACCAGCTACCTCATTTAGAAGGCTTATTACAAATCTGTGTTTCTTTAATGTATAGTTGTTTAAAGATGAGTAAAGGATTTTGCAGAGAACTTTGGCTTTTATTAGTAGACAGTATTATATCATTCTCATCCCTATGCGTGGTCTGGCAGAGTTATGATTGTGGGAGCTATATGGTTTTGAATATCATTCCATCTGTCTGCATATTACCTAAATAAGGTATATTTATTGCTAAGAGCATATTTTTATAAACAAAAAAGTGAGAAAGCAGTATTAGGAAGAAGTCTGAAGTTTTAGTTTATCTACTTGTTTTACTCTAATTTTTGTCTGTCCTGAGACGCTTTCTCATTCAGTATTAACAATCTCTAATAAAGCCGAGCGCAGTGGCTCACGCCTATAATCCCAGCACTTTGGGATGTGGAGGTGAGAGGACTGCCTGAGCCCACATTGACCAGCCTGGGCAACTTGGCAAGATGCCATGTCTGTGATAAATCAAAAAATTAGCTGGAACTATGGTGGTATGCATCCGTAGTCCCAGCTATTTGGAAGACTGAGGCAGAAGCATTGCCTGAGCTCAGCAGGTCGAGGCTGTAGTGGCTGTGAGCATGCCACTGCACTCCAGCCTGGACGACAGAGTCAGACTCCCACTCAAAAAAAAAAAATCTCTAATGGATCCCATAGATAATGAAATGAATAGCATATAGTGCCGTGTGGTATTACCGATAAAGTCAACAGTGGTAGTTAGAAATTTACTATTTCTAAATAAATTAGGCCTCACATAATTATTTCATTCATAGTTTTTTTTTTTTTCATTAAACTAACCAGTTTGCCCCCATTTGTTTTGGCATGAAATAGACATAACATTATTGTGACTCAGAGTCTAGTACTGTCCTTATTTAAGGACTTGAAATGTTATCTCAAGGGAACCTTTTTGGAGCCTCTGAATGGCTTGGGTAATAAGTGAAATTTTTAGCCTAGGACCACATATTCCACTTACCCCCCCAGGTTGTTTCCCAGTTGTGGTCTTAGATTAGGATCCTATGTGTGTGTTCTTAAACTTAGGACAAGACTCTTGGTTTTGGGTTCCCACAGAACAACCCTTTACTCCAATTCCACACATCACAAGCAGAAGTGAAGGTCACACTTAGTCCTATAACATGTTTCAAAAGGCCCCATCAAGGTTTTTCCAAAGGCCCCATCTCATACTTAGTCTTTTTTTATGTTTTAAATAACAGTATCAAACTCTACCCTTGCTACCCTAGCCCTTCTACTAAGGTCAGGTGTAGCTTTTTGAATGGATACAGTTTGGGAAGTAATGAGTTATAACTTTATTTTTCTTAAATGAAATAACTTTAAAGCACAAGTATTCTCCATCTTATAAATTGTACTATATTCCTGGTCTAGTATAGCACCCAAAACATTGCTGCTACTCAGTAGATATCGGCTTCATTCTTCCTATCCTCTTATTAAATTGCAACCAAGCCTTAAGATGGAGAATGAGAACTGACTCATGACTTCAGAGTGGAGACCGTCACATGCCTGAATTGGCATGCCATTCAGAGCTACTTCTGGGTTAGCACACAGTAAGTAGTCTCATTGAGACCAGTACCCTTTCTTAAAGCAAATATGGAACCACTATCTAACCTACTAAAGTAAGCATACCTTTGCTAAAATGTTAAGCATCTGCAAATTTAGGGTTTGACTTCTTTGAAATTATCTTTAGGACTAAATCTTCAAGTCATCTGTATTCCAGACTTTGAATTGTAATTATAGCTTTAGTTTGAATCTGAAGTTTCCTACAGCAGTTAAAGCAAAAGTAAAATTAATGAATGACTGGCATTCTAACAGAACATGCAAGTTTAAAATGTGTAACTGAGATTTTAAAAAATTCAAATCCAGAATGGGAGTCATTCTAAACTAGCCTGATCTCTTTAAAAGCTTGGGATTATTAAAAAAGGGGAGAGGGAGATTATTTTAGATTTAGAAAAACATAAGAAAACATATCACTTAAAATCCATGAGCTTTGGTTGGATCTTAGCTCAAGGGACAATCAGTAATATACACTTTGGGATAGTTGGGAAAATCTGAATATGAATATGAGCCACATGAATATGGTTATTTGAGCAACACTGTCATCCTCAGTTGTAGTAATAGTATTTTGGTGATAGAAGTCAAGTTTTATGATGTCTAATTTATCCTGAGATGCTTTAGAAAATATGTATATGACATAGGGCACAATATTAACTATTATTGAATCTAGATGGTGAGTGTTGGGGTATTCATGACACCATTTTCCCAGTTTTATGAACCTCTGAAATGTTTCAGATTGTGTGAGTGATGACACCAGTAAGGAGTCATCTCAGGGAGAGAAGCATTGAGGGCACAGTAGGTCTTCCTGAGCCTGCCTCATGGTTTGGGAGAAGGCTTTGCTGGAGGAGAGCCATACAGGTGGTGGGTGGGGCCCACCCTGAAATGGTGTTCACCTGCCAGACTCTTCTGATGGTTCACAAGCCACATGGAGGCGTTTTTCCAAGCCTCCCTGTGAAAAGTCTCATAATAGATGCTGTGGGAGAGGGCTTCCCACTGCTGTACACCATACCACAGACTCCCCCTGGCAGCCGTGAGGAAGCTCAGGCTGCCTTGGCTATGAGTCCACTGGAAAACAAGTGAGGCTGGATAGTTTTACAGTAAAAACTCTGAGTTAGATGTTTGCTCTCAGTGTCTTGGGACTATGAACTATAACAACCCAAATAAATGACCACTCCCTTAAAACGCATTACTCATTGGAGCACCGTATTACTTAAAACTAATCTACTGCCTCGCTAAGCCAGGATGGAATTTGTTCAACTCATATGTGAGTTTTTTTTATTGTAATTTTCACCTTCCTATTTATGAAGTCTACAAATTTCTAATAAAGCCATTTTGAAGCAGTATATTTTAAACAGAATATGAAATAAAATAGTAAAATTTTGGCTTATTTTTTCTCTCATAAACATTACTAACCCTCCCCCCCACAAACATTTTTCTCTTGAAGACTTCATATCAATTGGTGAACGAGTTATAACTTCATAACAACCAGGTGAGACAGGAGAAGATTAATGTGGTAACAGGTCATCATTTTGAGCTTCACTGTGGCTCTGGAGGTTGTTTGTAGTATACAGAGAGATGCAACCACTCCTAACAAAGTACAGAATGTAAAAGGTGGCACGGAGTCTGGAGATTCTTGGGGCTGCTTGCTTGGAGGCCAGGGAGAAAGATGGAATCTCTCTGGTATTAGATGGCTATGTGACATTAAGCAATTCAGAAATATAAATTATTTCTAGAAGATTCCTTTAGGTACATGGGAAGGTGTTTCCATTACAAAACTATTCTCCCTCTAACCCCAATCTCTTCCCGCATCTAAAGACAGTTTTCTCAGATTTATGAGAACCACCATCGCTAGGAGGAAACAGGCAGACCTAAATGCAATTTGTAAGAGTCTCATAAACTTGGAATACCATTGTCAGGTAGTTTCCAAATGAAAAGATAATCACTTTATTTTTTCCATTGACTAATTTTCCACCTATCTCCTGATAACTCAGGTTTTCAGCATTTAGAGCACCAGTGTAGCAAACTGGGAGCTGGTGCCCCCATTAGGGAAAGCAAAGGACCCTCTGGATTCTTTGTCAAATTGCTGTTTAGCTTCAGAGAGTGGTGGAACTTGCGTTAGCCCTGGCTAAGTACAAAATCTCGGTGGCCTGCTGAACTCTATGAAGTCGATTTCATTAAGAGCAACAACAATAAGAATGTAGTCTTTATCACTGCCTGTTATCTATGGATAAAAGAAATACATCTCCCTACTTAAAACTAATCTACTGCCTGGCTAAGCCAGGATGGAATTTGTTCAATTCAGTATGTTTCAGGCAGCAGTAATTTTCTCTGTTTATATATCAAATTCAGTTTGCCATAAGTACTGACACAGTACCTTTTGTGTTTAATCTCTCCTTAAGTTTCTCTTTAAACAGTAAAGTTTCATATGACCAGTGGAATTTGGACTAAGCAGGTGCAAATCTTTTTTACATGTTAAACTTGCTATTTCTCTTGTAGGTGCCATTCAGCCAGGTTTTTGGAACTAATAACAGGATGCCAGTTTAGGAAGAACTCATTTTAACATAATTCTATCCTAGGGGTAGGGGGTAAGGTTTCAATAAACTCAGTTCTTCTACTAACTTCAGTAATACATCACTTGGAATCTGCTTTAAACTATTTTCTTTTTCTAGTGGAGAAGGTATCATATTGAGACTTTATTGTTCAGCATTGCAAATAGGATTTAGTTATCATTCAAGTAGTATCTCCAGATATCAAGCTTTCTGAGCTCAGAGCTGTAGTTTTCATGTTCTGTATCAGATTTAGCATGATCATAACATTTTATTGCTGGAGATTTTTACAGGAAGATTTTTGAAATTTTGAACATGCTATCTGAATCTTAATCACCTAGAGCTATTATAGATAAACAAAGGCAGAATGACTGAGTTAGATACTGCACTTTTTTTTTCTTGGTCAATTATTTGGAAGATTCACATTTTTTTTCTTTTTTTGAGTGAGTCAGGTTCTCATTCTGTCGCCCAGATATGTGCATGGCTCACCACAGCCTCAAACTCCTAGGTGCAAATGATCCTCCTTCCTTAACCTCCCCAGTCAGTCGTGCGCCACCACATCTGAATAATTTTTTGGTTTTTTTGTAGAGACAGGCTCTCATTATGTTGCTTAGTCTGGTCTCGAACTCCTGGGCTCAAGCAGTCCTCCCGCCTTAACCTCCCAAAGTATTGGTATTACAGGTGTGAGCACCAGGCCAAGACTCACATTATAGATCATTACTTGAAAAATCACTTTTGAATTTTGCTATGTGTATGAATCCTGAATTATTAAGGACTCCTCGCCTATGACCTCCCTTCCCCAGCAGTAGGAAAAGAAACATTTGTAGAAATGACTTCCATTCTCTCAGTGACCTAAGGAATGACATACTTGTTTTTAAGCACTCAGAGTAATGCCAGCAGTATGTATATTTTGTTTGACATTTTAAGCAGAAGCAAGCCACATGACTGAAATGCAATTTATTTTCACATCTGTTAGGAAAAATATATATTTCATCTCAGTAAATCTGGAGATTATCCTTTCATAGATGTCACTGTTATTTTGCAATTCGTGTGACTAAAGCAATTGTGCTGTCAGAGGCATAGCTTGTTTAGAAAGCATCAAGTCTGCAGTCACTGATGTCCTAGGTCTTTCTACAGGAGTGTCGGAAGGATTCTGAATGTAAAAGTGGAAACTTCTTCAGAAAATTATGTCCACAGACTTTGGAGAGACTGATGGTCTTAGAGATCATTTCTTGCAACTCTTGGCCCCTCCAATTTCACAGATTAAATTAGAACTGGGGACCCTCACCCCTTTCTGGTGGGCCTTTCACTTTCTGATTCTTCCACCAAATATTTGACTGCTGACTGCATTAACTGGGATTAATTTCACTTGATATTTTCAGAAAAGTCATGAACAAAATAGTCTTCACCAGGAGGGAAGCTGAAAGAGAGAGAAAGAGGGAGGCAGGAAGGAATTATACTGACTCTTTCTGTGAACCATCTGAAATTATGTTGCCACTCTGTAAATGAATTGTAGTTCTCCATTTTCACAGATGGCATTCACTCTTTTGGACCTGGACCAGACCTGTAGTTGCAGCTCATTCATTTTTAAAGGCAATGTAGTATTTCACTCTATGACTATATTCCCTTTTTTTTTTTTAAATCGACTGTTAATGGATATTTTCATTGTTTCCAGTTTGAGACTCTTGTGAAGAATGCTATTGTAAACACTGTATCTTCATGCTTAAGGTCAGCTTTAGATACTTAAGTATTTCTTCTCAGCGGTTGTACCAATTTGTACACTATATGAAAATGCTGTTTGTCCTGTGTCCTTGCCAACACTTAATGCTCTGTGTTTTTTATTTAGGCCATTCTGGTGAGTTGGAGAAAATGTTTGTTTTGACTCATGCTGTGTTTCTTTTCATCTCTTTCTATATAAAGACTTTGCTATACTTGAATTAGGATAGCTTATGTATAGGCAAAATATACTCATCTTTCAGTAGATACTAAGTGATCCCTTTCATGTTCTCATAAGCAATGAGTACTAGAAGGTGATTAAGATCTATCTATCTATTCACAAGCATAGACTGAATTATCTTCTCATCTGAAAGCCCTGATTTTCAGGCACATTAGACCTCCTCGTTTATTTCATTTTATGGATGAAGTGACTGAGCCACTTCAGGGACTACGGGCTAGTCCAGCTGTTATGGCCAGGCCTCCTGGAAGAGCTAAGATAGTAATGTTCATCCTTTACTCTCAAGTGAAGCCCTCTAATTGATTCTTTTCATTTGCTAAATAATTATTTAGTGCATATTGCACAGCAGGCATTGGGCTGGACTCCTAGGATTCTGTGGCAAACAAACTTTTAACCTAACAGTGTCCTCTTTCACTTTACAGGTTATGGCTTTCAAATCACAGCCTATTTCCTCAAGAGAGGGATACGCCTTCGCTGCATCGGGGGCCCACAGAATGCTGGTAAGAAGCCTATTTCTCGAGGTGTCAGACATTTCACACATACAACTTGCCCTAGAGAAGGGATGAAGATTAAGGAACGAGAGTCCACCTGCTTCATTGCCTTCATGTCACTGAATTTATCCAAACATGTGTGACTGTTGTTCCCCAATTAGTACTGGGTTCACTGCCTACCTGATGACAGTGGGCGGTGCCTCACTGACTTTCCTTGCCTGATGCATCTCAGCACTTTCATTGAGTTTCCTGAGTGGCTTGACACACGCTTGAACTATGAATCACTTCATTCTTCTCAGTGCATACCAGGGCCCCGGGATACAGTGCAAGTGTGTACATGAGAACATACTTTCCCAGCCCAGAGCCATCAGAGCCTTCCCTAGTTGTGTGTCAAGGTGAGTTCCCCCCATCCTCTCCCCAAGTCAAGATGTCCCTGAGGAAATGATGTCAGACATGTCCAGCCAGTAATAAAGGCAGATTGACCTTTCTGCGAGTTGATCTAATCATTAGAAAGAACATTGAAGTCACCTTCCTTGGATAATTTCAGCATGTATAAAGGATATAAAACAGGGATTTTAAAAAATTAACTATATAGAGGTTTGCTCTTGTACTCTTCTTGGTGATCTTCACTTTAACCCTAAATGTTGCTTCAACGTATTACTGTCCTAAAGGGGCCTTCTACTTTGTGCAGCTCTCTTCGTAAAATAAGCAACTAGCCTTGAATCTGTGTACCCTTTGTGGTAGGGACTGTCATTGCCTAAATCTATCTTTATTTATTTAATGTTTTAAATCAGTTGATCTTTATTTTCATTGTTCCTATTAACAGTCAGTTCAAAACACACACAAATTGCCCCCAAGTGGGCTTCAAATATACATACAAGGGCAATACAGTTAATCACTTAGCTTTAGTTTGTACTACCTATTTTTGAAGAAATGTAAACATATTGATTTAGTTTTTAAAAAGTTAATTATCAGGAAGTTTATGAAATAAGGAATATAGAAAAAGATAGAAGAAAGTTTAAAAAAAAAAAAACAAGCCAATTTTTACCTCATAAAAATTACCGTCCATAACACAGTGAGCAACCTCCTTCCTTGGAGGTATACCAGTGTGTAAATCTTTATTTAAATATTAAAATAGGACAACTTTTGATTGTGACCTACACAGAGTAAAGGGGTGCAGATGTGGCTTTTAACATCTGGCACAAAAATGTTTAAAATCAACCATTCTAGCATTCTTATTTTTCAGAGGAAGAAATGCAAATACAAAACAGAGGAATTTTTTGATAGAACTGATTATTTTGAATTCTAATTCTGATCTACTAATAAACCGTTGTGTTTCAATATTATGATTTTAGAAGGGGTGAAGGTGGACAAATAATCAATTCTGTGGCTCAGAATTCCCCTTCCATAAAGTGGAAAGCAGATGACTTACCACTTACCTCAGTAAGATATTTTAGGAGCTAATGAATAAATATTAACTACTCTCCTAATTTTGTTCTTCTGGCTTTTCAAAATCCATCCCCAATCACCTAGCCAGATATAATATTGACATGGGGTCAAAGTTTAAACACACCCAGGGCCCTACCTACAATGGGGATTTCTCCATGAGTAGGGCTAGTTGGGGGTAAGATCAGAACAACAGGTTAGGTCCCAGTCATGACACCTTTGGATGCTGGGCTCTGGGGAGCCATGATAGGCTTTTGAGTAAGATGAGCTGAGCTCTTTTTTAGACCCACTACCCTGCTGTGTTGAGTAGGATGAATTAGAATAGGGACGGAACATGATGCCAAGGACACAGGAATGGTCCAGAGGTAAGGAGAGAGCTGTTACAGAAACAACTCATTAGACCTTGGGTATAACTTAACCTAGCCAAGTGGTGTAAGGTATTAACTGCTTTTCAATTGTGTGTCCATGTAACTGATACTTTCGTGCTTGCTTCCAAATGGTGCATCAGATGGACATACGTTCTTACCTCAGTCATTGCCATTACAGGCAATGTCTTTGAAAGACTTCACTTACCTGACTCATAATATCTGTCTTTTAAAAAATTAGTCTCATCTAACAGAGAAGTTTCCTCTTTTATAGAAATGACTATTTAATCACAAAGCATGATACACATGTATTATAAAAATATTCAAGCAGTGCAATCAAGTATAAAGAAGAGAGAAGAGCCACCTCCCTAGCCACCCAGAATATACACTCACTCCAAACATCACTCTGGGGATAGGTGGAGGCTGGTGAATGAGTGGACAGACAGGTGAAAGAAGATCTGAATGGCATTCTCATTTTCTGTTCCTTTCATTGAATGTTGAGGAGTTCAGTTCCGTGATTTATTCAGCCTTCCCTACCCAGAAACCAGTGGTTTTAACCATTTTCTTAATAATTTGATCATTACTTCTTAAGAGAAGCTGCAATTTTCATAGCCTGATTCAGATTGTTAGTTTGCCCTTCAAACTACCCTCTCTAAGGGACCCTCTCTAAGGCCAGCTGACCAAGGAGATGAGACGCAAACTAGTGAAAACATTTGATGGGTCACATGTTCAGGTTCTGTCCAGTATCCTTCCTCTTCCTCTGTAAGTCTACATGCTCATTTGAAAATGTTGGACCTGTTGCCCAAATATGAGCTCTAAATAGAAGACAGCAAACCACCACAGAGGGAAAGCTGCAGAGGTTCTGCCTGGGGGTTTCATGTGATATAATGGCCCAGGGGCTCAAGTGGACCAATTTGCCGCCTCTCCTGCTCTCCCCAGAGCTTAGTGCTCACCCTGCCCTATTGATGGCAAACCCTGAAAGGGTGGGAGGGGAGTGCATATTGCCTTACCTTAAAATGAACAAAAAGTCTGGATCAAGAAATTTCCATATGTGTAGTTCTTGACGCTCTTAGTAACTTGCTTTTCTTCATTTTATACAGAGCTCCAAATATTCCCTGACAGATTTGTGGTCTGTGTCAGTCAGCTTGCATTCAGTCATGATCTTTTGGCAAGTCCAAACGAAGAATTGGTGCGTATGAAAAAATTATTTAAGCAAATCTGCTTAAATGCTGAGTTACTGTAAAAAATAGAAAACAAAAAAGAATCATTCAGCTGATGAGTACTCAATGCATGTTTTAAGGGAACAAAAAATGTCCAACCTATTTTGCATGGTGTTATTGATTAATATATGCATTGGTTTTCTTTTGTTCTGAAGACTCCTTGAATATTTAGTTTAATCAGCTGTATATTTTCCATATTAATTTTAAATGAGAAAGCAATACATCACAAAAACTGTGGTGCTTGTGAGTGTTTAAATGAAATAAAGCAAAGTCTTTAAATGAAATGAAGCAAAATCCACATGTTTCCACTGGAAGCTTTCATTGGGGTCAGTGGCTTTTGAATTCTATTCCTTGGTGAATCACTGACATTTTCATGAGAACCAGTACTTTTCCCCAGTGTATTATTTCATAGCTGATAGGGTTCATTCGCATTCATTCTCTCTCTCTCTCTCTCTCTCTCTCTCTCTCTCTCTCTCTCTCTCTCTCTCTCTCTCTCTCTCTGTGTGTGTGTGTATGTGTGTGTGTGTGTGTGTCTGTCTGTCTGTCTGTCTCTGTCTCTTTTTTCTCAGAATCTGTTTCTGTTTCATTGGAGTTCTCTGTTCTCACAAACAGATAAAGAAAATTTAACTTGGAATGTTGCAACTTACAGCTTTGTCTTCCAAGCTTGCTTTAACATTTGCACTTGGAGAGTGTCCTTGTTGTGTATATGTATGTTTGCTGCAGTCACAGCGCAGTCTACCTGAGCTTAATTCTACACAAACTTTTTTTTCATATTTTTGGACATATGTCTCAAATCTTTAATAAAAAACAGAAAAAAAATCTAGCAGATATTAACCCAGCTATGAAGTATGACATGATTATTATGCTTCTAAAATAATTTATGGGAATATTAGATTACCCTTGATATTTATTATTTTTTAATCCATATGAAATCTGAAATTTGGCCCACATCATCTAAAACCAGCTTCTTATCTCATCTTAAATAAATACATAGGAAGAGTGTTTCAGAGGCTAGAGGGGTGAATAGAGACCCAGGAAAAGTAAAGAGCAGAGAACTTACATTTAAATAAGGATGCCTTTATTTGGTACAGAGGAACCCAAAAGCCTGCATTTTCTCTTCCTCATCCATCAGTCAAAGGATACATATTAAATGAAGTAAATGAAGCAAATTTGGTGAAAAGTATTAAAAGTGTATCCTTTGAAATATTTCCAAGATGTTATCTTAGTAAATTAAGTAGTAATGCCATTGGCATACAACTAAAATATAATATAATATAGCTTAACTGATTCTCAGAGAAAGGAAGAAATTGATCTTTGATTTAAGAAAACAACAATTAACTGTACCAGAATGTATTATTGCTTTCAGATGAAATAGAGGAGAAATCAGATCTTGTATCTTATATGTAATATTAATACTTAGTATCTTAAATTATTAAGGGAGAATTAAAACATCTCAATACAAATGAAACATTATCCCCCTTCAGGGCTCTGGTGTTTATACAGATGTAAATTTTCTATAGCTGCTGTCATATAAATCCTATAATCTAGAGGACTTCCTAAACATTGAGAACTTTCATTCTGAATAGTGGACCAGTCTGAGCCTTTTCAGCTTCCTTATCTTTAAAATGTTCTGCTCTCTATCAGTAACACAATCGAGTCATTTACATCATGATGCTTTTTCATTGTTCAAGTGATTCTCTAAGTCATGGTCCCACTCTATCTCTTCAATTGCTCTTTTTCCCCCACCTCTGCCCGTCTCTTCACTAAGCACTTTCCCAGCCACGTGTAAAAGTCAGCTAAAGCCCAGCTCTGCTAAACAGCTTCATTGCTGGACACAAGCTCTGTGCACACCTTCTGCCTGGCCCGCTCACCCCTGCACCTCCTCTCCGCTCAGACCTCTAGCCTACCACTTCCACAGGCTTGTTGTCGTGAGAAGCAATAAAAGATACAGGTCAAGTAAAGGTCCCTCTCCCACAAATGGCCCATCAAGCCAACGACACCATCCTTCCACCAGAAGTGTCTTGGAGCTTAATCCTCATTGATATTTGACCTCTGCAGAGTCCCCCTGCCCCAGCTCTTTAAGAATCAATAAACAATCCCCTTCCATTGCTGTCTCCTGCCTGAGAGAAAGCATTCTTACTCCTTGCTCTACCTTTCAAATGCCCAAAGCCAGTGATAGCAGGCTCTGTGTGTATTCCTGAACTTTCTTCAAACTTCCAATTCTTTTGTCAGTTTATGTTTGCCAAAGGGCAGGATCCATCTCGTTTTCTCATGATAGTGATTCTCAAGAACATCTGACTGGGCAAGGCGAGGGAATTGGCTCCCTGAGTAGCTATATTGCAGATATTTCTTTGGCAATAACCTGCAGCTCTGTTCCTATAACTGTTTCCTTAACTCACTCTTCTAAAGCCACAGAAGTGGCAGGGGAGTGAGCTATGCCCCGAGTAACTGCCTTGGGGCCTTACTCTTACTGGAGCCTTGAGGAACACAGATTTTTCTTCCTTTATTATTATTATTCTTATTTTCTATTTTGGATCCTCAGTGTCTAAGTGACAATTTGTTAGGAAATCTGGGAGCATCTTTTCAAAACTGCTCTGCCAAGGGATTCTTTCAGCCTGCAAACAAGGAAGTCAGCTGCACTTCGCTCCCCAGTTCTTAAAAATGGCTGTGCTAAAGAACCGCTGTTCCAGATCAGGCAGTACAAAGGGAGTAATGCCCCTCCTTGATGAGGCAGAGAGAACACAGCCACACCATCCCTCAGTGCTACAGTGCTAGGAATGTCTGTCCCCACTGTCACTGTGGCCATTTCTCTTGTCTACTCGTGGACTTTGGTGCAGGGAGATCCTCCGTTTTGCAATAGCTCTGCACAGAGTGCCCATGTGCTAGGGATGTGGGAATCATGATGTGTACTTTGGGAAGAAGGGGCATTATTTTGAAATGAGTCATTGTATTTTTCTTACTAGAGTTTCTCATAAGAAATCTCAAAACCCTTGTAGCCTCAGTTTTTGACCTATTGCTAGATACAGTACCGGGGAGTCTTTTTGAGAGTTTTTCCCTTTCAATTGTCTTTTTTTGTTCTTACCTTTTTTTCCTAACATAAAAAACATAAAATAAATTTTTATTGCACTCACTATATTCCATTCCAACAATATTTTCTTATCTACAAACCCAAGTCCCTATGTAGAAACTGTTTTCTTTCTCAGATGTAAAGCCCTGGAGCCTTTGGGAAATTTAAAATTATTTATTATTTCTATTATTTCTTTATTAAAGTTGTGTAAATAACCATAGAACTCTGTATATATCTAGGACATTTCAGGGTCAGCACAAAGCTACTATTTCACTGTGTGTTGGTTACAGCCATTCCTTCAGTCTCTGGAGACCAGCCTTCCCATCTGTTCTTACCATCACATTTGAACATAATTTGCTGAGTGCCGGCTCTCTGCTAGGAACTCTTGTAGGCACTGGAGAAACAAAGAAAAATAAGAGAGTGGTTTTGCCCTCAAGGAGCTTACAGTCTGGCAGATCTAGGCTGCTGAAGGTTATCCTCGTGACCTAAGAATGTCATTCAGATAAGGCCATCATTTTTCCTAAAGATATTTCCATTATGCATCTTTATCTTTAATGGTTCAATTGAATCCTTTCTACAACTCAGGAGGAAAGTCCCCAAATCCTGGAGTTGCTTTCCTAAGTTGTCCAAGTCTATGCTCCTTAGGGAAATTGAAAAAAAGGACCTGTAATGCTAGCGCTGCCCAATAGTGGATCTGTACATTAAGATATTTGGGTTCTCTGCCTTATGCTTCATTTGAGCTGTAGTCAAGCCAAGAAAATAGTTGTCAAGGTTCTGCAGACATAGCCCAGCCACGCAAGGTTAGGTCCTCACTGTAGCATCATCTCAGTACTAAAGAAGGATTGCTAGGACATTCTGACAAGAAACAATATTTAAGCACTAACTTGAACACTTCTTTTAAGTCAGACTACTGTTTAGTGTTAAAGAATTCTCCTTTTAGTTTATGAATACAAAATTAAAGTGAAAATGAGTCTAAAGCAATAAACTGAGTTATTTTTAGCTTGGCGGTTGTATTCCTCAGCTGTGCGTAATCCAGCCTCTGTGGGCCTCAGCCCTTCTCTCATTCAAGGGGGAGGGTATCAAATTATCTCAAAATCTTTTTTCACGTGGGATTTCTATCAGAGGAAGCAGATGAAAATGTAACTAAATAAAAACTACAAAATGATTTTGCACAAAAGAGAACTTTACTTGTAGATTTTAAAGTTGTGATAAACTTTTGGGGTAGAATTATGTTTTATTTTAGGAAAGATAAGTAGAAATTATAAGGAAACATTTTAGGCCTTATGTTTTTAGAACAGAAGTAATAAACTACTTAACAATTTGACTGTATGCTAGTGTTTGTACCCTGATGACAGAATTATTTAACTTTCATAAGGAAACTTTTGCACAAATATAAACCAAATCAAGAAAAGAATTTTCTATTTTTTTGTATTAAAAAGTTAAATAAGTACTTGATGACTTTTCCAGGCTTTTTATTATATATAATAGACTTAAAAAATTCATTCCTCTTGTTTCTTACTGTATTTTCTAAACAACACTAGTGGAGAATTACATGGAAGTCATTAGCAAGAGATTCATGTAACACTCAGGAAAGTTCCTTGAGTGGGGAGAGGCTATTTTCACAGTTCACATTTTCTACAATGTTCTTAACATAGTCTTTACTTAACAACTGATTACCAAAATTGTACATTTTCATTGTACAAAATTTTTAATCCAAATATGTACAAAGAAAGTAAAAATTACAACTCCAGACCCAAAGATAACCTCTGCTAATAACCTGGTCTATCTTTTTCCATACATCTTATTTAATAAACAGTGTGTATTTATTTTAACTAGGACCCTATATATTTGTGAGTTATGTGATTGTGGCCATTTTTCTATTGATGTTTTTATATTTCACAAACTCCTTACTTTATAAAAACATATATAGTAATAAGAAAAGTAAGGCCTAGTGAGTTAATTATTTACTTTTCAATTATATGTCCCTGCTATATGGTAGGATACATTATTTATGTTTTGTATCCTCAGATTTGTTTTTCATCGTGATCTTTGCTTTTGATAACTTTGGTATTATGTTTTTCATAAGATAAAATTAGATAAATATTTACTTACATTTTCTCTTGATATTTTTGTGGAATTTATTTTGGTTTGCAACGTGAAGTCCTTTCTACTCTATACACTGTCGATATCTTGCTAATTATGATCTTTAGGTTTAAGGGACAGCCAAGCTCCATCTGCCTCTCTTCCACTGTTGGGGCACTCTTGCCAATGAGGCATCTCTAGGGACCAGGCTCCTTTTGCCCCTTAGCAGCAGGACTTCATTGATACCACTAAGATATTTGGGTTCTCTGCCGTATGCTTCATTTGAATTTTGGTCAAGCTGTGAAAACAGCCATCTGGGTTCTGTAGACCTATGTCAGCAATAAGGCAAAGTCCTCACTGTGGCATCATCTAAGTAGAAGGATTGCTGGGACCTCCTGCTGAGAGACAGTATTTAAGCATACTGACCTGAATACTTCTTTAAGTCACACTACTGTTCAGTGTTAAAGAATTCTCATCGTGACTGCTGCTGAGGCTGAGTGCCCTCCCCTCTTCCAGTCAGCAAAGGCCAAGGCTCAGGGTTCAAAAACGGTCAATAGAATGTTAAGGTATAGAATAGGGCCACACTCTCCTCGGGGGCTATGGGAATAGACCTTTTCCTTGTATACAGACAAGGACTATAGCAGCCACCATCCCCACCTGCCCTTATATGGGCTAGTGGATGCATGATCCTAATGAAAATGCTGGTGGGTGGGATGAAGCTGTTCTTTGTTAGTTCTTCTAGACTATGGCATAAAAGATAAGAAAATATTTCTAAGGCGAGATTCTTTTTTAAAGATTGGTGGGCATGGTGGCTCACACTTGTAATCTTAGCACTTTGGGAGGCTGAGGCAAGAGGATCATTAAGGCCAGAGATTCAAGACTAGCCTGGACAACATAGCAAGATCCCCATCTCTAAAAATAAGTACGTAAATAAACAGTAAGTGTCTTTTCCTTGTATGTTATAGTAACTTGAGGCTTTGTTCTCCTTTCCTAATAATGAAATTCTCTCAACTGTTTAGCCAACGGTGTTTGTGAAAATGGCTTGTGCCACACCCCACCATCCCCCAAGGGAACCTGGCCTTTGCTGAATTAAAATAGGATAGGATCAATATTAGAAAAGTTAGTGACTCAGCCTGTAATCCCGCGCCTTTGGGAGGCTGAGTTGAGTGGATTGCCTGAGGCTGCGGGTTCGAGACCCGCCTGGGCAGGTGAGACCTCATCTCTACAATAAATCAAAAAATTAGCCGGGCGTGGTAGCGCACCCCTGTAATTCCGGCTACTCGGAAGGCTGAGGCGGAAGGATTGCTGGAGCCCAGCAGGTCGAGGCTGCGGTGACCAGGAGTAGCCACTGCACTCCAGTCTGGGTGACAGTGAGACTCCAACTCAAAAAAAAAAAAAAGAAAAGTTAGACGGGATAGTTAGAACAGGATGGATCTGGGCCCACCATTCCTCTGTGCTTTTTTCTCATAATGTACCTTTCTGTGTGCAGAGACCTATAATCTCCCTTTGATGACCTCTTACATGATAGATTTAATTAGGAAGAACCTGCTAGGGAAGGAGAAAAAGTGAGAAAGGGATTAGAATTAAAATGGAAAGATCAGATTTGAACTCTGCCTCTCGCTTCACTCACTGGATGACCCTGGACAAGTCATTTGGCTTCTGAGAGCCTCAGTCCAGTGACTTATTAAGCAAAGGTAAAAGTGATGCCCACAGTACAAGTCTTTCCAAGTTTTCCTAAGGAGTAGGTGAATGCATTTAATAGTAAATATTAAAATGTCTTGTAAACGCTAAAGTTTATGCAGTATGTTATTGTCAATGTCATTTCCCTTCTTCCCCAAAGAAGAGCTGATTTAAATGCCATTAACATCACAGTAGTGGATACATCTTCCCCTCCCTGCCTGAAATTAGAAAAATACCTGATAATATTCATCTGCACATATTATTTTCCCAAGAAATTTATCTTTTGTTTGTCTCCATTCACCAACTCAATTTCAATTTGCAGCTGTAAAAACTGAAGTACCAAAAAGCTAAGTGATAAACCCCATGTAACCAGCCAGTCAGTGGTGAGAAAAGAGACACACTAAGAGCATAAATGTGTGATATCCAGTGGCAGCTTTGTTCACCAGCATCCAGAGGAGAAGGAAGAGGAGGAAGAGTAGAGACCACTCAGCTAAACACCTTTCATTCCCAGTGGCTGTCAGGAGACTCACACTGAGATACAGCTTTGGAGGAAGGACCCAGTCACCTCTCCACAGTCCACAGGAATTAGGAGACATCAGACTTCTCAGGCCCAAGTTCCTAAAAGTGCATGCGCATCAAAACACCCACCTCGATAGCATGGAGTTCAACGTGTAAGTGAATTATTTTTGGAAAGTTCATGAGTAAACAGATGATTTAGAACTCGGTTCTCATTTTCCCAGGGAAACAATGTCATAATTAGGTATGAAGTTCCCAGACTAGTTCACAAAAGCTGTTACTGTCGTGAGATCTGAGTCTTGGAAAGAGGGGGTCTTACTATCTATGTTTAAGGGAGACGGCCTCCTTCCACATCCCTGGCCAAGGGCCAGCTCTGAGTCGAATTGTGAAATGAGGCACTCCTCTGTGGTATCTTCTCTTGGGCTTTTCTGCCTCTTTTCCCACCAGTGTCCAGGGCTGCTGCGGGCCCTCTTCTGGTCAGCCCTCCTCTCTGCGTGGCTGGACTGTATATTTCCCTGTCTCTCTCCTGTCCCATGGTGGCCAGGCCTACATGCTCAGCCACGTGAGATGTAAGGAAAGAGATCTTACCCTGATTGAAGGGCTGGCTAACTTCTTGCAGGTTGCAGGTGTTGGTATTTTTCAATCGTAGGCCTTTGTGGGGGAAGGTATTTTTTTTTTTTTTAACAAGGAGACCCCCAAAAGTGGCTCAACTCTGTCTGGACTAATTCCCAATAAGTTTCTCTCTGTTTTTCACAGGTGTTTCCCTTCTGCTTTTAAACTGGGATTACTAGCCTATGATTCATGAATTCTCTGAAATTAAAAAAAAAAAGTTATGTGTATTTTTATATTTTTTGGTTGAAGTTAAATAGCTTTCATCCAATTCTCAGAATGTTTGGTGAGCCCCGCAATGTAAAATGCTGATCCCAACCTATACATTCTCCAAAATGTCCAAGTTTTGTCTTACTTGTTTGGCATCAGAAACTCAATAGTGAGGGCCAAGTTTGGTCAGGATTTGTACTTTAGTTCTGGAGGGTAGGTGAATGTAAACTGGAAAATCCCTTTGAAATGTGTACTTCCTGCAAAATAACTTCCTTGATTTTTTTTTTTTTTTTTTTTTTTGGTCAATTTCATTCTTAGAATAACATTCTTTGTAGCCACTTACTGGTACTTCCCTAGATGCACACAAGAGCTTCATGGTCATCCATTCAGAAGAAAAATTTTTTTAAGAATCATTTTAAGGAAAAAATTAGAGTATTTACTATGAACCCAAGTGGCAGCATCATCAGCAAGCCTGGCTCTGCTTCTCCAGAGAATCCCACCCTCTCACAGGAAGGCAGAGAAGCAAAGTACTAGGGAAAGGGACTTGGGGTCAGAGTGAAAAGTCTTGCCCCTCACTGTGGGAACTGGGCAGTTGAGTTGGCCTCTTACAGCATCAGTTCCCTCATCTCTGAAAGAGGAAGGTTGCGTCTGCCTTGTGGGCATCACATGCGGACTCCTTCAGCAGATGCCAGACCCTCTACCAAGTGCTTTGCCTGTGGTGTCTCAGAAACCAATGTTCGTTATCATCTTTAGAGAAAAGCGACTTCAGTCCCAGTGGAATTCATGAGCTGCCATTTTCCTTTTCATTTCTCCTCTTTGATTTTGTTCTGTGGAGTCAATACGCGTGTACTCATATTTATCTTTTTAATTGTCCATTACGATTCTATCCCATCTGTTTTGCCAAAATATAAGAAGTAAAATTTGGGAAAGAGAGGCTTCTCCCTCACCTTTAAGATGCATGGCTTCTGCATGGCCATGTTTTCTTGTGGTCTAAGATTGTGGTCATTGTATTTGTGTTCTACTGGGTGACTCTTCTATAACTAACTGAGCCTTTTGAATCATGTCACATTTCAGAATGCTGATGCTCCTGAATCTCACAAGGTGTCACCCTGAAGTACAGGAGTAACTTTTCTTTTCACCTCATTATTATAATAAAGTCATAAAGAATTGGAAATAGTTCCCATTTTATACTTTAATATGTGCACCCCAAATAAGCTGATAATATATTACACTTTTGCTCAGCTTTTATTGTTTGCAAAAGTCTTTAATTGTTTGCAGAGGGCTGGCACATACAATAACGTATTCAGTGCAACAAACCTGAGAAGAGATTGTATCGTGGTGAACCTTTTCATTTTCAAGGGACAGGAAGGCTAACTCAAAGCAGCTTAGTGAAAAAAGAAGGTTTTTTTGGCTCATGTCCCTGAAAAGTCCAGGCTTCAGGTACAGCTTGGTACTTAAAGACACAGATTATTAAGTCTCAGTTTTTCACCATCTTTGGCTCCGACTTCACTGTGTTGGCTTTCTCTCAGCTCATGTGTAGTTGGTCCTGCAGCCCCAGGTCCAGGTTTTTCCAGGGAGGAAAAGAACAGCCTCTTCCCAGGACTACCGTGGCCCATGCATCTTTTTGAGGCTAATGAATTCAGTTGTTTGATTGGTGGACTGAGTCACAGGACTTTTCTGGAGTCAGGTATGGAAACGATGTCCCCAGAAATGCATGGACATGGGATGAGGGTGAGGATGTGATTCCCCTGGATAAAAATCTCAGTATTGTTTCCAGGAGATGAATGAATATTCACTATAGAGGTATTGTTATCATCCCCTTTTTTATTGATTAGGAAACTGATTCTCTGAGAATATAAGTTGGCTGTCCAGATCTCACAGCCTCATGGGGACTGGAGCCAAGATATTCTGACTCAGAGTCCTCTCCTCTGTGCAAGTTCATATCTGACCATGTATATGGCCACTGGGCAGGCTTCCTAGATGCTAATTCTCCCCTTAGACACTTCACCTTTGTGGGTTCCATTCTTCTTATCTGCCAAGGAGTGACCATTCTTGCACTGTTTAATACTCCTTGAGGCCCAGATGAGATGTTAGGAAAAGGTCTTTGAGAATCATGTGAGTCAGCACTTTGGGAGGCAGAAGTGAGAAATTTGCCTGAGCACACGGGTTCAAGACCAAGCCCAGGCAACTTGGCAAGACTTCATCTCTATAATAAATCACTACACTGAATGTAGTAGTGCACGCCTGTAGTTCCTACTACTTAGAAGGCTGAGACAGAAGGATTGCTGGAGCCCAGCAGATCGACACTGGGGTGGCCATGAGTGTGCCACTGAACTCTAGCCTGGGCAACAGAGTGAGACTCCAGCTCAAAAAAAGAATCATGTGAGTTCACCAATGCAAGGCAGCCTTGCCTTCTTACAAACCTCATATGGTTTATTGTGAAGGCATCGGGTTTTCTTTTCCATCAATGTCAAGAAAATTTGTTCAGTACTTTCTAGTTTCTAAAGTATGCTTCATATACCTTACTGACTTTAAATTTTCAAACAGTCCTAAAAGGTAGATGAGAAACCAGCCATCATGGGGTTGAGAAACTGGCCCTGGGACAAGCCAACAATGAACACTAGACCTTGGACTTTACTGCCCTGGCCTCTGTGCTCTGCTTCATATACCGGGAGCCTCAGCCTGTTTTGATCTACCCTGGGTGTGTCATTCTCAGGAGACGTGATCAAGAGGAATTCAGAAACGGTAATATTCTGAATCGCCCTAAGACTATGTATTCTAGCATTCTAAGATGAATTGCCTACTTTCAAAATCTTCTGGTTAGGCTATTATTTTCATTTGGCTGTGACTAAAACAGAATCAGAAGAAATTCATAAACATACCATGAGAAAGCAGATCTGACTCTCAGAAAATAAAGACTGAGCATGCTACCTTGAAAATCATCTTAATAACATTAAAGAGCTTTTTTCCTTTCTTTATTGCCTTCTTGTGATGTATTATAATCTTTAAAACAAGAGTTTGGTGGGATAGCTCCTGCCACACACTTATGTGGGGTGTGGCTATGAGGGGCATTGGGGGACTACACAGGGAGTGGACTGTGTGGTCGGGAAGAGCTGGGATTGGCTACTTTAGTTGCACCCGCTGGGCTCTTCGAGTGCAGCAGCCTATTGCCATGGCCCCAAGAATCTGCCCTTCTAAATTCTGACTTCAACTAATATTGATGTCCCAGGACCTCCAGCCAGGTGCTGAGAGCTGATCACAAAATTTTGCCTGTAGAGGCTATATTTGTGAGATGGCATCTGTAGTAGCATTGCCATCCCATGCTGTGAGTCATGTTATAGCTGGCAGCACCCAGCTCTGGAGTGTGGTAATAATAATTTCTAGCTGGGAGCAGTGGCTGTCAGTCAGGCACAGTAGCTCTCACCTGTAATCCCATCCTTTGGGAGGCTGAGGCAGGAGAATTGCTTGAGCCCAGGAATTCGAGACTAGCCTGGGCAACATAGCAAGACTTCATCTCTACAAAAAATAAAAAAAATTAGCTGGGCTTGGTGGCGCTCACCTGTAGTTCTCAGATATTTAGGAGGCTGAGGTGGAAGGATCACCTGAGCCTAGGAGGTAGAGGTTACAATGAGCCATGATTGTGCCACTGCTCTCCAGCCTGGGCAATAGAGTGAAACCCTGGCAATAATAATAACAATAATAATAGTAATAATAATAGTCTGCCTCACCAAACTGTATTGAGGGTGACATTGGTGAGTACTCCCATTTTTCTGCTTCCTTATATTGCAAAATTCTTCTAAAATGGTAGTCTCCAGACCTGTGCTGGCCAGTGTTATAGCCACTGGCCACATTTGGCTACTGACCACTTGAACTGTGGCAAGTCAGAAATTATATACTCTAAGTGTAAACCATACAGCAGACTTCACAGGCTTAGTATAGTAAATATCTCAATACTTTATATTGATTACATGTTGTGATGATCTTTTATATATTGTGTTAAATAATAAATATTATTGAAATTTAATTTCACCTTTAAAAGTGTCCTTGTACTTTGTCATGGGTCTGTAGAGAATTTCAAGTTACTTATAGAGCTCATATGATATCTCTCCTGGAGAGTCCTGGTCTCCAGTGTGTTTCCATTCTCCCTTGACCCCATCTCAGAAAGACTTGGATCTCAGCACTTCACCAAAAAACAACTTATGTCAAGGTCACTTTCCTTCTGGTGGTCATTGTCCACTCATGACCGATTAGCAGCATTCCACATAGGTGTCACTTTCTTTTTTTTTTTTGAGTTGGAATCTCACTCTGTCGCCCAGACTGGAGTGCAGTGGCCGTTCCTGGCCACCACAGCCTCAACCTGCTGGGCTCCAGCGATCCTTCTGCCTCAGCCTTCCAAGTAGCTGGAACTACAGGCGCGCGCTACCACGCCCAGCTAGTTTTTGATTTGTTGTAGAGATGAGGTCTTGCCAAGTTGCCCAGGCGGGTCTCAAACCCACAGGCTCAGGCAATCCACTCACCTCAGCCTCCCAAAGGTGTGGGATTACAGGCTGAGCCACCGAGCCCGGCAGGTGTCACTTTCGTTGGCATTTCATTCTTCACTTTCATTCTCTCTTGCCTCCGAGAGCATCCATTGTCTTGATTTTCTCTTTCCCCTGTGGTCTCCTTTCCTGAATTCTCTTCATCTCAACTTCTTTTTCTCATCCAAACTCATTCCCTAGTAGCGCTCATCCTGACCAATGCCTTTGAACATCATCTCCAAGGACTGCCCAGCTCTGTGTTGCTGCTGAGGCCTCCCTCTTCCTGGAACCCATCTGACTTGCCTGCTCAGCATTTCCATTCAGGTCTCCAGGAGGATATCTACACACCTGTCTTAATTCATTTGTGTTGCTATAACAGATACCTGAGACTGGCAATTTATAAAGAACAGAAATTTATTTCTCACCATTCTAGAGACTAGAAAGCCTAAGATCAAGGCACCTGTAGGTTAGTGGTCTGGTGAGGGCCTGATCTTTGCTTCCCAAGATCTTTGTCTTATCGCTGCACACTCCAGAGGGAAGGAACTGTGTTCTTACAAGGGAGAAGGGCAAGCAGGTCCAGCACCCTCCTTCAAGGCATTTTATAAGGACACCTAATCCTAGTCATCAGGGCGGAGCCCTCATGGCCTAATCACCTCTTAAAGGTTCTACTTCTTAATACTAGATTTTGGAGGGGACACATTCAAACCATAGCAACACCTAAAACTGGTTTCTTAGTTCTACTTCCCCAAGCCTGCTCCTAAATTTCCTGCGTTGGTAAAGGGCATCTTCCTTCATCCAGTCTTTTAAACCACAGACTTGGAGTCATCATTGACTTTTCTCTTCCTCCCACCCCCATATCCAGTCCATCAGCATACTCTATTGGGTCTTTCATCAAATTACATTTTCAATCTAACCACTTCTCTTTCTCCAAGACCCATCGTCTCTGAGTGGACCATTACTGAGGCCTCGTCACTAGTCTTCCATCTTTTAAAATGTCAGTTCACTTTTCTTCTAGGAACCTACCATGAGCATATCATCTTCCTCACAGTACATATGCCATCTTCAGAAAAAGTCATATGAGATTTGAACAGAACACATAGACACCCCTCTTACCTGCTTCCTGGCCCCTTCTCCTGGTTTCCTCTCCAGTTTCTCTACCTTTCCAGGCATGCTTTGCCCTCGGGGCGTTGATGTTCACTCTCTTCCCATGAAACACTCTTCCCCATGTGCTCATGTGGCTTGTCCTGCTCAGGTCTCAGTGTAAAGCTCACCTTGTTACCTACCACAGCCATCCCTGACCTCCACATCTAAAACAGCCTGTAATCCCAGCAGGCTTGAACCAGAGCTGGCTCACAGTGCTATGGTTCTGTCTCCTCTGGAGCGGCAAGAGGATTGGCTGAGCTCAGGGATTCGAGACCAGCCCGAGCAACGTAGCCAGACCTCATCTCTACAATAAATCAAAAAATTAGCCGGGTGTAGTGGTGCATGCCTGTAGTTCAGCTACCAGGAAGGCTGAGGCAGAAGGATTGCCTGAGTGCAGCAGGTCGAGGCTGCGGTGACTGTGAGCAGCATGGACCCTTTAGATGTTTACTTCTCCTCAGAACATCATCACCACCTGACACCTTATGTTTGTTTCTCAGCTTCCCCATTAAGACTGGGACTCTATGAAAGGTCCATCTCCCCAACGGCCTCAAGCAGTGCCAGGAACAGAATTCAGTGTTGCTTGATTGGATTATTCTGCTGGATTCTGCTCAGTTATCAATTCCATGTGCCTTTAGAGAAGTTCATTAACTCTGCTGTTTATCAGAATCACTAGGAAGCTTGCCTAAAATACATGTGCCCTGATCTCAACCCCTAGAGATTCAAATTCTGGGACAGAAGCTACAACATTTTGTACACCATGTGATTTTGATGCTTGGGATAACCAGACCATGCTTTGCAGAATGCTGTTTCGTTGTACCAGTTGACATTTGTTTATCTGTCTCTGCCTTGCTACGTGTTGTTTCATGTATATCAGCAGTTTTTGAATCACCTGGGAACATAAATATAGATCTAGTCCCACCCCAGATCTTGTGAATCAGAACTTCCAGGAATGGGTCCTGGAAATCTATTTTTAAAAAGAAAGCTCCCTCCATGCCTCTGATGCAGCCAGTCTTCCCAAGGCCTATGGGAGCCTGGGCTGTGTTTTACAGACAGCATGAGGAGGTTGTAAACTCAAGGACAGGTGTTTTCTATGCCCTTATAGGCCAGCTTCTTTCTCGATCCCCAGTAATTCATTAGTCTTCTGTTCAAAACTTTATATTCAGTAAGTTGCTGAGGAATGAACTCCTTGGTTTATCCACACCTTTAACATGGTTTGGGACTTAAACATCAGCCAGTATGTGTAACTACATTTTAAATCAGCCCATTCTCTGATTAGAAGCAGGAAGAATATCTTTGCTGCCCACCTCATCCTGGTGGGGACTCTCTTTGCAGGCCTTTCTGTCTAGGAATTTAAAATAGGTCTCCCAGGTCAGACCAGAGAGCACTGGGGTAGTATCACTCATCCTCATACCCCAAAACTCATCTGCTCAACCTTCCCCTTGGATCTGTGCTGGGAAGCATGTACTTTAGTTGTCTTCAGTCTTGGGGTGCATTTGCTGGTCTTCAAAGTATCCTCAAGGCTGTAGAAAAGACCTGACTCCTTGGTCTGTGGCCCTCCTGGGCTACTCAAGTTGTTGAGGGAGAATGTATTCCTAGAGGACATTGTCTTGCCCTTTGTATGTTTGGTTTTGCCCTAGAACTATGTTGGTACTCTTTACAGGTAAAAAGGCTGTAATCTAAAACCCTCAAAGTTTAATCAAAAATTCAAACAAAATGGAAGGTAGTGTGCGGGTGGGGCAGATGACTGGGAATGGAGTATGCCAAAGAATAATGTTTGCGGATTGTATTTCTTGGCCTAGAACAAGAGCTAGCTTTCAAGACATGAAGAGTCATTCATAAAGAACCTAAGAGATCCTCTTGGTTAATCTGTTTTGTAAATACCTGAGTCCTCATGGGGTGCTCACTCTGGACTTTGGATGGCCAGCACTTTGGTAGCCTCTTTGAATATGTTGAGTTTATTTATATTCCTTATAGAAGATGATGGGATTATTATCCATGGCAGAATCTGAAAAGTAGTGGTGTCATCCATGTAAACAGGTACTTGCAGCCTTCTCAGCATACATTATACATCTGCACCTTAGAGTTTTGCCTCTGGATAAGCCTCAGATTACATTTTGATGCCAGATGTGAGAAACCATTAGTAATCAGAATGACTCCCTTTGGGAACTCCTGTTCCCAGGTGATAGCTGCCTCCTCAGGAATACTTGGAGGGTCGGGGTGGGGGTGGGGGGGGTCACCAGAGGCTGTGATTTAGAGACAAAGGGAAGTGAACTGACCCTAGAAATGTAAGAATAAGAGAGTTCTAATGAGATCTGACAGCTCAAGGGCTGAAGAGGGAGTCTAAGTTTTTTTCCCCTGCCCACCCAGTCTTCATACAAATGTAAATATGCCTCCTTCAACAAATTGCCAAATGTGGTTTTAATTTGTAAGCAGGAGACCCCGCCTTCCTTTCTCTTTCCTCTTTTTCCTTTTTTTTTTTTTCAATTTAAAAACTAAGTCACAGATTTTACACTTTCTGAACAGGACATTTCCTCCTGTCACCCTGTCACCTTTTCTGTTGTCCCTTTTATTCCAAGGACATTTCCCCCATTGTTGTCAGAGGAATTTGGGATGAGAGCTGTTTGCTCTGTGTCTTAAAGAAGTTTTTGAAGTTCCCATAGGAAATACATAGTGCTCTTTAAACAGAATTTTCAAAATAAATAAATAAAGGCAGTGGTTGAATATATGAGATTTGAAGAGTGTCACTGTCGCGGCATTGTACTTTATGTGGTGTACGCGGTGTTCATTGTTGTTATTTATGACCCTGTCTGCCTTCCATTGTGGACTTCTTCCAGCCTTGGGGAATTTACATCATTCCTAATAGCAAAAGGCTTTCTGGTTCCCACAGAGTTGTTCAAAGCCTGACTCATGCTCCTTATGTTAATTGTTCAGCTCTGAAAATACAGCACTTACAGGGTGTGGTTGTAAGGGGAAAATCTACTGTACTTATAGGGCATGTTTAGAAGTGTTTCACACATAAATCTCGATTGCTCTCAATCTCTCTATCTCTCTTTCTCTCATTTAACTTTTTTTTTTCTTGAATTGGAGTCTCACTCTGTCGCCCAGACTGGAGTGCAGTGCCGGTCCCGGCCACTGCAGCCTCTACCTGCCGGGCTCCAGTGATCCTTCCACCTCAGCCTTCCTAATAGCCGGAATTACAGACATGCACTACCACGCCCGGCTGATTTTTTGATTTATTGTAGAGATGAGGTCTCTCCAAGTTGCCCAGGTGGGTCTCGAACCCATGGGCTCAGGCAATCCACTCACCTCAGCCTCCCAAAGCACGGGATCACAGGCTGAGCCACTGAGCCCGGCTTCATTTAACTTTTAAACTGCCTCTCTTTTTGGTCAAGTAGTAAGTCTTAGGGAGAAAAAAAAAGAAGCATCAAAATGTAGTGGAATTGAATAAAGCCTACAATCATTCTGTTCACTAAGCTAAAACTGGCATGGCTTATAACTAAATATGCGTTGACTGACACTGCCCTGGGTCTCCCACAGGGTTGGAGAAAGTGAGAGGCCCAGATTCAATGTGCAGTGAGTGATCAGGTAAAGTGCATCACCTCAGCCTGCAGCACACCCAGGAGGTGTGATCTTGGTGATTGCTTCTGGGTGCTCTGGGGTTGTCACGATCAATTCCAACTTACATCTAAAGCAGGGACCTACTGATAACTTACCACAACTGCTCCTTGTGGTAGCAACATTTTTGTGGAATTTGATGGGGAAGAATACTTAGCGTCCCAGAGAATAAGAGAAGTTAATACCTTGTCTTGATTATGATCACCAAAAGAAAAAGATTCCAAAGTCTGAAATGGGTCAGTGTTGGCAAGATTTGTTGGCTTTTACATTTTATAATTACTTCCTTATGACGCTTCCATGGGAACATAAAAGGATAGATAGACAGTTAATCAAGGAATTACACAAAACCATGGTAGTGGTTAGTATAAAAAAAAACTTCCATTTTTTTTTAATAGCCAAGAAATGCGAACTCTAGTTTTCGAAATACCAGAATTAAAAGATTTAACTGTTGATATAATCTTGAGTGTTGCAAAGTATTCTCTATTTTTGTAAATAGAGGAGAAATGTATTTTGTAAATAGAGAAAATGTGGGGAATTCTTAGGATAATCAGGGTGTAGACCACTGTGCCACCAGGTCTTGCAAGATGAATTAAGGTCTTAGCTATGCTGTTACCCAGCACAGTGATCATCCTGGGCTTTTGTCACGGCTTGAGTCACTAAGATATCAGATATTGCCCAAGAGCTCCCAGATGGTTTGAAATCAACATTCTTTACATTATAGTCTGGTGTGTGTGTGTGTATGTGTGTGTGTGTGTGTGTTGCACATTAATGTATGAAATGTGTGGACTGGGAATCCAAAAGAAGTTACAATTAATCATAAAGTTCTAGGTAAAAAAAAGTTAAAATAGCTTAACACTAAGCAGTTTCATTCAGTCTTTACAAAAATAAATGTGTTCACTGGTGCATTCAGAGTGTAACTGTTTTCTCTCATGTTCAGCTAATAGATTTCTGCTTGAACCTTTGTTATCTTTTGGAGTAGACAGAAAGAGCTCTCCATGGAGTGTCTGATTACTTTGCTGAGTGTGCAGAGAGTCCACATCCTCCCAGTGCAAAGCTCCAGAGAAAGGCTCTGAAAGAAATGTAGGTGCAGTGTGTTTCTTTTTTCTCATTTGTGACGCCTCTATGTATGGACAGAAAACATGAAGTCTAGAATTAAACAAGAGCACCTGGAACCTAATCACGAAATCCCCTCTGGCACGTGTCCCTACCCTAAGTCACATAGTTGCTCTTCCCACCCTCCTGACTCTCTCACTGGCTTTCTGGACACTGGGGATAGAGTTCTTGCTTCACAGATGTGTTGCAAGAAATAATTAATAACAAGTTCTTTGAAGATGAAAAGCACCTGTTGGTGGCTCAGACAACTTTCAGAGCAACTACAGATGGATCTAAAAAATACATTCCTTTCTAAGATGCTTGTTCTGACTTTAATATAATTATGGTAATTCTTGTGCTGCTGGTAGCAGCAGTAAGAATATGAGTATTATATACTCGTGTATGTATTTGTTTCCACACTAAAGCTTAGCCAGAATAATTATTTGACTTCAATAGTTTGAGTTTGATGGTTGAGGAAGTTTGTTGCCACTCACAAACCTGCATGTTTGTGCTGAGGTTAGGATCTTTAGTCTCTAATTCTCTGTGCAGCTTCTATCCTGCCTCTCAAAGTTAATTTTACAATTAGAAGTTTATATGATCTTGCGTGCTGTAGAAAAGGGGTTGATAGACTGGGTATGGTGGCTCACACTTATAATCCTAGCACTTTGGGATGCCGAGGTGAGAGGATTGCCTGAGCTACGGGTTCGAGCCCAGCCTGGGATACTTGGCAAGACCTCATTTTTACAATAAATCAAAAAATTAGCCAGGCATGGTGGCACGTGCCTGTAGTTCCAGCTACTTGGAAGACTGAGGCAGAAGGATCACCTGAGCTCAGCAGGTCAATCCTTGAGCAGCTGCCTTGAGCAGCGTGCCACTGTACTCCAGCCTGGGCTATAGAGTGAGACTCTGACTCAAGAGAAAAGAAAAGAAAAGAAAAGGGGATGATAGATACATTGAAGCTCTCTTGTCTTCCATGATTATATATATTTTTTTCTTTTCATGCTGGTTTTCTGAAATTCCTTCCAGGACATTTTAAATTATATTAGCTGAGTCCTTCTCTTGTGTGATTGATGACCAAGCCTAATGCCAGTAAGTGGTGATTATATTTGAGTAATACCTTGAAATGACTTGAGAGAAATTCCAGCAGATTATTCGTTACTCATAAATAGAAATTGTGTATAGATGTACATTTTTGTACACATATATTCAGCTTGATCTTTGAACATATTTGAGCATCTACCACTGGAAAAACTCAGTGGATCAAACATTGATCCTTAACATCTGAAATGAATATTTATTTGCCTTAATTAAAATGTGAACTCCTAGCCGGGCTCGGTGGCTCAGCCTGTAATCCCGTGTCTTTGGGAGGCTGAAGTGAGTGGATTGCCTGGGCAGCGAGACCTCATCTCTACAATAAATCAAAAATTAGCCGGGCGTGGTAGTGCGCACCTGTAGTTCCAGCTACTCGGAAGGCTGAGGCGGAAGGATCGCTGGAGCCCAGCAGGTTGAGGCTGCGGTGGCCGGGAATGGCCACTGCACTCCAGTCTGGGTGACAGAGTGAGACTCCAACTCAAAAAATAAATAAATAAAATAAAATAAAATGTGAACTCCATTGACAACCCAGTGATTGATAAGCAAAATGTATCCTAGTATAATGGAAAATGAGAATGTTGTTGCTTGATCCAGTCTGCATTTAAATACATACGTGAAGACTTTTCCAGATATGCTGGGGAGGCTAGGCAAGGATGGGCAGCACGTGCCTACTTGTTCAGGTGTAGGAACTATGGTAGGGGGAATTTGGAGAACACTGTGCCATGAGAGCTTCACAAAGCCTGTAATCTCTTTTTTTGTTTATTTCAGTGTGGAAAGAACTAAAACAAAAAGCAGCGTCGTGAGCAAATCACAGACCAGCAGGGACATTGTGGGAACATCTAGCGACTCAGTGAATGTGGAGACAGCAAGGAGGAGGAATCAGGATCGGGCTTCCTTCAGTCCGCCCTCAGAGTCTTCGGGACCAGCAAAGGATTACATAAAGGCAGCTGAGAGCCACTGGGGGCTTCCTGTTCAAAAACTGGAAAATGTTAATCAGACCCAGCCAGAAGACACTAGCAGCCAGCAAAAACCTCATCCTGGGGAGCGGTTAAAGACAGGGCTTCGAAGCGGGAGCCCTGTCTGTAGCTGTGAGTCAGCATCACCAGGTCCAAAACAAAGTCCACAGGCAGCCAAAACACAACAGAAACGCAGGCACTCTGGCTCTGCGGAAGACTTCGACCACCACAAGAGAGTTTCTCTTGGAAGTGATCGATTAGTCCCGAGAGAAATAATAGTGGAAAAAAGCAAAGCTGTCAGAGGTTTGCCAACTTCAGAGTTGTCAGATCCGGGGTTACTTTTGAAAGAAGATTTGGCAAAAACCATGTCTAAGGAAGAGTTGCATGTTTTGGAAAGTCTCTCCTCCAGACATCTTATGAAAAATAACCCAGGGCAGGCACAGCAAACCGGCTCAGCCACAAACACTGAAAGATTATCTACAATTCAGGGCAGCCCAACCAAGAAAAGAAAGAAATACGAAAGGCCACTAACGCTGAAGAGGATTGTGAAGTCATAGTTGAAGACATAGCAACCAAACCTGTGACAAGAGAGCTGCATGTGTAGATGCCAAGATTTTAAAGGAATTAATTAGAATGATTATGTAAAATTGAAAGTGTAGATATCTGTGTTAGAGATCATTTACAAAGCAGTTACCTCCAGGAGGCTATACGCTTGTTCTAACAACATTGCTACTTTCTAGTCATACTTTTTAACTGTCTTCAGAACATTATTTTAATGATAAAGACCCATCCACCTTGTCAGGGATGAGACTCTGTGTGTAAGGATGGCATGAAGAAACCGATCACATGCCCCTCCATGGCTCAATCCTGTGCAGACCACCACATGACCCTCACAAAGATAGTGCCATGGTGCTGCAGTTCAGTGCCACAGGTACAATCCATCCTCCTGCTCCTCAGCTTGAGTAGGAGGGCAGTGAAGGAACACGCTAGTGGTTCTCTGTGTGTGGTCCTGGGACTGGTGTCATCTAGAAACGTGTTAGAAATGTGGGTGTTGGTCCCCACCCCAGATCTGCTGAATGAGAAACTCTGGATGCTCAACTCTGAGAACTACTGGACTCGTGGAAGACTCCTTAGTGTTTATTCCCTCCAGCCTGGCTCATCAGCTGGCACCCTGTGTGGACATGTACACCTCGTACTCCCTTGAACTTGTAAAATACCTGGGTTTGATATATAAGTCACTCTGTTCCCAGGTTCCACAGCATGGCAGCCACAGCACCTGGAAAGGTGTTACTTACCCCTACAATTGCCGAAAGTTTACAGATAATTCAGTGCTGCATTAGCGAAGACACAGGAGAGGCTTGCTCTTGCCTGTAGTTCAGGCTGTCCCAGTCATTGCCCTTGCTTCCACCTCCAAGATTTTGGTTTAAGTTTGGGACAAACCAGAACCCAGGGGAAACTCAGTGGCCAGAGTTTCCAGTTTCCTTCCAAACTATTTCATTAGTGGAAGTTCAAAACAGGAGTCTTTTCTTTGCAGTGTTGCCCGCTGACTCTGGTGAGCTTGCTGAAATGTCACATAGTGAATCATAGCCATGACTTATTTTGGATGGACACCTACTAAAATTTTTCTTAGCTCAATTTCATCCTAAAATAGGAAAGAAACTGTACTCAAAGACCACTCATTCAGTACATCTTTTTTTCTGTTCAACATGAGGTGATCCTCTGAAGTAGCACCTCTCCTAAAAAGAAAACTCAAGTATACTCCCCAAAATGTTGAAGTTAGCAGAAAAATAACCCAGAAAAAGCCCAACAAAATAAAAAGTATGGAAGCAAGCATAAGTGTAGGCTCATGCCTGAGATGGATTAGTGGTTTCTCCCATCTCATTCTGTCTGTCCCCATGCCTCCTTTCCCCATTTGTGTTATAGGGTAAGACTTGTTAGGAAGCAACCATATTTCATGGCACCATTTTGGGTCATGACGTTCAGTCTTGGTCACCAACCTTGGCTGTGGATGTGGATGCTTTTAACTCTGATGTTCCAAACCCTACCTGGAAGCGCATCCCCTTCCCATGGTCCCAGCACTGCCTACTGTGTCCTTCATGTTCCTGCCTAGCTTTTATCCTGCTCCCAGCTGATTCCAATCAAGGGATTCTTTAGAAGAAGGAGCCCAAAAGAATACTGACCTCAGTGGAGCTGTAGATTGTGCAGAATGGAAACGTCCTGACAACTTGGTAGAACATTAATTTTCCATGACCCCTCATGGGCCCCTCTCTTAGTGTGACCAGTATTCCAGGTGTGCTCTTTACTGAAGACAGGACCACAGTGTGACTGAATCTTCTGAAACAGAAACAACTATTAGAATAGTTTATAAAAAGGAAGGGCACTCTTAATAACCCAGGGGATAGGCCAAGAAACAGCTCTCGGGAAAAGAGTCTAGAATAAAAATGACAGCCCTCCTAGAACAATAGCCACTGCCTCCTCCAAAGCTAGGAGGAGATATTTGAACTGGAGCTACCAGAAAAAGTTTCTATTGAGAAGTTTTTATTTCATTAGTTAACCCGGACTTGGTGGTTAAATCCAATACTTGTAATGATTATCTTCCAAGAAGAATCCTGGCTTTAGAGTTTGTTATATTTGGGGAAATAACAGTTACTATGATCTAAGGCATAAAATAGCACCTTTGGTTGTAGATATGTATCTTTCTCACAGCCTTCATGTACAAGGGATTTTAACAGAATAAATGGAGGGAACAGTTCTCAGCTCCCACACTGTGGCATGTGTCTGAGGAATTTTCCCTTTTAGCATTTTCCTTGCACATATCTGAAACACCCCGGATCAATGTTACTTGAGTGATTGTGTGATTCTTGGAATATTTGAAAGTACAGCGGGGAAAATGGATGCCAGTTTTTTTGTTGTTGCTTATTAGGTGGGATATGAAGGGTTCTCTACTGTTGGGAATGGTGTGCGTTTTGATATTCTTAATGACCATCATAATTTGGCATGTGAAAGTCTGAGACACTGTCAGTACTAACTCTCAGTCAAAAAGAACAAGTTCTTCAACCACTTACTTAATACTCCAAATTATATTTATATTCAAGTCCCTATGACTCTGATGCTTGGAGAGGTTGAATCCAATTTGATTAATGTCAGTAACTTTGAACTCCCTAAATTTCTCCGTATCATGGATTCTGAGCCACTTCCATGTGCTTTCAAATGACATTGTAATAGATTGGTGTTGAGGGTTTTTTAATGTGCATACACAAGAAATGTCTGGGAACCATTGGTGTGATTTTTCTTACTCATTATCTTATCTTTGCCACTGGAGGTTAACTGTCATCTAGTTATGCATATGAATTGTTAAATGCAAAGGAGCAGCCATTTGTGAGGAGGGGTATAAGTGCTGCAGTTCTTTTGTTCATTTATTTTAATCCTAAAGAAGTATGGAAGTGTATCTCATTTTATAAAAAGCAAGAATCATAAACACCTTCTGTATTTTGATTTATGGAGAATATAACTTATCTCTGAGTGAAATATCTTAAGACACATCTTGGGAGCAACAATAGGATCACAGTGTAATTGTTTGCTTTTGGTGTTGAGCTTGGCTTTTAGCATGGATTGTTGTGCATATCAGCAGCCTTTGATTTCAGAAAAAGCCTGGTGAGGGCAGAGCATAAGGGAAGGAAATCTCTGAGCTCAAGAGACTGGCTTGGGATCACAGTGTCAATGTCACCATTCCCAGCTTCCTTGAATTCCTTCTTGGCAGTCCCTACTGTAATATTTCCATAGAACTATAGTGAGTGACTATCCTCTGAGGTAACAAGTGACTTTCCTAAGAACCCAAAACTCTGTATTCAGCATGCTATGACTTGAATATGGAAGTCATTTTAATTTTTACTTTTTTTTTTATCTTATGAGGAAATTTCCATGCTTGGTTTGTCAAGACAAGAGAGTTCATTCCTCGTTATTGAAACACTAATGAATTGAAACACGTTGAAGCAAGTAAGAATTCAAAATTAAACTAGTTTCTCTTAAACAGTCTAAAGCCTTCCTTAGTACAAAATAAATTAAGCATTGTAAAATGAAGTTAATTCGGGTAATTACTCAATACAGAAGTCTAACCATATATATCATTGGTATCGCAATTTAAGAGTATAATTAAATACTCAGAAATATGCAGAACTCCCTCTGATTTAGTTTCTATATTCATTTAACAAGATAGGGAACAAATATGTGTCAATGTGCACATTAAGAGAGAGAACTTGAATGGATTTATCCTTAATTATCTACAGCTATCCAGAACTGGGCTTGCACTTAATCATATTCAAAGAAGTTTTATTCTGCAGCATATATATTACCATATGCCATATTACCTTATAACTGTCATCACAGTTTCTTATAAAAGTTTTGATTCCTTGCTTAAACAAGCATCAATAAAATCATACATTTGACCCTAAAGCATCTGATCAGGAGACTAAAGGTATGAATTTCCCCAGAATAACTTATTTTAATCAAGTTAGAAAGCCAAACACTGCACTTAGTCACCAGGAGAGGTTTTTTTTTCCCCATTGACCTATCTTCTCATTTGTTTTGTTTTGTACTTACTTAAATAGTTTAAATAGCTGCCATGCCTAGGGGAATAAACTTAAGTCGTGGAGATGTACCTGTTTTATAAATAAAGAGCAAAATTGCTTTTAAAAAATTAATTCGTGTATCACTTTTGTTCTTCAAAAACAAGTGAATTAATCCCAAGGAATACATAGCCAAAACACCCATTTATGAACATGCTATTTTAAACCATGTTCTATTTGTAAGAAATGTTTCCCTCCTTGAAGTAATTCTAAGGTTTTTAATACTTCGGTAAAATAATCAAAGGAGTGTTCCACTTGAACCATTGGCCCTAAAGATTTAGGCATTGAGAACCCAAAGTGAAGCATTAAGATTAAATTGACACATAAGAGTTTGGGGTGCTTCTTAAAATGTGGATTTGTTCCCAATTATGCTCTCATCTGTGAACTAAGATCCCTTGGGATGGTTAAAGAGAATCTTGACATTCCCCAAGTGGATTCATTTCTATTTTCTAAATGATCTAGTCCTTGCTCAGAACTGATGAAGTTCTGGGCTGATTCTTTCTCTCTACTGCTTTTAATTTCAGTATCCCAGTCCTCTCTGGTCGCTTATAAATATGTTTCCCCTCTGGTCTTGTACATAACTGTTCAGAAACATTTCAATATCAGGTTGGAATAATACATTTTGAATAGCTGTGCAAGAAATAGCGAGAACCACTGCAGTGAATGAAGCATAAACTCATTTCCTCTCACTATTTTGGTCATGTTGGATCGCCATCTCTCCTGACCTGCAAGAAAGACGCCCTGCTTTGGACATGGGACTGGGCTGGGGACTGCACAGCACCATGGCACTGCAAGCCGAGACCCCTGGGTCCAGGCTGCTGTTTTGCCACTAGTTGGTTTTACATGTTTTGGAACAAGTCACTTAACTTCTCAGGCCTCAGTTTCTTCATCTATCAAGTAAAATTACCGTGAATATTTTAAGTGCCACACACAGATTTTCGTGTGCTGGGATAAACATGCTCCTCCCATGTGTTAATTTCTTCTTCTGTTTAAAAACAGCTCCCTATACTGGGCACACATTGGAATTACCTGGATAGCTGCTAGTTAACTTAGAATCCCTGAGACTTAGCCTGGACATTAGTATTGTTTGTATTATTATTATTATTATTATTATTATTTCAAAACCTTTAGGGTATTGAAATAGCTTTAGAGTACCCAGCATCTCTGCCTGTGCACATTGTACAGCATTGGTATTTTTTAAAGCTTGTCAAATAATGATTCTCAGGAGATGCTACAGTTAAGATTCTTGCTTTAATATGTGGTGTATGTAAATGCTGGATGTTAAAAGAGGCAGGATCAGCTGAGTAACCTGTAGAAGAGGTTTCTTTCTGTAAATCAAAAGTTTACCTACTTTCAAACAAATGAGTAGGAAAGGCTTTGGGGACAAGGCATCAGTCAACAGGCATACATTTTAATTGTACAAAGAGCTGTGTTTTGATTTCTTCTGAAGGCCCCTCCACATTTGTCCTACTGCTTTAGACCCTACACATCTGAACACACCCCTTCATCTTTGCCAACTTTGAAAGATTGTTACTCTTGTTCAGAAGATGAGTTTTTAGAGCACCTAATTGTCTGAAATTTTACATAAACTTCTGGAGTTTGCCTTTGATCATGATCATTAATATCATTAATAGGCTCTCTAAAAGTGCGTGTGAATCTCAAGTTAGCATTTGGCAGGGCAGTGGAAGAATGAATGCTTTTAAAATAGTTTGGCTCGGAAAGTGCATCTGAAATAACCCTGTGGGAAAATTAGGAGAATTTCTCATCCTCCAAAGGATTACCTAGGATGAGATACTGACCTTGCATTTTAAGTTCAGTTACATTTCTTAAAACCTCATTCATTACCCAGCCTGATTTATTTCAAGAGGTGGGGGGGGGGGCTATATCATGATGCATGATTTTTGTTTCCTTTTTGTTTTCTGCACAGTTCCCAAAAGATTTTTATCATAATGTGTATACATGTTGTTGTTTTTTTTAAAGACTGGCTTCTTCACGAGATTTACTACAACTTTTCTCTCGGAAATTAGAGCTGCAGAATTCTCTCCTCTTCAGACTCTAAGGCGATCAAACCCCAGAAGGCTGAGTGTGTGCAGGATGAGCAGAGCGCTGACCTCTGCCGGAGGAGAGGTCAGTTCAGCACACAAGACTCAAAAGGGAGGAAGAAAAAGCAACTCCTCAGCAGGGAGTTTGACTTGCTTTAGGGCAGAAGGGCTTTTATAAATGAGTTCCCAGTCTCCCACGCCCTCTTGCCTGCTCTTCTATTACTAGTCCTGTCTCTGGGCTTAGACACACACACACACACACATACGGCTTTTATTTCCATTCTCTGCCACACATCCCTCTCTCTACCTGCTCCAGGAACTGGATAGACTGGCAGACCTTGGTCCAGAGGAGGCAGGTGATGGAGTGACTGGGAATTTTTCTAGGTCCAGTGGCTCCCAAGGCCTTTGTAGTTCTGCCTTCACATGCTTGACTGGTGAGAAGAGTGCAGAGGGCTCTTTCCCAAACCCACTGTGGGTGCCTGGGAGGATTAATACCAGCTCATCCATTCCTGTAGTCATAGGGAGAAGGTGAAATGGTAAATCGGGGTGACCTCCAGTCAGAATGTGGGAGACTGGGCCGGGCATTTGGGATGTGTCCCAGTAGGAGGAGCTTGGAAGGACCTTCTGTCCCTCCAGAGGCTTGTGAAACAGCAACCCAGCTTTATTAGTAGATTCTCCTTAGGATGCTTCCCTGGTGAGCTTTGTCTCAGTGCCATTCTGTTCAGAATGTGATCATCTGGAGAAGTATAAAAACTGCATGGGCAGAGCCTGGGGCCTCTGGAAAAGCATTCTCAGGTGACTTTCCAGTGAAAATGTCCCATCAATCTGAAAGGACTTCTGGGCAGCAGAGATTTCTGTCAGAGATGCAGGGGATCTGCATTGCTGTTGGAGGTTCCTGTTTTTATACTAGTAAGAATCTTCGCCTGAAGAACCTTCTAGATGTCACCTCAAATCTCTATACAGGCTCACAGACAAGCAGACTCTCCATCCATATGTGAATTTTCTACCCCATATTGTCCTTGCTTTCCTTTGAAGGTGGTATTTCTTGCAACTGGTTTATCAAAACCCATGTTATTTTGGGCCCTGGCTGTAGAAATGACTTTGGCTCTTGTTTCACATGTTCATCAGTCAAATTCCAAATCCTAATAATATTTTAGAAACTAGCTATGCATATCTGCCTGGGCCAGTTACCCACCATGCAAGGGCAATTCTGGTAGACAGAACAGTAGAGAACATTTGGCTTGAAATGTTCCAAGTCCAGAAGAAATGGCCACTGTGCAGTGATGACAGCCAAAGAGGTAAATTCCTTGTAGGGAAAAGCTCTGGTGGGGGTTGGGGAGGAACAGAAAGTAGTTCTGAAATGCTCAACCCACTGAAAGTCTCATCAAGAAAACAAGAGTCAAACATCTCATCATTTCATAAGGAGAAAAACTGAGGACCTGTGTGTCCTCCAAGGCCAGGCACCTGAGCTTACTTTATTTGGCACTGATTTTATAAAACTGGGGGTGGGAGGATACAGAGGAAAGAACTGTTCTAGTCTCATTACTTGCGGGCTACGGATAGCTAGCTACACACGCAGACCACACACTGTTACGGACTTTAATTAAACGCCAAGTTTTTGTTCAGTCCTGTAGTTCATTCTTGTCTTGAATGAGCTTTTCTTTCTGCTATACTGGTAGCAGGCACTGAATTGATCAGGGAAAAAGCCAACAACCTGTATAGTCACAATCAAATATAGCACCTACAAGAGACGTAGCATGGTACCATCCCCATAGAGGAGGCCTGTATTAGTTTTCTATCATTGTATAAAAACCATAAATTTAGCAGCTTAAAATAACATTCATTTATTATCTCACAGTTTATGACACCTTTTTAGCTGGCTTCTCTAATCAGGGTTTCATAAGGCTAAAATAAGGGTGTCAGCCAGTTTATATCCTCATCTCAACTAGGCAAAGGTCCACTTCCACCTCCCTTACGTTGTTAGCAGAAATTCAGTGCCTTGCAGTTTATAAGATTAGGGTTTCTGATGTTGGCCAGGGATTCCTAGAAGCTATTTCTCAGGTCCTTGCCACATAGCCCTTACATTTTGTTCATGGAGAAACCAACCAAGTTTGTGTGGAATCACTTTCTTGTTTTGATTCTGATTTCTGTGATCAACCAGAGAAAACTCTCTACTTAAAAGAAACTCCTGTAATTAGGTCAGCCCCACCTGGATAATCTGTATTTTAAGGCCAACAGATTTGAGACTTTAATCACATCTGGAAAATCCCTTCACAGCAGTAGCTGGATTAGTGTTTGATCAAATAACCACAGGTTAAGAATCTTTGGGGGCCATCATGGAATTCTGCCTACCACCAGATCCAATAGCCCTTAGCTCTTCTTGACAAGGACCCAGTTTAATGGCAAGACAATAGACTGTCATTGAAATCTAGCTGAATTCCTTAATCTTTTAATGAATTCTTACAGTATCACAGGTTGCTTAAAGAAAATACTGAGAGCAGCGTACTTTCTTCTTCCTGTAGTCCTTTTCATGAAGACTAACAGTGACACACATTTATTTTCAGCATGACAGATGTAGAAGCTGAGGCACAAAGAATTTCAGAAACCTGCCAAGTTAGTAAGTGGCAGAGCCTGGAACCAAGGTCCATCCAACCCCAACGCCCAGAAGCTGTTAGGCCACACGGGCAGAAAATTCCAAACCAGGATCTGGGAAGGAAGAGCAGCGATCCAAGACATGCCCTTGACCACTCACCAAACAGCCTGGCTTTGCACACCAAGAAGGTGAAAGTCAGTCAATCGAAAGGTCAGGCCCACGTGGAAGCAGAACGCCCAGGAGGAAATGCTCCGGACCTCTTCTGTAACTGCACTGCAGCCAACAGGGTCAGATGGAGAACTCACAGGAAGCGTAGAAATAACGGGGTGTGGACCGGGAGAAAGCCGGAGGTTGTGGTGAGGCCCTACCCTCCGCCCCTACCAGCCCCTTCCCACTCCGTTTCCTTTACCCACGACACTTTGTCCTTTAGTTTTGTGCAGACCTATATGCTGTGTCACGTGTGCGTTCTTCCTTTCTGCTGTGTTCCTTGAATTCTTTCAAAAATACTTCCAAAAAACCATCCCTGCAAAGCCAGACAGAGCCCCCTGAGGGGATCTGATTGTTCAGGGCCTGAACTGGGACGGTTTGTGTTTCTGTCGCGGGGATGGGGTTTTTCCCAGTTAGTTGGCGTGGGTGCCTCAGCGGAGAGGGAACTTCTGCATAATGTGTAATTCTGGCCCACCCGACACAGGTTAAGGATGACTCGTGGGATCTGCTGCTAATCGTCAGTAAGAAGACAGCGGAGGCGTAGCCTTTTTCGGGTGTCAGGCGGAGGAAGCGGAGCCGCCCACAAGCAGTTCCAGGAACTCCCAGATTTGTCTGCACCGGCCCAGCTGCACACGGGCCGAGGCAAACTTCGTCACATCCAGGCGACCTGGGCTTTAGTCCTGTTCAATGCTCAGGTGATTCTTCCACCCTAACCTGGAAGGAAGCTGCCAGGGGGACTGGGCATAGTGAGGGAACGTGGAACGAGGCCTGCTGGCAAATGCAATCACCTGGCACCGGCCAGGCCTATAACGACCGTTTCTCAGACACGGCGAGCTGCCACGCTGTCCTGAAAACGTCCAAGTGTGCGTGCGTGCGTGCGTGCGTGCGTGCATGCGTATGAGGTACCTGGGCGTGCACATGCGCAGAGAGGAGCCGGCCCTCATCGCGCTGTTAGTTTCTTTTCCGAGCCTCTTGCCTGCGACTTGTATTATAATTCTGTGAAGCAGAAACTAAAAGGGAAATCTGAAACTTCCCAAGAACCAAGGGACAACCTACAGAGGAGTGGGGCTTAATTTGCCTTTGATTCAGAAGACTATTGCTTCCGGGTTTATAAATGTCACTTTCCAGGCAAAGCCCTCTCCGATGGGCAGCGGTGTCTTGGCGGCAGCGTGCTGGGCCTGCCCTGAGCCTCTGCGGGGGTTTTTGTGAAGCGCCGAGTCTGACGCCAAAGGCAGGATCCCGTGCATCAACCTGGCAAATCCCCAGAGACGGAAACTAGCATAGCAGCCCAGGAAGCAGGAGCCCCAAGTTCTAGTCCTGGCTGTTGCTGACTCTATGACCTTGGACAAGTCCTGGAACCTCTCTAGGCCTCAGTTTCCTCTTCTGGGAAAGTAGTGAGGGTCGGATCCTTTGATGGCTAAGGTCCTTGATTGCATTAACATCCTGCGATTCCAAGATGAAGGCATTTCAACTGCTCATATCTCAGCGAAGATGAAATAAAGCAGCTTTTCACTCTTCAGGTGCGGAACAGAGAGGGGGCCACCTGTTTGGTGGCCTGAGTAGTCATTAGGAACCCAGCTGCTGACTTCTGTTTCCCTCCGGGATCACCGATGAGCCCCACCAGCCCTGCCAAGAGAGTTTCTCTTACAAACAAAGCTGTTACTTTCATGTTGCTGGCATCTGCCTTTGCTCTCCAGATAATTCAACCCTTGGGTGCCCTGGTGTGGATGTTTGCAGGGAAGTGGGTTGGGGAGGCAGCCGGCAGACCTCAATGCAAAGTTCTTACTGGACTTGAGAACCTTGACTCTACAAGTTAATCTTCCCGACTTGCATATCACAGGTTAATACTGGACCCTTGCATAATGACACATAATTTGAGACTTGTAAAAGCTGCCTTGGACTTGAAAGAAACACACTCTAAGCCAGGAAGGTTGTACCCAGCATGCAAGAGCAAGTAATACAGGTAGAATATATGTCCAAAGGAAGGGAGCCGCGCCCTTTTGACGTGATCTCAGAGGGTGTTGTGCAGGTGTTTAGGTCCCTTGGCTCCCAGGCAACAATACCACTGCAGCCCTGCAAGCATCAATCCCCACATCTTGCTCTTACTTTTATTTTAACAACATTGGAAAGCAATGGTTCACAAAGGGAAATTCGTTATTTTTAATAGACCCCGAAATGCCTCATAGATTTAAAGTGATGCAACAAGATTGCCCTAAAAGTTTCTAAACCTTGTTTTTAAGACTTCTGGGGCCAGAACCATAAAGAACTGCCTAGGGGCACCCTTCTACCTTAGATAACCAAGCTGTTTGTTGGCATTGTTGGAGACTGACATAGCCTGAGCTGGGATGTTTAGCTGCTTGTGGGGTGGAAAAAAAATGTTAAGAAAAATAATTGTTGTTTTTGCAAACTATCTATTTAAAAACAGAACCTCAGGAAGCAGATTTCTGTTCCAGTGCTTGGATGAATCAGAGCTTACAAAGTATAAATACACATTAGCAGGAGGAGGCTTCCCATAACCCGTGTGCTTGTATGTCTTCCCAGACCAGGAACCTCTGAACTCCTGTTTCTCATTCCCAGTAGAGGCAAGAAAGAGACCCACAGTTAAAACGGAAATGGTGGAGCACTGCTCAGCCCAAGTTTCAAACCTCTGTAGGCCTTTTTTTCCTTTCTTTTTTTTTTTTTTTTTTTTAGGCAATTGGTTTTTAACTGCACACTTGCTCACTTTGGGGCAGACAGGTGTAAGCCCACTTAAAAAGGTGGAAAGCCCACGCTTTGGTACCTTTGGCCCTTTGCTACCTAAGAAATAGTACTAAACAAGTTAACTTTGACTCACTGACCCCTCAGATCAGCTAATAAACACAAAGCACTTAGACCACAACTTGCTCAAGGAGCAGTGCAATTATTTTACTTAAAAATGATGTCAGGTGGCAATTTAGCAACAAGCTGGCTTCCAGGCAACTTAATTCAGTTTAACAAGGAGGAAAAACATTGTAATTAGTGAAGAGCTTGCACTTGAGTACTTTTTGCAGAGTTCTTAATTTTTTACTGTGCATAAGCTAGGGAGAGAGCACAAGCTTGTTGAAATTTCAGATTTTTCAGGTCCCACTTCTGATGTGTCTGGTTAAATAAGGTCTTGGGTTGGGCCTGGGAATCTATATCTTAAATGAAGGTCTTATACCCACTTGCAAGTCACATTTCTGATCTTCACTCAGTCTCACTTGGCTTTTAACCAATTAGGACACATTTACCACCCCCCCTTCCAGTTCTACAAAATTTAATTCTAGAAGCTCAAGACAAGAGTTTCCCATCCTACAACAACCAGCTTCAAGCGAATTCATTGCTAGAGTTCTAGTTAGCTAAATTTCTGAACTGAACATTTTTTTCTTCTGGGACTTCTCTAAAGAGAAACCAGAATGTTCATGGAGAATGATAAAGGCACTGAATCCCTTCTTTTCCACTTCCCCCACCCCAGGATAAGCAGTTGTCTGCTTCCTCCTTCTCTCTGCAGAAAGGGGAAAACCACTCTTCGCCATTAAGGTCCTGGGGCTCTGAGCTGTGCCCAGAGGGGCCTGAACTATGCCCTCCCACTACCAAGGGTGTCCTAGACAGAAGGCTCGTTAAGACAGCACCCTTGAATCCCAAGATCATTTCCCTCCTGGAATAAAGAATTGTAGAGGCTCATTAAACTTTTTTTTCTTGGCACAAAAGCATTTGGCAGCTACCCAAGGAATTCTGGAGTCCTGCAGAATCCAAGTTTACAAACTACCATAACAAGGTATTGCTTCATGATGGTGTTTGAGTCTAGAGCTGCTATACCAGACTGTCGCCTGGCTGGTAAGTTCAGTACTTCTTCCTCCCTTTGACCCCACCTTGCAGAAACCAGTTGTCTACCGGCAGTGATTAGTAACCAAGTATTGCTACACTAGGGCAGGGACATGTAGTGGGAATCTAGATTTATCACTGGCCAGGTCCTTCCGGCTGCCCACCCAACAAGCCAAAACAGTATCGGCCACTGTCACAACTTGGAATCCCCTGATGGCCTCTGCTCATGCACAAGGAGCCAAGGATAATTAAAGCCCATCATCCAGTCTTGAACAAGAAACCCATTAGAGAACACAATTCCTAGGCTGATTTAAACAAAAAAAAGCTTCCTCAAGAATCAGTTTGTTGCGCCAATTGTATAAAACCTGAGGTGGGTAGATGGGCCAGAACATCGAAACGTCACTGAGGGACAGCTCTGAGAGATAAGCTTTGGCTTCCTAACCAGAAGCCAGGAACTCCTGGTGACTCTGCACAGCTACTGGAAGCCATCCATGTGCTTGTCACAGCAACTCATTCCTCTCTGCAGAGGTGCCAGAGGCAGAGCTTCCTCCACACCCCACCTGGCAATGTGGGGGCAGGGCCCCAAGCTTCCACCAGTATACCATGTTGGCATCTGTCCCCAGCAACCACAGGTGAGCCACACAGCTCTCCTGCCCTTTACAGGTAGGACAGCCCACCACCGGAACCTCACGCAAGACCAGAACCCCAGCACTCCATGACTGCATGGCAAGACCAACAGAGCACTCATTCCCTAGGAACGAGGTGATGAGTAGATGGGCCCTAGCACAGGAAGGTTGTAGCTACCACCACCTGTGCAGTGAGGAAACCAATGAGATGGGCAAGTGTGTGCAAAAAGTTGCAAGGATGTGACCTATAATGATGACAGGGCATTCATACGAATCCCAGTAGCCAGGGGGGAAAAGCAAACTTTAAATCTCCCCCTTCATCCCCCAACACCAATTCCAAACCCTTTAATACCCTTTCAGTGCAGTGGCCAGTTCCCGTGAGTGCTCACAAACAATTCACCTCCACACTACAGGCCATTAATCCAGTGGTGTTTATTCAAGCAGTATTCACACTTGCTGTTGAATAACAAGGGAATCAAGGCTCCCCTAGATGGGGCTCCCACAGCTCCAGCTTCACAGCAGCCCTAGGTTTTTGAGAACTTCAGATGAATTTTGTGGTTGAAAAGCTTTTCAGTTCTTTGGCCATGCCCCTGTCAAGCACAGCCTATTATACCGCGATTCCCAGAACAGGCTCAGCGGGGTGGCAAAGGCACACAGCAAAGCCAGCAGAACTATGTAAGCTCAGAAGAGGCCACACTGTTCCATGTTTTCATACAAAAAATTTAATAAATATTACTTTTCAAAATTTATTGCCAGGAACAACACATCAAAGATGCATTTTTATGTTCATATAACACTAATAGGACAATACAAAGTATCTTCACGGTCTCAATGGTGAACCAACAAGATTACTCTGTTTTATAAGCCTTTTTGATCTTGAACTTCATAATAGCACTTTGATTTCCTCACTTAAGGCAGGCAGTGTACTCTATGGCAAATCTAAACAGTGATCTTACTGGACATTTTATGGTTCAAGTATTCAACTAGCTTATTAGAATACCCCCTAAATGCAGTAGATAACAACAACAAAAACTCAAATCTACAGTGGTCCAGTATTACATACGAATGGTGAAAAGAAATCAGAATTTACAAAATAAGATTGGTGTGCTTCCAACTTCACACAATTAATTTGATATTTTTAATGATATCCAACCACTCACATTTCGGCTATGTTAAATCATAGCTCAGCTTGTTCCCTTAAACTGCTCCGTAGCAGATCACCTGCCTGTCTCTTTTCAAGTCTAAAGCAGAAAAAAAAAAACCTGTTCTAGACTAATTTTCAAACTGCCTCAGTCAGTCCTTAAAACGTGTTTTAAGTGATGCTATAGAAGGTGTTTTAAACATCTGACGTCGTACAAAAAAATTCCATCAGTATTCCAGGCACCGAAGCCCATCCTATCGTTTTAAAATAAACTATTTTCAAACACCTTAATTTTGGCTTATAGGCAACAAGTAATGAAAAAAGAAGTTCAAAAAAAAAATAAAGCCATACGTTTACAATGCTATCAAAAACCTTCAATTCTAAACACATACATATAAATAAAAAGGAATGATGTTTTAAGGCTCTTGATTATTAAGTTAATAAATCAAATATACACAGTGATTAATAAAAAAAGAATTATTTACATAACTATACAAAATTCTACTTTTGACACATTTTTCCTCTTTAAATTCTTCATTTTACCAGCAACTGCTGACATCAAAGTCCCCCCTCCCCCAACAACAAAAATACAATAAAAAAAATAAATAATAAACTCATTTGTGATAGTTGCTGTGGTTCTGAGCTGCAAAGGCACTTTCAAATACAGAACTACTTGTACGTCATCATAAAACCAATATACAAAAACAACTCAAGAGTCAATAAATATAAATAGAACTATGATCCTAAGACTGCATCACCATTAGGACATCTGGCAGAGGTGGAAGCTCAAGGACTAGGGGCCGGGCAGTCTCCTGGGAGCCCAGTCCAAGACATGTTGGCTGCAGGGGACACACACCAGGGCACTGTCAATTAGTTTTTGCATAGCTGTGAGATGCAGCGCTCGATTTCCCAGCCAACCACAGAAACTACCATTGCCAGTGTAAGCCAGCTTGTCAAAACTTAAATTAACACAGGGATTCTAAGTCAACAACAGCCTCAGACTTGAATATGACACGACAGTTTAAAGAACTACAAGCCCTCAGACTCTACCTAGCGGTGGCTGCGTGCACCATCTGCTATACAATGTACTCCATCCGGCTTAGGCTTTGAGCACTTTCCAAGTCTCTGTTGTCCTGTTTGTTTGTCCAGTTTGGGTGTTTTGTCGGCGTGCCGTTGGGGGGCTTCTCTTCTCTGTCTACCAGTGTGTACGCCGGCTGTTTGGCAAAGCGGGCTTTCTGCTGGTGTTTATCCATGTCATCCTCTTCCACTTCGGAGTTGTGTGTCCTTATTTTTGACATTTTTGAGTTTTTGTTCTCGTAATCCTTGATGGGGACTGTGTTGGCCCCGTGCTTCTCGATGGGGTTTTTGATCTGGTTCAGCTGTTCCCGCACGTTGTTGGTGGTGTTGTCCTCGGAGGCCGAGTGAGTGTGGCTGCTTGGCTTCCGCCGTTTTCGCACACACCAGTAGAAGGCCGTCACCAAGCAACAGATCCAAGCCACCGTTAAGACAGAGCTCAGCAAAGGAACCAAGAAATCTGGAAGACAGGCACAAACCAATGAACTCTCCCCCGCAAAAAATAAAAAGCCATGATCATGGGAACAAATATTGGTTCTCCTGTCCTCAGTCTCTAAGAGGAACGCCATGGGGACAAGTTCCTTTTCACAACAGCATATTGTCACTTCACAGCTTGATAAGCCAGAGCTGGGATGGGGCCCCTGTGGACCTTGACACATCTGTCCCTGGGGAGTCCGGGTGGAGCAGTGGCTTCTGCAGGCTCCCTGACTCCATATGGGGAAAGCAGTGTCTGGTTAAGTCTGGCTATCAAGGCAGCTCAATACAGGAGATGGTTTTCAGAATTATCAGAAACCCAACTCAAATTGGCACAGATAGCTCAAATGCCCTGCAGTTATAGGTATACCCAACTTCTCTCCTGGCTAGAACAATGATGCTTGAGGTCCTCAAAAGAGGGGTCTGAACATCCCTCAGAGCCATCAGTCTTTAGAGTGCTCAGCAGCGGCTGTCCTCCAACACCAAACTGCCAAGTTAGGCTCTGCAGAGCTTCAAGCTCAAGGACAAGCAGTACTCTGTCCTAGGGCTTTGTAACGGATCTAGATGCAATACTTGTTCGGCAGGGGAGCCCACACAGCTTGTTGGCAGGGAAAAGAAAGGTCAGGCAGACCTCTTTCACCACAGGCCATGTGGCCTTGGTCAAGTAAGCCTGGTTTCAGTTCTCTCACCAGATGTTCTGGGGGCTCCTGTGAGGGGCAGGACACTGTGAGCTCATTCCCCACCTGATGGTTTTATTGAATGGCGTAATAAGGTCGATTGGACAGTCATCACAAAAAGGGACTGTTTCCACTTGACACTTACCAGTTCTGTTCTTCAGAGGACGCCTCTGAACTCTCACTTCCGCAACGGCGGCAATAAGTGAGCTATTTCCATCACGCTTACTAACAAGATCAATTATTTTGTCGGTGATTTCCTTGATCGGGTTTCCATCATCCCGTATGTCTTCAGCCGACTGGAAAAGTAATTGTTAGACTTGAGAGTCAAGGCAACATTCAAAGTAGCCTTTCTTCAAAATTACTTGACGATACGTGTATCAATGTGTTTGCTCCATTTGGACACTGGTTAACTGAGGTTTTCTGACAACTTTGCAATCAAATAATTAGGTGTGCTGGGTCTTATACTTACAATGGCCACATGTATTTCATTGTTCGCTGAAGGGGAAGGCTCACAAGCTATGTAGATTGAATATTCAGCAGAAACATTCTTCAAAATATTCAAATTCCTCAATTCACTGCATACGTGCTCAGTAGTAAGACCCTAAAACAATTTTTTAAAAATCAACACACGTCACATATTAAAAGAAAAAAAGGCCACTGCTTTACTAGATTCTGGTATGGTCATGTGCTCTTTGAGCTATGGCCACTGCCATGTTTCCTGAACGTTGGCCCCCTCTGCTACCTCAGGGAGGTGAATCTCCTCTCTCTCTAATTTACTTTCTAAATACACTATATTTTCCAATCTAACTGCTGTACAATTCTTTGCATTCTTCTTCCAGCCCCAGATTATACAACCCCACCCTGTATTGGGCCTGACCTAACATTTTGGAGGCCCAGGTGGGTCAGGCATGAGAACATAGACAAAGGTGGGCTGGTAGTAGGATGGGTAGGTCAGTCACATAGATGAGAAAAGCAGGTCCAGAAAAGAAAAATGAAAAAAAAAAAAAAAAAAAAAACCAATGTTCTCTTGGAAGTTAGGCTAAGTTCAAGCCTCTATTATAAGACAAGAATTTAGTCTAAAGAGAAGTAGATCCTAGCTTGTGACACGCCTCCTTTAAAGCCAGTAGACACACACCATTCCAAATTTAAAAAGAGGTTATTACATACTGGTGACATCATCTCTTTGTTAAAGGTGAACGTGATGTTTGCACAATTATCCTGGTAGTAGGAGTCTGAGGTGCACTTTGTCTTCACTGGCTGGAGGCTAGAAGATCGACATTCACCCACGCCCGTGCAGGGGCGGACAAAGCACTGGTCATCCAGGATGGGGATGCAGCTCTGCCCGCTGGGGCACTCACTGTGCCCTTTGTGGAGCAAGCAAGGTCGAGGGCCACACCAGACCTGAAGAGAGAAAACCAGAAGCTGCCAGCTTAGCAGGAATGCCCACTCCCAAATCCAGAATACATGGGAACCACAGCAGTCACTGGCCCCTACCTTGGAGCAGGCGATTCGCCCATTCAGGCACTGGCAGGTGTTACAGTCATCATCCCATTTGGTCCCATCTGGTATCACACTCCCCATAGTGATGCAGGGTCTCCCTGAAACTGACAAGTGGAGACGGGTGAGCAGGAGGAATTTTTTTGATGGATTAAATCATGGTTCTCTTTCCTTCCCTCCCTGTTATGAAAGGCTTACACCCACACCCATTGCCACGTGACCACAGTTCTTCCCACGGTAAGGGGTAAATGTACTTCCTGTCCCAACTCAGCCCTTGGCTATGCGACCTGCTTGACCAACGTAACATCAGCAGATATAACGTGAGCAGAACCTGGCCTACTGGGTGCCTACCGTCTGCCATTAAAAGAACATGTCCCAGGCACAGCCACTGGTCAACCTGAACCCAACACAGCACAGTCACTCTGCCCACTCTGCATGTCATGAGCAATAAAACTAATGCTTGCTGCAGGCCACAGTGACTGAGAAGGTTTGGTAAACAGTGATGTGGCAACAGCTGACCCAAAACAGCAGCTACCCTGCTTTGAGAAGACTCCTCATATTTTTTTCTTGCAGCCCCCACTATGTTCCCTAAGCACACTATCCACTCTTAAACAGTCAAAATGGTGACTGCAGTGCCTCCTAACCCCAGAGGACCCATGGGCAGCTGAGGCCTGGCACACACATACCTTCCTGGCACTTGGCACCACTGTGCCCCAGGGGGCACACACACCGGTAGCCATTGATCTCATCCACACAGGTTGCCCCAAAGGCACAAGGTGAAGACTGGCATTCATTGATGTCTAGGAGAAATGGCGTTCAAGTTTAGGGTCTGATGGAATGCAAGGATTTTCAAAGTTTTTTTACTGACATAACATACAACCAGAAAGGTGTACCATCATTAAATATAAGCCTGATAAATTTTTACTAATGTAACCAGCATCCAAGTTTAAAAAATAGGTCATCAGTATTGAAAACCCCAATCACTCACCCCCAAATACCACCATTATCCTGACTGCTAACTGCTGAGAACCATTTTGGGAGGCAGCATTTTTTTTTGAGTTGAAGTCTCACTCTGTCACCCAGACTGGGGTGCAGTGGCATATTCCTGGGCACTGTAGCTTTGACCTGCTGGGCTCCAGCGATCCTTCTGCCTCAGCCTTCCAAGTAGTTGTAACTACAGGCGTGTGCTATCAAGCCCGGCTGATTTTTGATTTATTATAGAGATAAGGTCTCGCCAAGTTGCCCAGGCAGGTCTCGAACCCGCGGGCTCAGGCAATCTACTCACCTTGGCCTCCCAAAGTGCTGGGATTACAGGCTGAGCCACCAAGCCCGGCCAAGGGAGGTAGCATTTTTAATTAATTTTTTTCTGACAGTACAAATTAAAGCAAGCTGGCAAACTTGTCCTGAAGAGAGGCAGATAATACTTTGGGCTTTGTGGGACATATGGTAACAGCTGCAATACCACAACTGTTGTGATATCAAAGTAGCCATAGACAATATATAAACAAACGAGTGTGGCTGTATACCAATAAAACTTTATAAAAACAGGCAGTGGATTGAATGTGGTCCCTAGGTCACAGCTTATAAACCCCTGATTCAGAAACATGAACCAGATACACTGCTGCCATCTACTACTAAAGTCCTGTCAATCCCAGACTTGAATTTCAAACACCAGTAAAATTTCAAATAATTTGGGTAGGAGAATAAAACAACTATTCTATCATTTTTTTTTTTTCAGTAAAAGAAAAGGCATGTTAAAAAAAGTAGGGAAAGATCTCAAAGAGTAAACTTTAAGCTTCCTGACAAACTGCACTGACTGCCTCCCCTTTTCTCTTTTAATCATTTCTCCAGGAGCTGATCAAACCCATCAGACCAACCTTCAGAAGCCACAGTCCTCCTCCCTTCCATGTGCATGAGCTCTGTCCCACACCAGTGTAGCCGTGATTAACATCCTCATGCCCATAATGTCACATCAGTCACAAGGAAAAGCACACACTTTCCTCAAGGTCCCAGTGTGGATTAACTGTCAAGTTCTGTAGCTGACATTCTCTCTCCAAGAACAAGGAGGGCTACGCCCTGGGGAACTACCAGCAGGTACCTGAGAGGACTGAGCCAGGGAATCTGAATCCCAGCTGGAGGAGGGAGATCACTTGCTTTGTTAGGCTACTTAAAGGGAACTGTGACTTTGTTTTTAAAGATGAAAAGTCTCAGGCTGAGGGACAGAATAGGGGTGTAAAGCCATTAGGAAAACCAGATGGAGACGGTCCTTACTTATTCTGCAGTCAGGCCCAGCAAAACCGGGGGCACATTCACACCGGTACCAGTTGTCTCCATCCACACAGGTGCCACTGTTGTAACTAAGAAGAAAGCAAAGACCACCTTGGTTACCAATCTCCCAGTCCACAACCGGCTGCCCATCAATCACATGGAGCCACACCTGTTACAATCAGTGGCTCTCACCCCTGGCCGGACTTGCCTGGGGTACTTGAAAATACTGATGCCTGGGTCCCACCCCCAGAGGGTCTAATTTCACAGGTTTTGGTTGCAGCCTAAAAGCTCCCCAGGTGATTCTGGTATACAACCAAGGTTGAAAATCACTGCTGTAAATGAAGACACAACCTGGCTAATTAAAGTGTGGTCCATGGAACAGCAGGATCGGCACACCTGGGAGCTTGATAGAAAAGCATAGGCCAAAGCCCCACCCCAGACCTCCCGCATCAGGACCTGCATTTTAAACAAGATCCCTGGGTGATTCCCATGCACATGACAGCCACCAAGTGCTCCCTTAAAAGTCTGTCACACTTACCAGGGATGAGGGCTGCAGTCATTGGTATCTGCAAAGAAAAGACAAAATAGTGAGGCCTTCAACAGGGAAGCCAGTCTTAGCCCTAAGTAAGAACACCACTTATTTCCATAATACCTAAATGATAAAGTCATAGTTAACACCAGCAAAATACGCTTAAAATCTCTGCTAAATTGGAACCAGGCCCACAGTGCACTTGGTTTCATTTGCCGTGGGACACATGTACACAGGAAGAGGCCCTGGTAGGGGAGGGGAGGGCTGCTGGTCAGACCCAGAGCTGGGAACCGAGACGCCATCTGTCTCCACTTATCTCATTGGCGACTTTCTCATGCCCAGGTCAGGGCTGTATCCCATCAAGTCATTAATACAGACCCAGGTGATACGAAAGCAGACATCAAACAGCCCCACTTCTGGTTTTGATTGCAAGTCCCCAAGGGTGTGAGGACAGGCTCCAGCAGCCCTGGGAGAGTTCAAGGGGGAGGAGACTCACTCTGAGTACAGATGGGCCCCTCCCAGCCTTCTTTGCAGACACATGTGAAGGACTCGCCATTGACCACACAGGTGCCCCCATTGTGGCAGGGGTTGGGCAGGCAGCTACTGTTTCGGGCTAGAAGACAAGAGCAGACAAGACCACCCTCCCTGAGGACCCAGAAACAGCCTGGAAGGCCAAGAGCCAGACCCAGAAAAATTATCTTAAGCTCCAGGGACCAACTAGCAGACACACTCACGTGGTCATGCCCACTGCAAACCCCACACAGGGCAGAGAGTTACCTATGTTACAAGTCGTTCCTTCCCAGCCACCAGGACACATGCACTTAAAGGTATCCCCTTCATCATAGCAGGTGCCACCATTGTTGCATGTGGCCTCGTCACACTGACTGTCACCTGGAGAAAGAACACCTTACTGTGAGCCCCAGTGGCCCCCTCCCACGGATGACAGAGGAAGGGGTCCCAGAAACAGGATCCAAGGCTGGCTGCCACTTACGAGAGTGGCAGGTCTTTCCCTTCCATCCATTTTTACAGTCACAGTAGAAGTCATTGACCAGGTCACGACATGTGCCCCCATTGTGGCAGGGGTTCTGGCTGCAGTCATTAATATCTAGAATCAAAGAAGAGACACCCCGCTGAAGACATGTTCCAGGACTGCTCAACAACTCTAAGAGCCACTGTTATGTCCAACCCCATGTTCTGAGAACAGCTGAGCAGTCCCAGCATTTCAACACAGTCACCTTCCCCCAGGAATAAAGGAGCTCCCAAGAGGGTTACTTTGAGTATAACCAGTTGGGCGAGACAGGGGGAAGGCCTCTGGAAGTTCCATGGAAATTAAAATCAAAGCAGAAAGATGACTTTCTTTGCAAGCAGTGACATTTGTTATCTTAATTACAGTCTAATTCCACAACCCCTTAGCAGAAGTCCCTCCCCATCAGCTGTCATAAGTATTAATAAATGCTATCAGGACACAAGTGATGCTGTCCCACTGCAGAAATTGTCAGAATCTTGCTTCCAGATATTTCTATTACAAAAAGGTTTCTCGAGTTGAAGTGGGATCCCCTCCCACAGTCCCCCAGAGCTGTCAGTCCCAAAAGAAAGGCAGACTCACTGGTTTCACAGTAGGCTCCCTCCCAGCCATCACTACAGATGCATTTGTAGGAGTTGACGCCATCAATACAAGTACCACCATTTTTACAGGGGTTGCTCTCACAGTCATTAATATCTATGAAAGGAAGAAAAAAAAAAGAGGAATTGAAGGACACAAAGCCATAGCCAAGCCCTGTTCCATAGTTTTCACTGCTGCTTCCTTGCAAAATGCATCTGGTGCACCTCAACCTTCTAAACTCCATCAGGACTGTTTATCAAATTAAACAGGGAGCTTCATCAAAAGCAGAGGCTTCTAGAGAGCACCCTGCCCATTTTATTTAATGCCCTTACACGCTAAGCTACCTGGTGGAAGTGGGGACAAAACTCCTACAGAAACGAGGGACCACCCAAACTAGTAAGATTCTAGAACACTCCAACAGAGATGTGGAAGCTCTGAGGCATCAGAGTCATCTTGGAAATTGAACATGACCTGAGTATTAGATCTCAGATGCAATGATCTACCTTTACTGGTCTCCCCAGTCTTACTGTTTCTGATTAAAAAGATTTAAACGCCAATGATCCGGGGTTGAGCAGTGGAAGTGTAGGAGAGCACTGGGCCCCATTCCCTGATGAGGGTCTTACTTTCATGGCAGTACGTTCCCGTGAAGCCTTTGTTACAGTCACAGGTGAATTTGCCTCCCGATTGACTCTTGCACTTCCCATGGGGACCACAGACGTTCGAGGAAATATACCGGACCCCTTCAGGCGTGTCGTTGGAAGCCATGGCCACTGTGCAGCTGTCAATCACTAGAAGACAGGTTTGGGATCAGATCACAGCCACGGACCCACTGGCACAGCATTCTTAAGCTAGGGACTTAAACCAAGCCCACTTTCCTACGGACAAAAGGCACCCCGGGGCCAAGACTCTGGCTGTGTGCCATATCACACTATGACAGGCAAAGCTGAGACTTCAGGCAGAGAGTTTCTTCCAAGCATTTTCTCCCAATGTAGCCAAGAAGCCCACATGCCTGTAGGTCTCTCCTTTATCCTACCTTTGACATCTACCCAGTTCAGTAAACGCTTGCTAAGAAAAACGAACCTGCTCTACTTTCTCCCTCCGTAAGGCTAAAGGGCAAATTTATAGACACTTTAAAGGTTGTGCTGTTGGCTGGGTGTGGTGGCTCATGTCTGTAATCCCAGCACTTTGGGAGGCTGAGGTGGGAGGACTGCTTGAGGCCAGGAATTCAAGACCAGCCTGGTCAACATAGTAAGACCTCATCTCTACAGAAACATAATTAGCTGGGTGTGATGGCGTGCACCTGTAGTCTCAGTTACTTGGGAGGGTGAGGTGGAAGGATCGCCTGACCCCAGAAGGTTGAGGCTACAGCAAGCCCTAATTGTGCCACTACACTCCAGCCCAAGCAAGAGAGTGAGACCCTGCCTCAAAAAAATAAAATAAAATAAAAAAACAAAAAGCCAGGCATGATCATGGCTCAGTCCTGTAATCCCAGCGATTTGAGAGGCAGAGGTGAGAGGACTGTCTGAGCCCACAGGTTCAAGACCAGCCTGGGCAACATGGCAAGACCTCGTCTCTACAATAAATCTAAATAAATAAATAAATAAATAAATAAATAAAGGTTGTGCCAACTGAATATAGCAGCCACAGGCCACATGTGATCACTTACATTTAAATGAACTAAAATGAAATACAATCAGTTTCTAGTTGCTCTAGTCATATTCTGCATGGCTACCGTGTCTGACGTCTAGACAGAACATTCCCACCATTGCAGGGAGTTCTGTTAAGTGCAGATCAGCCCACCCCAGAACAGGAATGATAAATGGATTTCACATCCTCTCCCTAGGCTACTTGTAGACACAGATGTCCCACGGGCGGGCCTGAATAGATTGTTTCCATGTGTTCTGGTCTCCCAGTATGGCCAGATAATGTGATTTCGATCTAGAATTTCTCCTCACCTATATGCTTGAGTGTTATCAAGGGGCAGTGGCAGCAAAAGAAGTCGTCAGTCTAGAGACAACCAGGACCCAGGGGGAGAGCAGTACCTTCACAGGGGGTGGTACGGCAGTGGTCTTTCAGGTGTGAACAGTTCTTGCCCTCATAGTCCTCAGGGCACTTGCAGAAATAGTCGCTGGCACGATTGTAGCACTGGGCACCATTTTGGCAGGGATTGGGCTCACAATAATCTATGTCCAGCTGCAAATACCAGGAGCAGGGATGGATCAGAGCAGAACAAAATACAAGAGTCACTCTTCCATGGCAGCAGACACTGGGATCCGATCCTGCTGCCTGCTTCTGTTAGAAAACACCCTATATAGCATGTCTTTATGCCCTAGTGACTGCCACGTTCCAGGTGAGTATTTTACAAAACAGGGCAAAGTGGGAGACAATGCTGAGTCAGGGGGACAAGACAACATGAAGACACTTAAGAGAAAATCATTCATCAATACCTCCTTCCACAGCATTTGTCTGGCAGATTCCCTCACCAATAGCATGTTAACAGATGTCACAAAACTCCAGACTCAGGAGCCAAGAGGGGACGAAAAAGGGAAGGAGAGGAGGGGGAAGGGAACGCTTGGAGCAGTGGGAAGGGAGGGGGCAGGGGAAGGGGGGACAGGGTAAGGAGAGGACAGGGGTGAGAAGGGAAGAAGGCTCCACTGTAAAATCCTGGCCAGAGGTTTTGCCACCTCTCACCTGACAGAGGTTTCCAGAGAAACCAGTGGGACACAGACACTGGAATCTGTTGATTTCATTCTGACAGTGACCCCCATTCAAACAGGGGTTGCTGGCACATTCATCGATGTCTCTTTCACAGTGATCGCCTGCATAGCCAGGTGGACAGATACAGCGATAACCATTAACCAAATCCTGGAAGAGGAGAAGGGGGGGAGAAACACATGCTTTTTTTTCTATGTATTCCACAAACACAGGGCTTCAGCGGTGTAGCAGGACTGCTGCAGTTCAGCTGAATCACTGAAGTAGCCAAATGCCAAGCCTTCAAAGTGGGTTAGAGGAATTCTATGTGCATGCCTTCAAAATGACTCCCCGGAGGCTAGGGTAACGTGAGCCCTTATGAAACTTCCAGAGACTCATTTTTTCACCTGCATTTTTAAATCTCACAGGGACAGAGCTCTCCCAGCATCGCATAAATTTCTAGATTTGTTGTCAATTGTCAAGGTTTTGATTTAAGCAGAAATTTACATACCCGACAGGAGGCATCATTCTGACACTGGCCAAGGCAGTCATTAATATCTAAAAAAAAATATATATCATCATATTAAAGAGGCAATTTACATAGAAATTGGGCATAACTGAAAAGTCTTCTCAGGTCAGAACAGATAAAAGTTTCAAATCAGATTTCCTGTGTGCTTCCAGGAGATAAGGTTATTATACTGGGTGGGGACCCTCTCTAATTCTTCTGTACTGAGGGAGTAAAGTTTCACGTCATTGTTTCAGCTACCTTTATCAGAATATGACCAATTTGAGCAGCTAACAAGCTTGATAAAGTATATGTTTTCATTGCTGCACTGACCACTCCCCTCCCAGACCACATTCCCACTATAAGGTTTTCCTGCTACTCCTCAGGGCTTAGGACTGGATTTCCAGTACAGATTTGCTGGTCAGCACCCAAGTTTCATGAAGCCAAACTCCAAACAAAGTCACTCACTTATGTCACAATTCTGACCCATCCAACCAGGAAGGCAGTCACAGTAGTAGCTTGCAATCAGATTCTTGCAAGATTTGGCATTGACACAAGGTTTGGCCTCACATTCATTTGCATCTGAAAAAAAGACAGAGATGAGCCTGAGAAATGGTTTTCTGCCCCCAGGTTCCCCATCTTGAAATAAAAAGCCCCCATACCCACAGAGTTTGTCTGAAACACAAGACTGTCTTAAAAGCTAGCTAAATAAAAGGTAATAGGTTCACTCTATTTCAAGCACTGGATCCCTCTTCCTAGCCATCATCCAACAAGAAACGCTAATTGATAACTTTCCAGCTTCTAGTTAACAACCGGCCCCCAACAGAAGAGCAGAAAAGCCACCAGGCATTTCTGTGCAAAACCCAGCGCAGCCTAGTTGCTGGGATTTAAACGTGGCAAAAAGAATGCAGACAGCTCATTCTTCATGAGATCATCCCCATTCGGAGCCCAGCCGAACACTCCTCGGACAGAGGATTGACATGGTTCAAGGAATCCCAAGACTTTCCCACAGGGCCTTAAAGAGCAAGTCCATTTGCATGCAAGTTATTTCTCCCTGGAGTAATTTACACTTGATAATAAATTACTTCTTGGTATGATGGCGTGCGAACTCACACCTCTGGCCACACACTTGTCTTCCTTAAACAGCTCTACTTAATCGAAGCCAACCTTAGTACAGGAATTACAGTTGCGGGGATTTTCTTACCTAACTGGCACGTTTTGCCAGTCCACTGAGGGGGACACACACACTTGAATCCGTTAACCAGGTCCTGGCAGGTGCCGCCATGGGAGCAGTTATTTGGAGAACAGTCATCAATGTCTGGTCGACAAGAAAAAGAGGGGGTTGCCAATTTAATCTCAATCTGTTTGACAGTTAGATGATTTAATACCACCCCCATACGAGGGACCCTCACCGAAGAGCCAGACACCTGCTACAAGTAAAGCTACAGCAGGACAAGTGGGACGGTGACGATAAGGCCGAAGCCTTGATTTTAGCTTTAAATCCCCCACTGCCCCAGTTCATGTAATCCCCAACCTAAGCGGGGAGAGAGAAAGACAGCTGGATACTGACAGAGCATCCACCCCGTGGTAACGCAGGGCATCTCTATCTGCCTAATCTTTATTTTTAAAGAAAAGTTTCATCATGGCTTGGAGGCAGTTAAAAAAGAGGTAAGGAAAAATAACTTCTTTACAGGTGGAAACTTTATTCCTCTTATTTGCTTCCAGAGTTTCCCCAAAATAGCGCACACAGGGTCTACAGCCCGCGCCCCCCCCCCCCCCCACCGTCCACACTGGACCACTGAGATCTCCTAGCAATTCGTGAATGAAGTGTTTGAGAACGCACTCTCATGTCTTCACGACAACCCTTGGAACCCTGTTTATTTCAACAGGGCCCGGGATGCTTATGTGGCCTGCCAGAGTCCCACAAGTGATGGGCAGGGGCCCCTGTACCAGCAGAGGCCATCTGATTCCAGAACACACATCCCTGACCACACCTCAGGTTGCTGATGACAGTGGTTCTTAGGCCTGGCTGCACCTCCAGACCAGGAGTTTGTTAAAGACCATGGACTCCTGCATTCTGGAGGGAATCCGTGGGGCCCAGAGAGTTGCCCTGTAAAGCACTCCAGGTGGTTCTGACATCTAGCTAAGTCTCATAGCTGAGGTGACTCTGTAGCCTGGGTCCTTTTGGGGACCCTTGGCCTTATGACAAAATCCAGTAGTGAGTGACAACCTCTGCCGAAGGCAGCTTCTCCACAGCTTCCAGAATAATCACAACTGGAAGGTGCACTCCAGGAACCACACGCAAAGGGACGAGCCATTTCAGGAGGATGTTCTTCCCAAGAACAGACACATGTGCTACCTTAGCAGGGCAGGATGGGGCTTCTGGGAGACTTCCAGACATATAAGCCACTGGACTGCTGCCTGTACCTGCCCCTCGCCTGAGACAGACAGGTCACTGCAACATGAATGTCGGACAAGTCCCGGTATCTCTCCACACCCCAGCTGCCCCCCACCCCCCGGGTCTGTATCTTGACATAACACAGTGATCCTCTGGAACAAACAGAGACCAAAACTGGACTTACTTGTGGAGCACGTGGGACCCGTCCAGCCTGGAGAACACTCACACTCAAACCCCAGGGAGGTCTCCTTGCAGCTGCCTCTGTTGTGGCAGGGATCAGAGAGGCAGGCATGTTCAGCTGCAAAAACCAGGAAGGTAGTCAGCAAGGGAGGCCTGCTTCATGCTCCCCTGCCCCTCTCCCCTGCGCTGAATCCCACACCTTGGCCACTAGCTCCAGCATGTTTCAAAAATTAAAAGCAAGTGTGTGATAGAACCCTGCTGTATCTAGGGAGAAGAGGAAGTCATCTTTCTCCCTAAGCTGTCTCCAGCCACATTCCAAGACATCTTGGGGCTGGGGTCACTTCATCTCCGGCAGCCTCCTATGTGAATCAGCATCACCCAGAAAACTTTGGAGACTTGAAGCAAGTTATAAAGACCACAGAATGGCTGGGATAACAAGTCTTAACTTTGGAGACTATTTTCATCTTTTTTTGAAGTCCTTAAGTGTACTTTTTTAAGCCGAGTGTACAGAAAAATTAAACAAAGGGATTTCATTCAGCTTGGACCACTTACCAATTTCACAGTTGGGTCCTGAGTACCCCTCAGGGCAGGAACACTGATATTTGTCAGGACCCGTGTTGCTACAAGTTCCCCCGTTGAGACAGGGCTGATGAGTCCCACAGTAGTTGAGATCTGCCGAAAAGATCTTGAGGTCACTAAGAGAAGGCTGTGAAGACTGCTAAGCCACCATGTTTTAGTCCCATCCTGCTTTCAAAAACAAAACCCCCAAGCCCCACAACACTGAAGGAAAATTCAAACAGATCAGAATAAAAGACCCTGCAAATAAATAAAATTAAAAATCAAACCACTGCCATCCCACCCCAAGGTCTCATATTCCTCTGCATCAGCCCTAGTCTTGTGTCCCCGAGGGCCTTACCTTTGTCACAGAGTTGGCCGCCCCAGTTGGTCTCACAGAGGCACTGCCAGGGCTCATTACAGGTGCCGTGGACACATCCTGGGTGTGGGATGCACTTATCACAGTACAGGCCTTGCCAGCCGTACTGGCACCTGGAGACAGACAGCACACCCCCAGCTTAGCCCATTGAACGTGAGGAGGGGTCTGTGCAACTCAAACCCAAGGCTGCCAAGTCCAGACTTCTGTTTTGTTTCTGGGGATAGGATGGTAGATTCTCAAGGCTCACTGGGGGGAGGGAGACACTGTCACAGTCTGGAGGCCCCCTGGCAGCCGACTCCGGACAAAAGATGACTGAGTGGGGAGAAGTCACACGGAAATGCCCTTCACAAAGCCACCCTTCTTAGGCTCCCACGAATGAGTCGAGGGTGGGGACATGGAATAAATCAACCCCTGCACCTAGCTGGGACAGGTTGTCGAAGGAAAGGACTCTCCCAGGGACAACAATGGCTATGCCAAAGCCTCAGCAAATGCTGCACTCACTCTGCTAGGTATTTTGTCTACACAAAGTTGCTATCCCCAGCATGCAGAAATGCCACAAGATACCAAGTGCAGCAGAAAACCACCTCATAAGGAGGGAAAGGGACTCCTTCCCTTGGCAAAGACCAGGGTAGGATCCCTAACTGCAGAAAAGGTGAATGAATCAATCCTGCAGATAATTTATGACCCATTACCATGGACATTCATGGCTACTTGTAGTCATTTTTCATTTAAAAGAAAAAGAAAAAGGTCAGTTTAGTTTATCTAATATTGAGAGATTTGAGTTTCCTTTATAAGCACTTTGATTAATCAGACTCTTTCAGGGCCAAATGGTACCTTTGATCCCCAAACAAAAACACAAACATAAACCTTCATCTGGGATGGGAAAGAGGGGCAGGGTCTCAAACCATGCTCCCCTCAAGTTTCCAGCCCTCTGAAACTTTAACTGCCTTCTCAAAAATCAAGCTTTAACAAAAGAGTGTGGAAAGGCAGGGAGAAACACCAACTAGCCAGACAGTGGAATGAAGACAGTGTGCACGTGGGACGGGCAAAATGTTTCCAGAGCGGGACTTGGGAAAATCCATGATCAGCACCAACCCCTAAGCTGCTCAGCTGTGACTCTTGGAAAACAAACACTCCTCCCTTCCCCAACTCCCCAGAAGGAAAGGCTTTCAGTTTCCAGAGAGCTGGAGCAGGCTAGCAAATCCTTGTCATGGGAAAATTATAGGGATCTAGCTAATAGCTAATCACCCACGACTGAGAATCAACTTAACCCCTGAGAATACTGACTAACCACTTCCTAACTTCTAAAAACAAGCCGTTCACACCCCAGTACAAAGAATCACCAGAATGTATGGGTTTAAAATTAATCAGACACTGGATTCTGATTTATGTGAAATGGAATGCCAGTGACACGTGACTATTTAAAGGAGTAAAATAAGAATAATACATTCTAGTAGAAAAACATTTTAAGAAAGCAGACACCCACATTAGTAGAAAGATGGGGTGAGCATTTTGTGAAGGCTGATATTCCTAGCCTGAAAGATAGTAAGAGGGAACTGATAGGGAAATGGTAATACTCTTGCTGCCTTCCCTTATTCTTTTCCAAATTAAGGATAGCTAGACCTCTTCAGTTTGCCTCATAAAAGCAAGCAGAGGCAGATGAGGACCCAACCTCACCTCTTAATTAACGAGTGCTCAATCCCCCAAGCATAAAAAAAAGCAACCACAAGAGGCCATGGATGACTTCAAAAGAAAACAAATAAAAATACTGACCCTAAAAGAGGCATCAACCAAGTTATCCTAGTTTAATAATATATGATTAAGATTCTCATGAGAAATTGAAGTGACTTTCCTCAGATGATGATTCATAATTAAGTTTGATATTATTGGCAGCCTTGCAATAAAGTAAGCATGAGCACCCAGGAAAAGGGAATTTAAGTCTACCTGGGAACAACAAAACCAGTCAGGTTTCTCATGTGGGGGAGAAAAAAAATAAATGCATGTAATACATAATCCAGAAGACAACCTACAGGTAACTTGTCATTCAACTATTTCTGGAGGAGGACACAACCTGAACTTCCTTCACTTAAAGGTTCTGTTTTGACTTTCTTTCAAGGCAGGGAGAAGGAACCAGGCTGGGAGACTATGCAAATGATGTGTGGGAAAGTCGCACCTTAAGTAAATAAGGGCACCGGTGCATGTCTGGGCAGGGAGTGGGAGGTTGAGACTTCGAAAGAGAAAGGACTAAATTCTGGAAACAAAGCCTGTTGTTCTGGCTGGGAGGGCCCTCCCCTGCGTAGCAGAGTGTTTATTCTGATGACAGTAGCACAAATCGCAGCCGGCCTCCGCTGATACTCATCTGAGCAGGGGGCAGGCTCCGAGTCACTAATAGCACTGCCATTCTGACTTTCTCCAGAACACCCTTAATTAGGAAGAGTTAACGTAGGTGGATTCCTGCTCCACACTTGACAGCGCTGCTGTTAAATCCTACAGTCAGCTGCCACCAAGGGGAAACTCCTCAGCCTTCCAGAAGAAAGAAACCACCTTTCTGAAATGTAGGAAGAGACCATTTCCTACAAACTGTTCTTATTTTACTTCCATCCTCAAGTTCAGTATCCCCCTTGCACGGGAGGAGAACAGATGGAGTGGTGGGATCATCAAGATCAAGGCCACAGGTAATTCTCTTTAAAGCAGCAGCCTCAAAATTCACTAAGCAATGAAGCTAGTCAAATGCAGATTCCTGAGCCAAATCAAGGGATCAGGATTTCATCAGAGAGAGGTGAAGCCTGGGAACCCACATTTTAACAGTTTCCCTGGTTAATTTTGGGAATTACACTGAGTACTGAGGTTTTGGGGCAGTGATTCCCAAAGCATGGGCCCACCGACAGCATCACTTGGGGCTTGTCAGAAAAGTAGAAACCTGGGCCCACTCAGACCTATGGCATCAGGATCTGAGTTTTAACATGAGCCCCAGATAACGTCAGTTTGAGACACGCTGGTTTAGACGGTTTCATAAGCTTCCCTTTGCTCAAGTCAGAGAAGCTTTTGGAACAGAAGCGACAGGCCCAAAGGATCCATCTAGTGTCACATTAAGTCAGCTAATCCTTAAAATTTGGGAGGAGGGAAAATAAAGCAACAGACTGTCAAAATGCCGCAGACACCAAAGCTATTTCCCGAAACGAGAGCCTTTCCCAAATTGGCATAATATAAATTTCAAGAAGTTCCAAAACTCCTAATCATGAAATGGTCAGAGTAGGTCTCCTTTTTGCTTCTGCATTGTTCCTGGACCATAAAAGAACAGACTTCAAAGGCCAGCAGCAAAAGTCTACATTCATCAGGCTCAACTGACAAGATTCCAGGGCTGCCATTAACCTCTCAGCACCAGCCCAGCTCCCGCCTGCAAAGGGGCCAGGAGATTGTACTAATCCCATTCTAAAGAATGCTGGACTTTCGCCTATTGATGGGAAAAGTGGGGGAGGGGCCGGGAGAGGAAAACCAGAGAGGAAGAGGAGGAGAGAGCCGCAGAAAAACAAGCCCACATCCTTCCAGCCAGCCCATTAGCATTTTAAGGGATGATTATAAAAATGTGTTATCAATTTACAGAACCGTTAATACATGAAGTCACTGGCCATGCCCATAGGAGTTTCTTTTTATTCCAAGAGAGAAGTGGTGTGTGCATTCCACCAGACAGCTGGTATAATTTAATAAGCTTCGGATGTGCCTATCTGAAATTTTTTGTAAAGCTTTCTTGTTCTCCAAGGAAAAAAAGGCATATTCACAATAAAGTCAGTCCCTCTCTTGCATTAAAGGAAACATTAAAAAAACAACAACAATGACCACAAAAGACTGGTTTAGTCATTTACCTGCAGTCACCCGGGAGTTTGCAAGACCCATGCTTGGGACTGCAGCCCTGTCGGCAAATAGCTGTAAAAAACACAGAGAAGGACGTGTCAGCACTCTGCCTGTTCCTTGCACCGCCACCATCATGAGTGGCCCAGAACATTAAGCCAACAAAATCCATGATTTTAGGAGAGCTCACATCAAGTCCGTTGTAAAGAAAGGGAGATGGGAGAGGCCCAAATGACAAATCCAGCTTTAAACTTCAAGGCCATGCTAGCAGAGCCTCAAAACATGATATTGTTTGGGGACAAAATGCAGGCAAGTTGATGGGGGGAGGGGACCTCTGTCCAATCTCCTTAAACAATAGCTACCCTGGCTCCCTGAGCACAGCCTGGTGGGTTCCCACCCTGCTCACATCTCCTCACCAAAAGGAGAAAAAGAAAAGGTATAGATAATCCTTCCCCATTCCACCCACTTTGTCCTATCAGGGCACGTTTGGATAAGCCCCAGCCTTCTTAAAACCCCCCCACCACCAAATGCCTGGTTTAAAAATCCCATGGGGCCAAGAGCCAACCAGGCTGGCTTTGATGGGCAGATTAATCTGGTCGTTAGATCTGGTGGGACTTCTGTAAAGTATCCTCTTAAAACAATTCTCTACTGCATTTAAAAAAAAATTAAACTGACATTGCAAAAAAATACTAACCGTTAGATAGTTTAGGAAATTGTAACTGATGTTTCAAACATACTACTTAATGCCAGGCGTGGTGGCTCATGCCTTATAATCCCAGCACTTTGGGAAGCGGGGGTGAGAGGATTGCTTGAGCCCATGGTTCAAGACCAACCTGGGTAACATGGTGAGGCTTCCTCTCTACAATAAATAAAAAAATTAGCTGGGCATGGTGGCACAGGTCTGTAGCTCCAACTACTTGGGAAGGCTAAAGTGGAATAATCACTGAGCCTAGCAGGTCGAGGCTACAGTGGCCAAGAGCGTGCCACTGCACTCCAGCCTGGGCAATGAAGTGAGACACCGACCCAAAAAAAAAAAAAAAAAAAAAAAGATAAAAACATAAAACCTACTACTTAAGATATGTTAATCAATTCCTCCTCTCGTCTCCAGTTATTTAAGAAAGCAGTATTGGCCGGGCTCTGTGGCTCAGCATGTAATTCTGCGGTTTGGGAGCCCGTGGGTTAGAGACCCACCTGGGCAACTTGGCAAGACCTCATCTCTACAATAAATCAAAAAATTAGCCAGGCATGGTAGCGCACGCCTATAGTTCCAGCTACTTGGAAGGCTGACAGGAAGGATCGCCGGAGCCCAGGTGGTTGAGGCTGCAGTGGCTGGGAGTGTGCCACTGCACTCCAGTCTGGGCCACAAAGTGAGACTTAAACTCAAAAAAAAAAAAAAAAAAAAGAAAGCAATATTGCCCAGGAGACCTGCAAACTCCTCCCCCCCATGGCCCACCCCTTTGTCAGATTCAAAAATTCATTTTAAAGTCTGAGTTTATCATGAAAGAATTTTCCTATTTATCATGTAAAATAAAGGGGAGTCCAATACTGTTCATAAGGCAATATTATACAGTTAATTAGAATTACCCATCAAGCTGCTATGAATTAGAATCACTGAGTTTTAGAAGGGGCTAGGACAGGAGACAGCACAGAGACACTGAAAGCTTGAGCTACTGGGGAGGGCTCAATCCTACACCAGCAGGAAAGCTTGGGCTAGTCATTCACCCCCCTTCCTCAATGCCATGGCCCCTTCAGATGCCCAATGAAAGCTTGCTGCAAGGTCACCCTGAGTGCAGGGGCTGTCATTTCCTAAAGGACTGCCTGTTCAGACGTCAACTGGGCTAACCCAGTTCCGTTTGGCATCTGTCTTGAGTCAGGCTCCTTAGAAGCAGAACGTGAGAAGGGGATTCAGGCATAGGAGAAAGGGACAGAGGAAAGCAGATGGGGCAGGGGAAGGGGATGAGCCAGGATGTGGTCTCAGCTGGAGTCTAGCTTCAGCCTGGTCCCAGAGGACACTCTGGAGTGTGAATTTTACCACAGCCTTAAGGCAAAGGGGGCTGGCCTTTGTAACCCCTCTGTCAGTCACTCACTGCTGTGAGCTGGAGAGATGGGGCACAGACTAGCTCCAGTTTGGCCAAGAACAATTCTCTAGAGAAGGAGCAGCTGTGAGCTGTTAGCAGCCAAGGCTCACAGCAGCTGGGGGATGGAAGCGCCAGCCAGTGCAGGGGATCTGGATGGGACAGCAACAGCATCTTCTGCTCAGCACCTAGAGAGTAACCGCCTGAATCCCACCTAGCCTGACACAGCAGCGTCATCAAAAGCAACAGGCACTCAGGGCAGGTTCACCGACAGGCATACGTGTGCACACTTACTTATCCTCTTTAATGGGTACACAGGCATACGTGTGCACACACATACCTTTGTTGCATTCGGGGCCCATCCAGCCTTCCATGCAAGTTTTGTTGCCATTCTGATCACAGGCGTAGTGTCCAAAGAAGTCATCTCTGGGGCGGCAGAACTTATTGCAGCCAAAGCCATAGTAGTAATCGTCGCAGGTGACCCGGATCTGATACTCGAAGTGGGCAACCCCAGTGTTCTGCTTCAGCATCTGCCACTGCCGGCTGGGGTTGATCATACCCGAGTGAGAAGCCTTTTCAATAATGCTGTCAGGTTCTAGAGACAAAAAAAAAAAAAACAAGGAACCACGTTAACATCCACTACAGTGCCTTCTTCTACGATCACTTTGACTATTAAAAGACAGGCAAACATATGGCTGTGGTACAAAATTCAAACAGTTGTACAAAAGTGCAAAAAATGAAAGCTTTGGCCAGGTGTGGTGCCTCACGCCTGTAATCCCAACCTTTGAGAGGCCAAGGTGGGAGGATCGCTTGAGGCCAGGAGTTCGAGACCAGCCTGGCCAACGTAGCAAGACCCTGTTTCTAATCTAAAAAATATATTTAATGGCTAGGCTCGGTGGCTCAGCCTGTAATTCCAGCACTTTGGGAGGCTGAGGTGAGTGGATTGCCTGAGCCCACGGGTTCAAGACCGGTCCAGGCAACTTGGCAAGATCTCATTTCTACAATAAATCAAAAATTAGCTGGGCGTGGTAGCGCGTGCCTGTAGTTTCAGCTACTAGGAAGGCTGAGGTGGAAGGATCACCAGAGCCCAGCAGGTCGAGGCTGCGGTGGCTGGGAGCGGCCACTGCACTCCAGTCTGAGCAACACAATAAGACTCTGACTCAAAAAAAAAGAAAAAAATATATGTGTGTGTGTGTGTGTATACACATGCACATAAAAATATATATGTGTGTATATATATACATAAATATATACACACACACACATATACTTAATCATATAACATTTTTTAAAAAGAAAACTTCATGAAGTTCCCCAGAGGCAATATCTGTTACCACTTACTTATCCTCTTTAATGGGTACGCAGTATTTTGCTGTCTGGGAATACCAATAAATAATTTACCTAGACACTAACACATAGGCATGTGGGTTGTTTTGGACTCTCATTATTAATCAAAGCCAAGGTGAGCATCCTTGGATGTATCTGCCCAGGTGTTTAATTCCAGAAGTAAGAAACATCCTAGAAACGAAGTGCATGTGCTCGACCAATCCACTCTGTCCACAACCCCAAACTACCCACCAGAGTGCTGGCAGCTTGTCCTCCCACCACACAGGAAGCGGTGTTTCCCAAGATCAGTGCCAAGAGGCACATTATCAAACCTTCCGATCTACGCCTGATAGGTAAAGCGGACCTCATTTAATTAGCATTTAATTGAGTGATGGTGAGCACCCTTTCCAGTATTTACAAAACCATTTGTATTTGCTCCCAAGAGTGACAACCTGCTTCTCTCCTCTGCCAATTACATGGTCTGTCAAACTGACTTGCAAAAAAGCTCTTTACGTATTAGTGACTATAGTGACTATAGCCCCTTAGGGAATGTTGCTCTTGAAGAAATTTTGTTATTTCAGATAAAGGGTGGCAACTTCTCTCGTTTTAGAGTTTTGCATCTCACTTGGGAAAGCTTTGTCCATTTCAAAACACATCACTAGAAGCAGAAGAGTGGATCACATGATATAAAAAAAAAAGATTGTTAACATCTTTAAAGCTGGTGTTTTATTTTTTATTTATATTTTTAAAGAGATGGGGTCTTGCTTTGGCACCCAAGTGGTGCCATCAGGGCTCACCACAGCCTGACTTTCTGGGTTCAAACAATCCTCCCGCCTCAGCTTCCCTAGTAGCTGGGACTACAAGCATAAGGCACCACACCCAGCCAAAGCTGGCATTTAAATAGCAGCATCATGAACTTGATGCATTTCACCTTTCTCCTCTGCCCAGAATGCAGATGGGAGAATAATTCACCCACGTTTAGAGACAGGTAGCCTAAAGATGCTTGATTTTTTTTTTTTAATTTCTTTTTTTGGAGCCAAGTCACGCTCCTCAAGAATACTGAGGAAAATAAACACCTAGAGTACAAGCAACTCTCAGGAGTAAGTGGTCCCTGTCCCGAGGTCACTTATAATCTAGTCTGAAAGAAGACACAAGTACAAAAATAGCTCCAGACACCAGGTGCCAGGAGTTCAGGGGAGAGATACAAAAAGACAGCAAGGCATTAAGTCAGCTCCCCAGCCTGATTTTGTGTTTGTTTTCTTAAACTTGCCAGCACTAACCCTTCACCGCCTTGTCAAAGTCAAGGCCATCTTGGAGAGACAGAGCTAGAACCTACTAGCAGTGTCTTTGTGATTCTTTCCCACCTACACTGCTTTTTTTCTAGGCCCCGGGCCTGCACTCCTTTACAAAGTGATGCAAGCCTGGAGGTAACCAGGAGAGAAGGAGCTCCCGGCTGGCTTCGTCCCCACACCCCACTTCTAGTGTGGCCTCAGCATTCACCCTCTAGGGTTCCTGAACCGTCGTGTGGGCAAGACAAGCCTTGAACAAGCCCACATACCTGCAGGCTTACACCTGAGCACGCAGGAACCACTGGCAAAGCTTGACTCCTTCAGGTTTGCAAATAAACATCAGCCAAGGAATGACAAAAATGTCTCTCTAATTAACTGTGTTTACTCTGTTGCTTCAGTTGAAAAGTGTAGTGGGCCATTGCCATGCGCTTAGGAGCCCTTCATAAAGGAGGCATTTAAGCACGCAAGTCCTGGCACAAACGTGTCCAGCTTCTCTCAGGCCGGTATCAACAACAAACAGTTGAGGTGAGAGGCCGGGCAATGCCAAGGGTGCAGACGGACATGCACTTTTCAGTCCTCAGCGTGCTTGCTACTAATTTTCAGGAAATGCTATGAAGACGAGCACTTCGAGGTTCTCAATGGGGCTACCAGAGCTGGATAAATGACTCGAGAGAGTCTGGTAAGAGACAGCTTGTCTGCTGCCTGCCTCCTCCAAGCTGCAGCCTGAACCATGGGCCTGGGGCCCTAGAAAGGTCTCTGGGGTAGTGCATTTGGCAGTCCAGCCCTTGGAAAAGGATGTCCCCATGCCTCCCTGCAATCTCCAATGGCATGAAGATGGCTAGTGAAGCAGAGGAGGAAGAGACAAGGGGCGAGTCTGAGCACAACCCCGGGACCACACCAACCCGAAAACCTAGATGGAAACCTTAGCCAAGAAGGCTGAGCTATAGGAAAAACCTGAAGTGTGCCCTTGTATGTTTACATAATTATTAAGCTTCACAGTAAACTGAAACCATTTGCTCTGGGGGGGAGAGAGAAATATGGACCCTTCTATATCTCAGTCCTGAAATGCAATAAGGGACCTTGGAAGACTGGTGATGAGGGCCAGCCCTAGAAAATACTTTCTATCACACAAACAGCACTTGCGCATCTTTTGGGCCAGAGTCTGTCTGTGAGGATTCACTGCAGAGATGATGGCAGAAGGAATGATCTGGACCCAAACTCAGGGTACTGCCTCTAATTTACATCCAAAGTCAGAGTCTTTACAAACTTTACAATCCCAAAGGGCAGTCAACTCCATCTGGGCACCTCGGCTTCTGTCCTTAAAGAGCAGAGTCCATTGGGAAGGGCCAAGGGTAAAGAGGGTAAGGAGCAAAACATTCTGGGCAGAGCAAACAGCAAGTGCAAAGGTCCTGAGGCAGGAGAGAAAGGCTACAGATATGATGGACGCGATGGCGTTTAAGACAAAGCTGGCAAGCCAACAGGGCTGAACTGCACAGGGCCTTGTGGGCCACGTACAGACCTATCCCAAGAGCAACAGGAAGCCACCGAGAGGCTGGTTTTTAGTCATAATGGTCACCCTTATTGTCACAATTCAATGTTATGCTCCAAAAATACCAAGATGGAGAAAGCACTGGAGGTAGGTAGGAGCAGATAGAGGTAGACCAGTTGGCAGCTACTCTTAAGTAGTTCAGGCATGTGCAGATGGTAATCTGGCGAGAGTAATAGCAGGAAAGATGGTGGGAAGCAGCTAGATTTGAGTGAAGTGCCGGAGGGATTCAGAACTTGGAGGTGGGCTAGACACAGATGCCAAAAGAGAGAAGATACCTTCCAGATTTCTGGCCTCCAGCAGTGGCTGATCAAATACTGGTGCTAGTCACCCCGCAAGGACCCTAGGGAAGAGATTGCTTTTGGAGAGGGAAGAGCCCAAGTTTTGTTTTGATTGTTCTAAATTCAAGATTCCTCAGAAGCATCACAGAAGAGGGGCTGAATAGGCAATAGAATAAACTATCTCCGCCAAACCCAAACCCCACTTCATCAGGGTTTGCCAACAACCTGTAATGGGCATTCCGTGACTCTGTCAACCCCTTTCTCCAAAAGCAGAGGTCTGAAAGCACTTTATCTCCACCCCAGTCCTGATCCTCTTCTAAGGATTTGGTTAGTTTACCCCACCTCCAACCAGAAAGAGATGAAACATTCCAGAACCCCAAAATGGGGCTATCTGGAAATGCAGACAACCCTGGACAATTCTGGATGGGCACTGGGTTCCCAGGGACACAGCTCCTTAAACTGTGGGGGGCAGTGAAGATCCGGGAAAGGCCCTACAGGTGCTGGGGGCAGGTCTCTCGCAGGTCCCTAACAAGTGTACTGACCTGCTTTTTTATTTTTATTTTTATTTTTTTGAGTCAGAGTCTCACTCTTTTGCCCAGGCTGGAGTACAGTGGCAAGATCATGGTCACTGCAGTCTCGATCCGCTGGGTTCAGGTGATCCTTCTGCCTCAGCCTTCCAAGTAGCTGGAACAACAGGTGTGCGCCACCATGCCCAGTTAATTTTATGATTTATTGCAGAGACAAGGTCTCACCAAGTTGCTCAGGCTGGTCTCGAACCCCAGAGCTAAGGCAATCCTCTTGCCTCCGCCTCCCAAAGTACTGGATTACAGGCATGAGCTACTGCACCCGGCTCTGACCCAACTCTTATCATGGGCCAGGATTGACCTCGAGGACACTCACTCTACCAGGTGAACTGTTCTAACAGCTAAGAGGGAGGTTAAGGAGAGCCCCACACCAACACCAGAATATCAGAACAACCTATTCTCCCCACCCTTGTCTTCCTAATGCTTAGTTACCATTGTAAGCAGGTCACAGTGACATAACAGTCACACAATCCTCAACGTTTGTGGCAGGGGAGGGAGCAGAGAACAAACAGGTGTCTATGACCCAGACTGGCATCAGCCACAGACAAGCTGGCAAAGCGCTCCTGCCACCCTTTCCTCATCCCCCACAGAGGGACAGGGGAAGGCTCAGACGTCAAACTTGTTTTTGTTTTTTGGGTTTTTTCTGAGTCAGAATCTCACTCTGCTGCCCAGGCTGGAGTGCAGGGCACGATCATGGTTCACCACAGCCTCCAACTCCTGGGCTCAGGTGATCCTTACCTCAGCCTCCTGAGTTGCTGGGACTACAGGCATGCCAACATATCCAGATAATTTTTATGGTTTTTTTGTTTTGGTAGAGATGAGGTCTCCCTATGTTGCCCAGGCTGGTCTTGAAATCCTGGACTCAAGAAGTCTCTTGATTTCAAGACCTCCAAAAGTGCTGGGATCACAGGTGTCAGCAACATTGCCCATCCTGGACCCCAGACTTTCACAAGCTTCCCTCCAGGCAGGAATGATGCCAAAAAGCTGGACTTAAGATGCCCAAGCAAGAGGGTAACCCAAATGACCTGGGAAGACATGTGGGCTCAGCAAAGATTCTGTGGCCCTGGGCGATCCAATAAGCCACCAAGGCTGGAAGCCTTTGCTGCATCCACACTGGGCATTCACCAGTCCAGAGGTAGGAGAAAGCAGGGCAAGGCGAGGGGAAAAGATAATATTAGCAGCGAAAACACAAAGAAAAGGTCAGTAAGGTAGAAAAGCAAAAGAACAAGACACTCAGAGAACAGAGGGTAAAGACAAGAACCGGATCAACCCCTCCTCTCGCACAGACCAAGCAACGGCAGAGTGAATCAAGTTTTCCGATGACAACAAACCAGACTCTGCTGGCAAAAAGGGAACTCGCAGTTTTGGCTCGTGAGGAAAAACATGTCTAGTCACAATTAAACAGCAAGGCACCTTCTGAGCCAGACTGCTGCCATTTCCATATGCATCCTCTGTGGCTTCCCCACCAAAACCCACCCCTTGCAGACCTGAAAGGCAACCTGCACTGAAAACAGAGCCATCTTTCAGAAGGGACAAGGCAGGTGATGGCTGTGAGGCTCTGGAATTCCGAGTCAATGAAAGGCTTGTCGTGTGCAGTGTGGGAAACCTGGAGGGGCTTGAAGCTCACCTGCCCACCAAGTGAAATTCAAGGTCGGTCTTTAGAGCCCAGTGCCACCTTTAAGGCTTTATCTTTCTGATGAGAGATTAAACGCTCACTTAAAGTTTAAATGGACTTTTAAAAAGTCACTACTTTGATCCTTTAGCAGTCTACAAGGTTTTAAAGTTGTAAAACCATTAAGATCTCTATCCCAAAGATAATCTAGGTTTCACAATCAGGGAGTGAGTTAACTGGGAATCTCTTCTGGCCACTTAATATTCCAAGTTGAAATTCTAAGGGAAGTTAAGGAATAGATTCCATTGACAGGTTTCACCCTGTGGGGGAAGACGGGAAGGGGTGGGGGGAACAGATGGAGGGAGCAGAAGCTCTCCTGAGTAATTAGGAGACAGATCCAGCTCTGACTGGTGGGCCAAGCACTGCACCTCCACATGTGTTTAGAGACAAGTCCATTGACATGATACTTACGAACGGTGTCATTACTGGAATCCCACGCCTCCACGAGCAACGTGTAAGACCTCTGCAAGACAGAGAAACAGCAGCTTAGTGATTCTCCAGGGTCCTATATTCTTGGTCTCCCAGCATCCCCACCAAACAAAACTATAAAGCCGGAATGAAAATTCAATCAATATTGAGGTCCTGAGTGTTTAAATCCAAGTCAACTCCCCTTCCTTTGTCAGCATTCTCCTCAGGTTGGCAAATGACTCCTTTCACCTGGCCGGGGCCCACTGAGGTCAACATGCATGCAGGCAGCCCCAATGTGCTGATCAGGAAATGCCACTTTCCTATAAGGGAACACAGCGCATAGTTTCCCAAAACTTTCCAGACCGCAACTCTGGTGCGTGAGGACACACACACACACACACACACACACACAAAGAATTTATTCTAAGCTAACCTAGCCAGGTATTTGTACTGAGGGGGTACTGCTAAGGTTACACTTTGGGCTCTGGTGGGGCGGTCCCTGGGGAGGCCCCTTTTTCCTTTTCAGAACCCCTTTGAAAGCTCTGTCTGTGTGAGACCATCCTGGCTCCCACAAGTATCAGGTAACTCTAGGAAGCAGGAGGGGGGTAAGTGCAAAAAGACTCTAAGACAAAGAAGGCAACCTAACTTGGGCAGTGGGGTGGGAGGTGGGTCCTGGGGAAGAAAGTACAAAGGGAGAAACAACCACACACCTACAGGTTCTATTTATTGATTAACGTATCTGTTAATAAGATGTAAGATTCCAGAAATAATCAGAGTCCACTATCTAAACAAATTCTCTGGATACTGGCGAGATGCCAGCTAATACACTGGTAAGGCACCTTTTATCTTCCTGGCTCATCTCAGAATTCTACTTCCCCCTAAACCTAAGCTATAAGCAAATTCCCTCTGTTATGCAAATCTTCATAATTTACAATAAGGTCAGTATCACAAAATGCTAGGGTTTAAATAAACCTTCAGCTATCTTGGCACTCTTGAGATACACCCAAGGCAGGTAGGGAGAAAAACAAAACAAAACAAAAAAAACCCCATGAATTGGGTTATGCATCCTTGCCTCACTGCTGTCAGAAACCAATTCATTGGAAATAGTCATGTATATTGATTATAACACTGTGCTGTACCACAGTCACATATATTGCTTATAACACCGTGCTGTGTAGTAGTCATGTATATTGACTATTACACCATGCTGTGCCACCCAGCAGCAGCCTGCTGCCAGGGAAGAGAAGGCACCTATGAGGCAAAGGCCAAAGAGAAAGGGGGGTGGGGGCCACAGAGGAGTTTCATTCATAACCCAAGGCCAGCTTACTGCTCTCACAGCGACACAGCAGGTCGGCTCTGAATATAAAAATATCTCTTGTGATAGACTCTGTCTTGGAATTCAGCCGAAATATGTTTCATACTCAAAGCAGAGTAGGATTCCATTTCGTTCACTGATAACTGTGGGAAAATGCTCAGAAAAGCAAGCAAAACCAGGCAAGCCAGGGCACATACCCAGCCCTCTCCTGTTAGGGGCCACAGGGCCAAATTCATTGTTGTCGTCGTGAATATTTTATTAGTGAAAGTTACACCTTATTTACAGCCTCTTTAAGTTTCTTAGGACTTCCTGCAAATTACAGGACTCTTCCCTAAGAGCAACAAGAAATTATATTTCTCTACTGATTTGAGGCGAGAGCCAAGTCGAAATGGGGCCAGATGTGTGGTTGATTCTGTGTAATTAAGCCCTTCATTTGCTGGTCACGTTGAGGCCCATGTCCTTTGCTTCAACAATATTGCTGTAATTAATCCTCTGATTAAATACATTGATAGCAGACATTTTGACAGAATTGCACAAGCACTAAACACCTAATACCCACAAACCCTACTGCTAGGGAAGGCGCCCAGGATTGAGCTGGTGGGGCAGTGTTAACTCTGCTTAATACTCCAGGAGAGAGGCACTCTTAGGTCTTGCACAAGAACTTGGAAGAACTTGGAAGACCAAGCAGTGGGCCAGGCTCATCCTCGCCAGAACTGGGAAGACCTAGGGAATCCACGGACCAATACCACCCCACCTTGAAGGAAAGGGAACAGCATACAACCCTAGATGCCTGGTTTTGGGATTTTCCATGAACACTGCCTTTCTTCTCAGAGCTGGAGACAGAGTGATGGCCACAAAGCCTGGACCCTCTCTCACTTGTTTCAGAGAAAGGATTAGGGTGCCCGGGATGGTCTCCTGGAGCAGGGGGATTCCCTCCTGCCCTGTCTTAAGAGAAAAGGATTCCCTCCAAGGCTCCTATTAGGAGCCACTCTTACCTCCCACTCCATCCCCCACATTATAGATCAACAATCAAGATAATTTAGCAATGATTATTAGTTGCTAGGGAACTTTCATTTTTCCCAGGCCCACGCTTGACCTCTGCACATCCCTGAATATACATCCAAACACTGAGATCCCACACCACGCATACTTCATGCCATCAAAGCAGATGCCAGGCCACAGATCAGCAACCCACCATGCCCAAATCACACCCCATCAGTCACTGCAAATCTGATGCCCCAGCAGAGCCCAAGTCCCCAGTCACAGGAGGGCTTGGAAAGGCAAGTGTTCAAACTTAACAAGTTCAATACCAAAACACACACACACACACACACAGCAAATACCTGGGTTTGTCTTGGTTTCAAACCATTAAACTAATATTCTGGCAAAGCGTTACCTGGCTTCTACCTTTTTTTCTTTGCGTTTTCCCACGACAGTCTGGGGACAAAGCAGGAGGAATGGGTAGTTAACAGGTCCTCAGTCTGGATTTGCAAAGTGAGTCCCTTCAGCCCCTTCCCAGCTCCAGTCCCAAGGAAATCTGGCAACTCAGCAGCCGGTTCCCATTCTCGTGTGGCACACGAAAGGGTCTGCTTTCAGAACTGCTTTTTGGGAGATTCCCGAAGAATTTTACCTGGAGGAGAGTCCTAGCATCAAAGTCTCAAAGCATCCCAGGACCACCAGGCTCCCCCACACCTCCTCCCGCCTGCCTGCCACACTCAGGCTGCTGCACTAGGATTGTGTTCTCTGCCCTGTCCCACTCCACAGCAGTTACCTTGGCACTGGGCAGAGTGGTAAGCACTTAATTGCCACATTAAGGAGGGGGGGGGATGTAAGAAACAAAGGTAATTATGTTGGCAGCTGGGAGCTTCCTTTTCCTGGCAACAGTGACAGCCAAACAAACCAAGCCCTGAGAAGCCGCTGCCTCCCCCTCCTGCCAAGCTGATGGACACAAACAAACCGCCATCCAAACGGCACGCGTGCGGCATCCAAAACCCCGGGCGGCTGCGACAGGCAGGACCGCCAGCGGCACGCACATCCTGGGAATGCCCGATGTGCCAACGTGGCCATTGTGCGAAGTCAGTCGGCCCCGCGTTTGTCGGGGGCCCTGCACTCTGCTGACTCAACTGTTGCTTCCTGTCGCTTGCCCTGTACTAGCAGTATTTTTGGAGAGGCCCCATTATTCTCGGTAATCCTCATTTCAGTCAATTCGGCCGGCTCTATTGTCCTGCCCGCGTCTGGGTGGCCAGAGTATAAAATATTCCAGTCACAAAACATATTAAGCAAAAAAAGGTTTCAGAGAGTCCATGTGTGGTCACACTCACACATCCTCATGCACACGCTGCACGTATCCCAGGGTTTTGGCTAGGAGAGATAAGAAAAGACAACTACCCTATGGCATCCAGGCTAAGGCTTCAGGCACAGAAAGCAATCAAGTCTGTAGGGCTTGACATGTCAATAGAGTCTGATCTAGTTACAAAGGGTGATTTTCTCATCAAAGCCCACCTCAAAGGCTCACCAAGGGGCCTCAGAGCTCATATCCAGATTTGAGACTCTCAATGAGTCGCCCCCACCCCTTTTCCCATCATTACCCTTACCTGTTTGAAAAGCATCCCACTGATAATTAAATGCACCAGTTACAAAAGGGTGGTGAGGTTAATAGATAGAATACCGAGAAGCCAGCCAAGCACAACGGTCCGGTTCACACAGAGCAAGCCCGAACAAGAAGCCTTTCTACTTATTTACCAAAAGTGCATAAAAACCGGGTTGAGCTGGTAGAGGACTCTGAATGTTTGACTATTTACGTACCCCTTTAACCACTGGGAGCCACCTTGCGAATTTCTTCCCTAAGCACACAGGGCACGGATGGTAGGTATCACTGCCACCATAAAAATAACAGCCACAGGGCTGTTGCAGTCCACGCTGTGAGCAGAAACCAGTAATTAAGTCACAACATGGCCACTCTGCCCCATGTAGCAAAGTAAAGGTGGGACATTTCTGAACCCAGGACGCCCCTTCACCTTCCACCACCATTCTGGAATCATCGCTTTTCATGCATCCCAATTTATCTTCAAATCGTTGGAAGAAAAGATTATGTTTTGTTCTAAGTTTTTAAAAAAATATATATTGAAAAGCTGGAGCCAAGTGTCATTTCTCTCAGCAGCCTGGGTCTTAACCTTGGAGGATGTAGGAGGACGGGGGAGTAGAGAAACATGTTTCCAGAAGTTTACCAAGGGAGAATTTGCAGGAATACTTGTCTTTATGGATTACAATGCTAATTGTATGCACATCCAGAGATTATGCATTCTTACGCTGTAACTAATCTTGAAAGCCTGACGTTAGGACCAACTTCTAGCCCTTCTACAATGGGACCAGTGGCTGATATGAATCCAGCCAAGGCCTTTGTTTGCATCCCTGATCTGTTTTCAGATCAGGAATGTGAAGAAGCCTTGTTGACCTGGCTGTGTTTTTTTGTAAATAACTTTTTTTTCTCCATGCTAAACTTCCCACATGCCTTCTATCCAAAAGGGTCCTTGAGGCACCACTATTTGGTGTAAAGATTTTACATTCAGGTTGCTGATATTCTGGGAGGTGATGTGCCTGCCACTTGTTGCTGACTCTTCTTGTCACGCACTCAACTCCCTCAACAGCCTCCACACCATTTTATAAAAACGCTTTAAGTCCTTGCAGAATTATGAGTGTGGAGCTGGTGGGTTGCAAACTCACGTAAGGACGGGAGGTTTGAATAAGTCGCTAACAAACAAGACGGCGAGGAGGAAGAAAACAGAAAGCTACACCTGCAAGGGAAAAAAAAAATTAGAAACTAAGTACCTGGACTAGGCATTCCATTCTGGGGGCAGCCCCTCTGCAGGACACTTAGTGCAGCCCCTTCAATGCAAGCACAACTCCACTTTCCCCCAAGCCCAGTGCTGCAACACAGAGATGTCACTTCATTGCTTTAGTTTGAAGTAGATTTCTTAGGGCAAAAGGTGTTTTTGCCACAAGTAGAAAGTTCCTGAGCACACGCACACACACACACACACACAGTGCACTGTCTGTATACATGTCGACCACACAGGCAGGCTGCAAATACTGGAGGCAGAAAGGAGCCAACTCAAATAAGAACCCATCTCTCTGCCCTCCACGTGTCCACACCACATCTACTCAGAGACCGGAAAAGACAGCAGAAGGCATAAAGGCAAGGATGTGTCAGTTACACGCTGATTAACACTGGGACAGTCAACACTCCCAAACCCCTGGTCATTCGAGTCTTAAGTGTGAAAGGGGTCAAAATTGGCAACCCTTGCAGGCAAGAATCACATTTCATTGGATCTTCTTTTATTAAAAAAAAAAATTACGTCAGTCCCAGTAAGCCTTTTAATGGGGTCAATGGTATTTAAATATGAGGCTAATGAGCCAGATACCCCAAGTACTTCCCCCAGTTTCTCTAGATTAATTTCACCCTAGGACCACTAGTGCAGCAATACATCTAACTGGGGTTCTGAAATTCCCAAAAAGCTTTTGGGGGATGGGCAGCAGTAATTACACTAATGCATTTTTAATAAGCAGGCACTACTGGGATTTAGCACTAATTTTGGGAGGTGTAAATTAACCATTTCAGTGGTTTATAAGTGGTTATTCCCGAATCACTTCTTGTTAAGCCCAATTACCTCTCACAATGATGTTCTTATCACTCGGTCCCTTAATTTGGGGAACATAAATCAGACTAGTTGCTTCAAGTCAAGTCCCTTGGAGCAGCAGTGGTGTGACAATTAGAAGCCACTGATGAAAAACTACCAAGACCAGGGCAGTGGACACCAACTGGGACGTCCTCAGATACAATGTGTGACAGGCGGGCTCACCTCCACAGAGCCTCTCACGGGCACACTGGAATGTGGATTATATTTCACATTTGACCAAGTCGTTTCCTCCTCTTCCTCCCCAGAACACGAACAGTTGCTTGATTAGGGTCATGATTCCAAACAAAAGGCATGAATTACACGACCTTCTACACTGACCCACCCCTGCACCCCAGCTCTTTCAGCGTCAGCAAATTTGGAAGGACTCACGCAAATGCTAACTGTGGCTGGGAGCCCAAGGTGGTTTGGATTTTTTTTTTTTTTTTAAACCCTATAGCCTCCCCTCGTTTTGTCTCTGTAATTCCATGCTAGATTCAGTTGTTACCTAGTCAAGCAAATTAGTTTTTAAAAGCCACCCTTAACAGTTAATTGCCAAACTGGATGCAGCTGTGCTCTCTACTTCGCTACCTGCTCAGCTGTCTAAGTGCTTTCAGTTAAGTTCATACTCACCCTAGGCTCATTCTTGAATGTTACGGACTGTGGTGTTTCTCCAACCACATTCAGGAAAATAAAACAATACACCTAAACTCCAATTTCTCTTAGGAAGTGAAGCTAATGTTTCACAGGAGGCCTTTTTGGGGCAGCAGGGTGGAGACTTGTTTATGAGTGATACATGCATTTGGCCCAACTTCAAAAGAACCACATTCTCAGTGTTGGCCCATGGGTCTTCCCCCATTCTAGAAACGCTGAGAGTCTATTTCATGGTTGGTGACCCGTGGGGCCTGAAACCACAGAAGAGCACCAGCGAATGCAAATCAATCGCCTCCCTTGCCCTCCTACACCATTTCCGCTCCTTTTCCATTGAGGACTCTCCGCCAAGTGTCAAAAGGGACAGACACACCTTCTAGGTCACTTTCCCCCAGCCAGCCCAGGGAGCAAGCCTCCCTGTTTTTTTTCCTCCAGACCATCCTCTGACCCTACTCTCCAAAATGAACTTCAGCCAGGCTGCTGCTTTTCCACATCACTAATAAGATTCCTTTTATGGTCTTGTGAAAAGCGAGGGGCTCGGGACAGATTCTCAGGAGGGTGGAACCACCTGCAGGCCCCTTCCCCCTAAACTCCAAACACACGTTCAAGGGCGGTCAGTATTCACGGTCAGCTCAGGCCCGGGCCAGATTTAAAGGTGGCCAACCTCTTTAGCTTAAAGTTCTCCCTAATAGGGGATTAACAAAACAAGATAAACACTCTTTGTAAAAATAAAATCCCAAGACAGAAACAGCCCCAGGACCTCAAGATAACTTCATATACAGCCGTGTCGGTTTTTAAGTTTTTTTCCAAAATAAGCCCTTATTAATGGCGTTTTTTTGATAATGGTCTTATCTCCCCCACGGCAAAGGGCACTTTTTAATGCCAGTTCCTGTAAACGTGGACCTTAAGAGCCATTCCAAGTTTCATACACAGCCACAGCAGGCATTCTCCTCTCCCGGAGTTGCGAATCACAGCCCGAACCTGCGGACAGGAGGCAGCAGAGTGCACCCCATCAGAGCACGTGGTGGAAAGCAATCCTCCGGGACTCTGAGCTCCCCCTCTCACCAACCACCCACCCTCCCAGCACAGGCTGGGCCGAGCCCCAGTCCTGGCAATGAGTCATGCCTCCTGGACAGCGGGAGCCAGGCAGAGGGCACACCCCCAACATTTCCCTTTCCTCCCCTTCTGCAATCGCACCCATCTTCCTTCCACCCATTTTGGGATGTTGCAAGGGCCTCGCTGAAGGGTCTGCCAGCTGGGCCCACGCCTCGAGTCGCTCTGAGGGCGGGGTAGGGGGGTGAGGGTCTATGCACTTGCGCCCGCCGGTACTACCTCCAGACTGCCATCCCTTCCAAGCCTTGGCGCGGCACCCAAAGGCTTGCGGGGGCCGTGCGCCCGCCCTTCCCGTGGAAGTTTGCATACTCAGCTGTTCCATAGCCCGGAAACCGCTAGAAGTGAGGACTTTATATCTACCCTGGTCGTATTTGGTCTTAAGAGCCTTTTTTGAGTCTTGATAAAAATTTAGCCTTGGACAAACTTGCTAATTTTCTGATTTCTCACGAGGTGTTTTGTTGTCTTATTGCTTAATTGTGCTTATTACCTTACATTAAAAAAAATCTATCTATCTATCTATCTATCTATCTATCTATCTATCTAGTTATATCTATCTGTAATATTTACTACTTCATGATATTGACTGAGGTTTGTATCTAACTTGAAAAAAAAAAAATTAATGAGGACTAT